>NC_088378.1:45378951-45686693 GCF_037993035.2 Macaca fascicularis
TAAGTTTCCTGAGACCTCTCCAGCCATGCTAAACTGTTAGTCATTTAAATATTTTTTCTTTACAAATTACCCAGTCTCGGGTATTTCTTCATTGCAGTGTTAGAACAGACTAATACATGACTCTAAAGGCCCTGGGAAGCAGAGGTTTAAAGAGAAACATCAGAATGAAAGCAAATAGATTAAAAAGGAGTCATCTAGTGAAGGAAACTGTTCCATCATTCATGCTTTTGGTTTCTGCAGATGATTTAGTGATGTGATCTGATAATTAATATTAACTATATTCCTACCTATAAAGTGACAGATTTGCCTGATATACAAAAACTTTGTGGTTTATTATCTCACAGTTCTCCTTTTCCATTATCAAGTCAATGATTTTTGAATTGAACAAAACTCTGATTGTAAATGAAAGAATAAATAAACTGTTTTACTTGTATTCATGTCAGTAAATACATAGGGTTTATGAATTTACCTGTTCTTCAATCAATGCCTAAGGATGACAGATACATTCAGCTATTCTGTTTGTTTCCCATGAGTTGTGTATATAAAATGCTTTTTAAGTTGTGTATATAAAATGTGTATAATAAGTTGTGTATATAAAATGCTTTAAAAAGTTTAAGCTTCAAAACTTTTTATAAAATTTTAATACACATAAAAAACACAAATATGCAGCTCAACAAATTAACACAAGGAGCATCCATACAATCAGTAGGTGATCATGATGCTTTGGATGTTTCCTTTCAGAGTCCTTCCAGCCACTGCTATCTTCATATTGTCATATGATATTATATACCAGGAATGTGTGTACAAAATGTTAGTGGGAATAAATTGAGCTATTTCTATCAATATTATTATTTGAAGAGTTGTGACAGCTTTGATATATAGACTTTATCCCAGGGATGAGCATAATATAAAGTTTTGCAAACCTGTTAGTTATTACAATTCATACTATTATCAGTTAAACAGTTACCAAGACTATAAAGTTGAACTCTGGAGAGTTAATTCCTTAAGATTAATAGTGTTTTTCTACTGCTTACTGACTAGACTTTTGACTAGTACTAGAGTATAACACTGTACCCACAAAAATAGAGCATTCTATCTTCTCAAATGGAAATATGTTTAATTTTTATGTTCTTTGTAAGAGTTTTCACAATTTAAGATAATAATTAAGAAACCAAGGTTAGACATTTTCTGACATCAATGACTTAAAAGGCCTTAGGTGAAATATATTTGGAAGTCATTAATGCCAGAGATGTGTTCTTAACTTAGAGGTCATGGTTTCTTAAACATGTGTTTGTTAATATTGCTAACTCTGCAACTACCTTATGTACTAAGAAAGGAAATAGTATGCATGCAGAGAGAATAATAGGAATGTGTAAGTCTGAGATTAAAGCAGAATTATATTTTATATATCACTAGTGAGAAAAGCATGGGAGGACCTAAGAGTTTTTTAATGTAATCTTACTGATCACCAGCAAAACTGCAAAATAGGTGGTATTATTAATAAACAAAATTCATTTTGCTCCTATATATGTCAACAAATATTAAAAATGCAACTTATATGTTGGTAATCATTGGTTTCTTTAATTACTATAAATATGTGTCTGTAGTCAAATGTTTTGATTTTTTTTACCAAGATAAAACATAGAATCATAATTTGTTATTACCACCAATGTTCTGAATTAAAAATTATTAAAGTTTTATTTTATAATGAAGCATACATTTATATATTATACCTCATATTTAGCAACTTTCATTTTGTCATTTAAAAAAAGCACACAGTCAAAATCAACATGTTAATAAAATAATATTTAATATGTAGATGGTTTTATTCATTCTATGGAATAATGTTTCAACATCTAAAAGTTAATTAGACTACTGGCCCGGCCCATTTATCTTTTCTTATTTCTTGATCTCTTGATCTAAATACATGTAATTGGCTTCATACATGTAAGTGTTTCATTGGACAATGTTGGTTCATGCAACGCCTATATGATTTCTCCGATGAATTCTTCCAACAGATTTAAAGAACAAGTAACAAACAGATTCTACACAAAATATTCCCCCTAAAAAATGAGAGGGAATAATGCCAATATCCTTGAAAGAGACCAACATTGACTGTGATACCAAAGTCTGTCACACAGAATACAAGTAAAGAAAAACACAGATCAATACACCATATGAATATAGGTGTATGATTCTTTTAACAATTTTAGCAAAGTGAATCCAGCAATATATGAAAATGATTGAGTTTGTTTTAATCCCAAGAATGAAACTTTGCATTCACATTAGATAGTAATTAATGTCATTTGCCATATGAACAGACTAAAAAAATAAAACCATATGTCAACTTAATAGGTGTTTTCTTAAAACAATCTGCATTTTATAAAATCCAACATCTAAAACTGAAAAAAAAATCTCACCAACATTGGACTAGGGGGGAATTAAACGGATGGGATACATCTTTAAAAACCTACAGTGTTTTAGACATGAAGTCCTTGCCCATGCCTATGTCTTGAATGGTATTATCTAGGTTTTCTTCTAGAGTGTTTATGGTATTAGGTCTAACATTTAAGTCTCTAATCCATCTTGAATTAATTTTCGTATAAGGAGTAAGGAAAGGATCCAGTTTCAGCTTTCTACTTATGGCTAGCCAATTTTCCCAGCACCATTTTTAAAATAGGAAATCCTTTCCCCATTTCTGGTTTTTCTGAGGTTTGTCAAAGATCAGATGGCTGTAGATGTGTGGTATTATTTCTGAGGACTCTGTTCTCTTCCATTGGTCTAGATCTCTATTTTGGTACCAGTACCATGCTGTTTTGGTTACTGTAGCCTTGTAGTATAGTTTGAAGTCAGGTAGCGTGATGCCTCCAGCTTTGTTCTTTTGACTTAGGATTGTCTTGGCAATGCGGGCTCTTTTTTGGTTCCATAGGAACTTTAAAGCAGTTTTTTTCCAATTCTGTGAAGAAACTCATTGGTAGCTTGATGGGGATGGCATTGAATCTATAAATAACCTTGGGCAGTATGGCCATTTTCACAATATTGATTCTTCCTATCCATGAGCATGGTATGTTCTTCCATTTGTTTGTGTCCTCTTTTATTTCACTGAGCAGTGGTTTGTAGTTCTCCTTGAAGAGGTCCTTTACATCCCTTGTAAGTTGGATTCCTAGGTATTTTATTCTCTTTGAAGCAATTGTGAATGGAAGTTCATTCATGATTTGGCTCTCTGTTTGCCTGTTACTGATGTATAAGAATGCTTGTGACTTTTGCACATTAATTTTGCATCCTGAGACTTTGCTGAAGTTGTTTATCAGCTTAAGGAGATTTTGGGCTGAGGTGATGGGGTTTTCTAAATATACAATCATGTTATCTGCAAACAGGGACAATTTGACTTCTTCTTTTCCTAACTGAATACCCTTGATTTCTTTCTATTGCCTGATTGCCCTAGCCAGAACTTCCAAAACTATGTTGAATAGGAGTGGGGAGAGAGGGCATCCCTGTCTTGTGCCAATTTTCAAAGGGAATGCTTCCAGTTTTTGCCCATTCAGTATGATATTGGCTGTGGGTTTGTCATAAATAGCTCTTATTATTTTGAGATACATTCCATCAATACCGAATTTATTGAGAGTTTTTAGCATGAAGGGTTGTTGAATTTTGTCACAGGCCTTTTCTGCATCTATTGAGATAATCAAGTGGTTTTTGTCTTTGGTTCTGTTTATATGCTGGATTACATTTATTGATTTGCTTATGTTGAACCAGCCTTGCATCCCAGGGATGAAGCCCACTTGATCATGGTGGATAAGCTTTTTGATGTGCTGCTGGATTCCGTTTGCCAGTATTTTATTGAGAATTTTTGCATCGATATTCATCAGAGATATTGGTCTAAAATTCTCTTTTTTTGTTGTATCTTTGCCAGGCTTTGGTATCAGGATGATGTTGGTCTCATAAAATGAGTTAGAGAGGATTCCCTCTTTTTCTATTGATTGGAATAGTTTCAGAAGGAATGGTACCAGCTCCTCTTTGTACCTCTGGTAGAATTCAGCTGTGAATCCATCAGGTCCTGGACTTTTTTTGGTTGGTAGGCTATTAATTATTGCCTCAATTTCAGAGCCTACTGTTGGTCTATTCAGGGATTCAACTTCTTCCTGGACTTCATGTCTAAAACACCAAAAGCAATGGCAACAAAAATCAAAATTGACAAATGACAAATGGGATCTAGTTAAACTAAAGAGCTTCTGCGCAGCAAAAGAAACTATCATCAAACTGAAAAGGCAACCTACAGAATGGGAGAAAATTTTTGCAATCTACTCATCTGACAAAGGGCTAATATCCAGAACCTATAAAGAACTCAAACAAATTTACAAGAAAAAAACAAACAACCCCATCAAAAAGTGGGCAAAGGATATGAACAGACATTTCTCAAAAGAAGACATTCATACAGCCAACAGACACATGAAAAAGTGCTCGTCATCACTGGCCATCAGAGAAATGCAAATCAAAACCACAGTGAGATACCATCTCACACTGGTTAGAATGGCAATCATTAAAAAGTCAGGAAACAACAGGTTCTGGAGAGGATTTGGAGAAATAGGAACACTTTTACACTGTTGGTGGGATTGTAAACTAGTTCAACCATTACGGAAAACAGTATGGCGATTCCTCAAGGATCTAGAACCAGAAGTACCATATGACCCAGCCATCCCATTACTGAGTATATACCCAAAGGATTATAAATCATGCTGCTATAAAGACACATGCACACGTATGTTTATTGCGGCACTATTCACAATAGCAAAGACTTGGAATCAACCCAAATGTCCATCAGTGACAGACTGGATTAAGAAAATGTGGCACATATACACCATGGAATACTATGCAGCCATAAAAAGGATGAGTTTGTGTCCTTTGTAGGGACATGGATGCAGCTGGAAACCATCATTCTCAGCAAACTATCACAAGAACAGAAAACCAAACACCGCATGTTTTCACTCATAGGTGGGAACTGAACAATGAGAACACTTGGACTTGGGAAGGGGAACATCACACACCGGGGCCTATTATGGGGAGGGCGGAGTGGGGAGGAACTGCATTGGGAGTGATATCTGATGTAAATGACGAGTTGATGGGTGCTGATGAGTTGATGGGTGCAGCACACCAACATGACACAAGTATACATATGTAACAAACCTGCACATTATGCACATGTACCCTAGAACTTAAAGTATAATAATAATAATAATAAAACCATTCTTTTAAAATAGAACTGGCAAATCAAAACTGCTTTAGATTACTGACCTTTGCTCAGAGATATAATGACAAGCTTGAGATGGACTTTGCTCTTTAACACACAAAGTATCAACACCTGGCTGCACAGTGAGCATGGAATGGGGAAGGTGACATTTAATTATTATAAAAGTCACACAATTGTCCAGAAACAAAGTCTATGAATTAAATGTATACTGGAGAGCTTTGAAATGTCACTTAAATGCTCCTAGTCAAAATTCTACGGCTTATTATTCTCACCTAGGCATTCTCTTGCTTGAGTTATTCAATGTTGTGAGAGCTTTGATTTCCTAATTGCATCTTAAGTTCTGTATGGGTAAGAGAAGGTCCCTCCATTATATTATTTCTTCTATAGCCTCCATCTCCTTTTTTTTTTTTTTTTTTTTTTTTTTTGAGTTTCTTCTGTTTTCCAAGCAGCAATACAATACCGAAGGTTGCAAATATTAGTATCAGTGTTTCCTGCTCTTGGGAACTTCAATCTAATGGAAAAGACAGCTATGAAAATGGCTGACGCCTGTAATCCCAGCACTTTGTGAGGCCAAGGCGGGCAGATCACTTGAGGTCAGGAGTTGAAGACCACCCTGGCCAACAAGATGAAACCCCGTCTTTACTAAAAATACAAAAAGGAGCCAGCATGATGGCTTATGCC
Organism: Macaca fascicularis; assembly: GCF_037993035.2. Lineage (NCBI taxonomy): Eukaryota > Metazoa > Chordata > Mammalia > Primates > Cercopithecidae > Macaca > Macaca fascicularis. The sequence goes on from NC_088378.1 coordinate 45,384,881, forward strand.
TGTAATCCCAGCGACTCGGGAGGCTGAGGCACAAGAATTGCTTGAACCTGGGAGGCAGAGGTTACAGTGAGCAGAGATCACACCACTGCACTCCAGCTTGGGCAACAGAGCAAGACTTCGTCTCAAAAAAAAAAAAAAAAAAAAAAAAAAGAAAGAAAAAAAAGAAAAAGACAGAAAAGAAAAGAAAAAAAGACCCAAATATTCTGACACACTTGAGTAGGAATTCAGAACTCACTGGAATTTCAAGCATATATTTGAGTCATTCTTCTGGCTTCTTTTGATTAGATAATGTCTACATAGCTAAAGTAAAGCAAGTAATGATCTACTAAACCTCAAAATGCATCCTCATAAGCAAGACAGTTTTTTCAGGTTGAAAAATAAGTATACATATCCTTGCTGATCCATTCCCTCACTGTACATCGGCAACTTGATGATAAAAACCTATGAAAATCAGTTAGGAGGGGTAAAATCATGGCGTATTACTTGCTCACAGCATGATAAGCAAAAAGTCATCAGAATAAATAATTTATTTTCCTTGAAAAAAAAAAAACCTACAATGGACATCAACGGAAAGTAAAATACAGAATGTTTTTCACCCTTAAGATCAGGAATAATTCAAAGATGTTCTCCATCACACTTCCATTAAATATTGTTTTGAAGGTTTAAATAGTTCGACAACAACAAAAAATGAAAATCATTCCCATTAAAAAAGAAGTGTAACTTTTTATTCACAAGCAACATAATCATACAGGTAGTATCAACAAAACAAGTAAGAACTAATAAGTTAATTAATTTTCGTTGTTTTTGCAATGTTGTATGATAAAATGCCAATATTCTAATATCAGTTATATTTCTATACACTAGCAATGAACAATTCAAAACTTAACTAATAAGACAACAGTAGGATTTATAGAAATATCAAGAACTATAATCTGCTGGAGAATAAAAATACTAAAACATGTAAGATGTTTACACTGAAAAGTAGAAAATATTGCTGAAAGAAATTGAAGAATATCTAAATTAATTGAGATACATGATGTGTTCATGTATCACATTATTAAAGAGGTCATTTTTTTTTAATTGATGTATGGTTACATCATAATTCCAATAACATTTCAAGCAGAATTGTGTTGTAGCAATCAACATACTCATTCAAATAACCACAGGGAAATGCTAAAGATCTAAACTAGTCCAAACAACCTGAAGAAGAGGATGACACTGGACAACTATTATTACACTAACTGATTTAATTTGAGTTACTACGAAGCTAAATAATCAAGATTTTGATTTATTATAATACGTATAGACAAAGCAATGTGAAAGAGAATAGAGGTCAGATATAGACTAACACATATGATCAACTGATTTTCACAAAGTTTCAGTGTTAATTTACCAAAATCAATAAATGATTTTTTTTCTATTAATAATGCTGAAACACTTAGCTATCCATATAAAAGTGAATTTCGATCTTGTATCATATCATATATAAAAAAACTAAAAATGAATCTTAGACCTAAATATGAAGCATAAAATTTAAGATTTATTAAAGAAAAAAAATAGGAACACATCTTTGTGACTTCAGGCTAGGCATAAAATGTTTTAGATGCAATACTGAAAGCATGATCTATAAAAGAAAAATAACTGGTTAACTGAATGTCATAAAAGTTAAGAGCTGCTCTTTGAAAGAAACTGCTAAAAGAATAAGCATGCCACTTATAGGGAGAAAATAATTGCAAATCATATATCTAGTAAATAAATTATATCCAGAAAGTATGAGGCCCTATCACAACTCAATAATAAGGTAACAATCAACCCAATTAAAAAGTGAATAAAATATGTGAACGCTTTGCACACACACAGAGACATGCACAAGGATTGAAAATAAATGCACAAATGCTTAGCATAATTATTCCTTGGAGAAAAGCAAATTAAAATCATAGGTAAATAGAACTTCAAATCTCTTAGAATATCTAAAACAAAATTTAAAAAATCTAACTAAAAATATGTCCTAACAAAGATACGGAGTATCTAGAACTCCTATAACCGGCTGGTGGGAATATAAGCTAATACACTCTGGAAAATAGTTTGACGGTTTCTTAAAGTTAAACATATACCTAACATGGGATCTAGCCATTCCACTACTAAGTGCTAACCCAGCAGAAATAAAAACATATTGGTATACAAAAACTTTACATGAATATTCAGAGCACTTTAATTTGTAAAAACCTCAAACTGGAAGCAATCCAAATGTCAAACAGAAGGTGAGTGGGTAAACTATGGTATATCCATACTGGAATACTGCATATTAAATAAAAGGAATGAGCTATTGATAAAATCGACAGCATAATGAATTTCAAAATAATTATTTTGACATTTAAAGACTAGTCATTTAGAGATCTGACTGAGAAGAAAATTGACAGGCGAAGAACCAGCATACAAATTGACTGTATTTATGGACATTAATTCTCTCTTTTTTTGGCGGGAGGACAGAGAGTCACTCTGTCATCCAGGCTGCAGTTCAGTGGCATGATCATGGCTCACAGCAACCTCTGCCTCCCAGGCTCAAGTGATTGTCCTGTCTCAGCCTCCTGAGTAGGTAGAATAAATGATTTTAATAACTTTCCATGTCCCTGGAAATCTTCCTTTGGAAGAGTCCACAACACATTATGTCAGGCTACTTAAAATTCAATTTAATGATATCCATATGTTTTATAAAGACAGAGAGAAATTTATTTACTTATTTTATATCTGTAGATATTCAACACCTATTAATATTGAGTTGGCTGACAGCAGAGTTTTCCCTAGTATTTAAGGTCAATAAACTTCATTCTTTCCCACAGATATCAACTGTCCTTCCAGGCTCTGGTAAAGGATATTGGGCAAAGGAGCTCTTTTTGTAGTGCCTACTAAAAGAAAAAAAGTAATAATTTAGGGAGTAATTTAACCCATTAGAAAGATGGAATAAACAAGTTATTGTTTTCTGGAAATGGAGAATATGAACAGCTGATTTTTTTAAGGGTTCTTAAAAATGCAAATGATTAAAACACACCCCTCCCTCGCACTTATTAAGCACTCAATAAATGCTATTTTAAAACATTATGAGCTTTTGATTATACTTAGTACTGTGTAATATTGAGTTCTATGTTCCCTCTCTCGGCTCATATATTTACTAGCTAAGCGACCTTCACACAACTGTGTATTACTTAACAGGTTTTTTAAATTGCAAAAGTAACATGATATAGTCAACTTATAATCTTAAAAACAATATATAGCACTTGGCAAAGTAGTTTAAATTTTTATTATTAAAAGCTAAAACTCCATACATGGCAGGAGTTCATTTTTTAACTATTATCATATGTAATGTTTGTTTGTTTTTTCTGAGATGGAGCCTCACTCTATCGCCCAGGCTCCAGTGCAGCAGCGCGGTCTCGGCTCACTGCAACCTCTGCCTCCTGGGTTTAAGTGATTCTCTTGCCTCAGCCTCCCGAGTAGCTGGTACTGCAGGCACCTGCCACCACACCTGGCTAATTTTTTGTATTTTTAGTAGAGACGGGGTTTCACCGTGTTAGCCAGGATGGTCTCAATCTCCTGACCTTGGGATCCATCCGCCTCTGCCTTCCAAAGTGCTGTGATTACAGGCGTGAACCACCACACCCGGCCCGTATTTAATCTTTGTAGGTACTATCACACTTAACCCTGTGAACGTCATACTTTATTAGACCTATTTTAATAAGGAATGTGATGCACATAGTATACTATTTTTTTTTTCAAATTCATATAGCCAGTAAATGGCAGAATTCAGATTTAAAACTTTCAGTATGACTTGAGCACCTATTACCTTATCCTTTGTAGATGACATTTTAAATCATTCAGCTAAATTCCAAAATTATAAGCTATTTTTCAATTAAGGACTTATTTACTAGATATTATGGGTGATCACACTACTGTGGAACACTTCTAATTTAATTTACAAGATGCTAATATATGAATTTAAAAAAATCTGATTTTGGGTTTGGTTGGGGTGTGAGTGCAGCATGATTCCATGGATAAGCTGGAATCCTTGAGTAGGAATTCCATACTTGAAAACCAACCCCAAATAAGAATTCTACCAAAAAGTTAATTAAAGGAAAGACAACAGAAAGCATCTGGTGGAATCTGTATTTGTTTGTATATTTGTAGCAAGAAATAATTTGGCAGTCAATACTCAGGTTGGGAAACACATTTTGTGCAAAGAACGATATAACGCCAAAGATAACAAGATAACTGGCAAGCAGGAAAGTATTCTACTTTCTCAAAATACACTGGGAACATATTTCAAAATCAGCATCTTAGAAGCAGATTTCTTCTTGATGATTTGTGTATCTTGAAAATAAATTAGGAATGTACACAATATTCTATTACAGCACTTCAAACTTCTAATTTTAGCTTCATAAGAAACCCTAAAAGTCTGAAACTATTTGTCAAGTGGTGATACATTGAGTACTGTGTTATGTTCTCTTGGCAGTATATCGAAATATTTGTAATCTTCATGTTTTATAGTTCCCTGAAATCATTAGCACGCTTTCATTTTAGAGGCTGTGCTCAATTCAGCACTTGAGTCAATAGAAGGAGAAAATGAAAGTGAGGGGTAAGATTCATCTTAATAGTTGGGGAAGTCGACTGGGAAAATGATCTGTCAGTATTTTTCTGGAACACAATGCTCTATGTAATTAGATTGGTGGAATAAAGGGAGAGAGAAAGGACAAAACAGAGATGTTCTTTGGGGAATAATTAGGTGCAAGAATGCGGTTAAAATCATGTGAACATAAAAAGTTGCATAGTTAAATCTTGTGGGAAAAGAAGAAAGAATATAGAAAGATGAAGAGCTATTGAGAAGGACATGTCTATAGAAGTTGAGGGCAAAGGGTAGGCCTTAGAAGTAATAGAATATTTTTGTAACTAGAACTGAATCTTTAAACAATTGTTTTTGTTTTTTGTTAGACTATGTAGGCTTATATTACATTAATCTCTTCTATATTTCATTTTAAATTGTGAAAGAATTCAGTACTTTGCTCATACTCTTGTTTTAAATTAGAGAGCCCTTGAAAACTGTATCTTTTAGTTTAATTTTGCATAACAATGTACATTACACCATTTAATATACAACACAGAATAAGCAAGTCTTCTAAGTTTTCAGGAAGATATTATTATAGATCACAGGTAATTTTATTTTTATGTATTGTTTGCCAAGTTTGGTTTCAAATTTTACTCTTTGCCTACTGACAGGTGGGTCACTTGCCATCTTCCCAATACACATCCTGTAGGAAGTTGCAAGTAATGCTAAGGGTCTGGAAATGTTGCCTCAGGTAGCCCACTACCAGAATGTTGTGATGGTTAATATTAGGTGTCAATTTGATTGGACTGAGGGATGCTTACATGGCTGGTAACTTATTGTTTCTAGGTGTGTTTTGAGAGTGTTGCCAGAGGAGATTGACATTTGCGTTGGTGGACTGGGAGAGGAAGACTTACCTTCAATGTGGGTGGGGACCATCCAATCGGCTGCCAGTGCAACTAGAACAAAACGGGTGGAAAACGGTGGGATAAGTTTGCTTATCTCACCTATGAGTCTTCTGGTTGTTTTTCTTTCTTCTTCCTATGCCAGATGCTGGCTTCCACTCCCCCTTCCATTGGACATCAGACTCCAGGTTATTTGGCCTTTGAATTATGGGACTTGCAACAGTGACTTCATGGGGTCTCTCTGACCTTCAGCCATAGACTGAAGGCTGTACTGTTAGCTTCCCTGGTTTTGAAGCTTTCCAGCTTGAACTAACTGGCTTCTCTCTTTCCCTAGCTTGCCTATCATGAGATTTCACCGTGTAATCATGTGAGCCAATTCTCCCTAATAACTTAATAAACTTCGTTTAAAGTGAACATATATCCTATTGGTTCTGTTCCTCTGGAAAACCCTAATATAAGGGGTTTCTTTTTTTGTTTGTTTGTTTCAGATTTTATGTTTAAAACCTGTCTGAATCACATGTGTTATTACAATAATATATGTACTGTAATATATATATTTTACTCTATACATGTGCATTAAATCAAGGGGTATAAAACCACTCCAAGTTTATCACATTGCCTTGCCAAACTTCCTGGAATATCTTGAATACTCAGATGTTAATCACACTTTGAGAAGAATGACGACGTGGAAAGAGACTTAAAAATAGACGTAAGGGAGCTATTTCCAGTATAACAACATGAGGAGATCCACGAACCCATTATTCAGTGAAATTGTTGAAAATTGTAAAAATTACAGCCATCTAATTTTCTGGAAATGGTCCTAAAGATATATAGTAAATAAACACGTATTTGCACAAGAAAATCAATGAAAACTTGATAAGAATTAACAGACTCTACGGTTTCTGAACCAGGATCCATGCTTTCCCTCCTCCCAACAATGGAAACTCTACTTTGCGTGTTACAACTAAGTGCACAGAGATCTCGCCCCACCCAACTCCCAGTCCCACTCAGAGTGATTATCTTCCTGGAAGAGGAGAACACCAGGATTTCTCATCTTGTTCTCGGTTATCTGTTACTGAGGCTAAGTTTCAGGTGAGTGTGGTGAGAGGTGAGCATCCCTTTTTTTTTCCACCTAGCCCCCATGTGTGCTTTGGAGGCTCTATCTTGGGAGTGGCACTGCGGAGAATGTGAGGACATCATTCCCACTTGCCCTGGCTTATGGGGTGCAGGTTTCACATCAAGCAACAAGCCAAGAAACCTGGCACTGTTGTTATTTCCTACATTAATCACTCAACTCCTAAAAGGAGGGTGTCACTCAGAGAGAAGCACAGCCATTGCCCTCAATCCCAACTCCACAGCCATGCCCAGGGTCGTGGGGGTAAGGGGAACATACTGTAGAAGAGAGGTTTCAAAAGCCTTCTCCAAAAAACTTCCTTCTTTTGCAACAGAGGATGGAGGTTTTCAAGCTTAAGGGTACACTTAAAATAAAAGTGAATAATGTAGAGAAAGGCAACTGGAACCAGACTGATAGCTTCATTGTAGACACATGCTAAGCCTTTAGACTTACTGGTTTGCTGGAGGTAAACATGGAATAAATATCTGGGAAGAAACTTTCTGGAGTTAGAATAACTATGAGACACGCACCTCAAGAACTTTCCCTTTAAAGAAATGAGAATTTATGGGATTGGTATGTGAATTAATATATATTCCAAGGCATTGTTGGGGGAAAAAATAGAGCAATCAGTCTGTAATCAGTGGAGGCTGATAAATCGGTGCAGTCAAATAAAAGAAAAGGCATCCTTGTCAAAACCACAGATATTCCAAGGTGACAGTGGGAATATCCAAAGCCACATTCCCCAAGGAGCAACATCAGAGACTTGGCACTGAGTAGAGCATTCAGTAAAATAACCCAACCATGTACAAACAAGTAAAAGAGCAAATAACAATAATAAGTCTTGGGGAAAGGGAAGGAGGTGACCAGCACCCTGAGTTGCTACAATATAACATCACAAATGTCCAGTTTCCAATGCAAAAGTATGAGACAACAGAAACAGAAAAAAATGACCCATAATCTGGGGAAAACAAGTCATCTAATTTTCTGGAAATGGCAACATAAGCTGCCTGTGAAAGTGATCCAGATTTGGGGATTAACAAAAATTTCCATCATAAATGTGCTTGAAGATCTAAAGAAAACAATGATAAATTACATGAAGTTATGGTAACAGTAACTCATTAAATAAAGAATATCAATAAAGAGATAGTATAAAAAGAACCAAATGGATATGCTGGAGTTAAAGTATAAAATAATTAAAATGAAAAATTTACTAGAAGGCCTTAATAGTAGATGTAAACTGGCAGAAGACTTAGTGATCTTGAATATCGACCAATAGAAACTATGCAATCAGAAAACCAGAAAAATTATTGAAGAAAATTTAACAAAGCTTCAGAGATGTGTTGGTCACCTTTAAGTGCATCAATATACATGTAATAGGAGAATTAGTGTGGGTAGAGATAAATAAAGAATCAGAAAAGAAATTAAAATAAATGATTGCTGAAATTTTCCAATTTTTTTGAAAAATATTAATATATGCATCTAAGAATCTCAAAGAACTCCAAGTAGAATAAATGAGAAGTGATTTACAAATAGACACAGCATAGTAAAGATGCTATTGGGCTACAGAAATGACTGAAGACAGTAACTCAAAATAAAGAGAATCGGAAATGATATATAAGAAGATTAAAATAACGAAATCTATACATATACTTATTTCTTCTTTGAATGACAAAATCATGTAAAGTAATAATTATAACTGTATTGCTGAGTGCATAATATTCATAGATGTAATTTGTAGAACAATAATACCTCAAAGTGAATCGAGATATATGGGAAAAAATTTTATATATTTCACTGAAATTAAGTGAATGTGAATATGGAGATGTATCTGAAAAGTTAAGATACAGGTGGCAAGTCCTAGGTCAACCATTAAGGAAAACACTCAAAAAGTAAATAATTAAAATTATTAAAGTGTTACATTATAAAATATTCACTTAAAGCAAAAAAAGATATTAAAGGAGGATAGAGGAACAAAAAAGACATGCCACATATTGAGAACAAAAGGTAAAATGGCAGATGTAAATCCAATTATATCCACAGTAATATTAAATTGGAACACATTAAACAATCCAATGAAAAGACAAATTGTCAGACAGGATTAAAGCAAAACAATACAAAATAAGCGTCAATCATATTCTGTCTACATGAGACATATTTCTGATTCAAAGATGCAATAGTCTGAAAGTGAAAGGATGGAAAAGATATTTCATGCAAACTGCCATCACAAGAAAGATATAGTGGCTCTACTGACATCAGAGAAAATAGCCCTAAAAACAAATTTTAAAGAGTTACCAGAGAGATAAATATTTTATAATAATAAAAACATACACATACCACAAGGATATAACAATTGTAAACATATATGCAATTAACAACAGAGTGTGAAAATACATGAAACTAAAATTGACAGAAATAAGGAGTAAAGACCCAATTTTACAGCAATAATTGGAAAGTTCAATACATCAATTTCAATAATTGATAAAAAAATCTAGGAAAGATTAAAAAGAAAATAAATGACTGGAACTACATTATAAACCAGCTGGACATCTTTACAACACCATAGATATCTGTGAAACATGCCAGCTAACAGCAACAGAACATAAGTTCTTCTTCAGTGAAGTTGGAAACTCACCAGGTAGACCATGTGCTAGGCGTAAAATAAGCTTCAATATATTTTAAAACCTAAAAATGATGCGAAGTGCCTTCTCCAACCACAGCTGAATAAAATTACATATCAATTAGAGAAAGAAATTTGGAAAACTCAAAAACATATGAAAATAAAACCACATATTCCTAAATAATCAATGAGTCAAAGAAGAAGCCAAAAGGAAAATTTGAAATTACTATCAGATTAATGAAAATAAAGAAACAACTTGTTCTAACCTATAGTATGTAACTAAAGCAGTGATTACAGGGAGATTAATAACTATATATACCTTTATTTAGAAAGAATAAAGATCTGAAATCAAATTTCCACTTGCATGATGAAGACACTGGGAAAAAAAGAGCAAACTATGTAAAGCAAGCAGAAAGCGTAATAGAATAAAAGTTGGAGAGGGAATTAATGAAATAAATAATAGAAAAACAATAGAGAAAATCAATTACATTGAAAACTGAGTTTTAAAAAAGATTAACAAATTGACAAACCTTAGCTAGGTAGTTCAATTAAAAAGAGAAAATTCTCAAGTTACTAGAATTAGAAATGAGGAAGGCAACATTATAACCAACTTCAAAGAAATTATAAAAGCTTGTAAAAGAATACTATGAATATTTGAGTGCCAACTAATTACACAACTTTGTTAAAATGGAAAAATGCCCAGAAAGACACAAACTACCAAAAATGATTTTAGATTAAAAATACAAGTTGGGCCAGATGCAGTGGCTCACATCTGTAATACCAACACTTTGGAAGGCCAAGGCAGGCAAATGACCTGAGGCCAGGAGTTCAAGACCAGCCTGGCCAACATGGAAAAACTCCATCTCTACTAAAAATTCAAAAATTAGCCAGGCGTGGTGGGACACGTCTGTTGTCCCAGTTACTCTGGAGGCTGAAGCAGGAGAATCGCTTGAACCTGCAAAGTGGAGGTTGCAGTGAGCTGAGACAGTACCACTGTACGCCAGCCTGGGTGACAGAGCAAGACTCCGTCTCAAAAACAAAACAAAACAAAACAAAAATAATTTGTGTAGGCCTGTGAAAAATAAAGAAGTTGAATTAGTAATCTGAATCTATCCACACAAGAAAATCCCAGCCCCAGATGACTTCACTGCTGAGGCCTACCAAAAGTTTAAAGAATTAAAAATTCTTTTGAAACTCTTCCAAAATTACAAGAGGGAATACTTCCCATCTTATTCTGTAAGACCAGTAATACCCTGACCCCGATACTGAAACCAAACAAGGACATCACAAGAAAATTACAGACTGATAAATATGAAAACAGATGCAAAAATCCTGAACAGCATACAAGCAAACTGAATCCAACCACATATAAAAAGTGTTATACACCATTATAAATAAATAAATTTATTCCAGAAATTTAAAGTTGTTTTACTTATTCCAAAGCAAATTAATGTAATATACAATGTCAATGGTATTAAAAAGAAAAACCACAAGATCATCTAAATGGATAGATGAAAAGCATTTGAAAAAAAATCCAAAACCATTTCTTAATAGAAACACTCATCAAACTAAAATCAGAAGGAATGCTATTCTGATTAATTAGACCTATGCTAACCCATAGATAACATCATCCTTAATGGTGAAAGACTGTATGCTTTCCTGAGAGCCTTAAGATCCCTAAGATTAGGAACAAGACAACAATGTTGTTTTTACCACTGCTATTCAACACTGTACTGGTTCTACCCAGGATAATTAGGACAGAAGATTAAATAAAAAGCATGTAGTGGAAAAGAAGAAGTAAAACTATTCCCATTTTAAAGACATAGCCTTACACACAGAAAATTGTAAAGAATTAATTTTTAAAAAACTGTTAGAGTTAATGCTAGTTGATGAGTTCAACAAATTTGCAAGATCCATTAACAGACAATAATAAGTTGCATTTCCATATACTCGAAATACACAATCCAAAAATGAACGTATGAAAATAATTCCAGAATACTACTAAGCCAGAAAAGAATGAAGTGATGTCTTTTACAGCAACTTCGATGGAACTGGAGGCCATTACCCTAAATGATGTAACTGAGAAATAAAACCAAATACCGCATGGTCTCACTTATAAGTGGGAGCTAATCTATAGGATGAAAAGACACACAGAGTGGTATAGTGGATAGGAGACTCAAAAGAGGGGAGATTGGGAGGAATGTAAGGGATAAAAATCACCTGTTGGGTACAATGCACACTACTTGGGTGATGGGTACACTAAAACTCGAGACCTTACCAGTATACAACTCATCCACATAACTAGAAACCACTTGTACTCCTAACGTTACTGAAATTTCAAGAAAGAAAGAGAATAATACCATTTACAATGAGAGAAATACAATATAATTTCTTGCAAATGCCTTTAACCAAAAAAAAAAAAAAAAAAAAAAAAAAAAAGATGTAAGAATTGTACTCTGTAAACTGTGAAATATTGTTGAAAGAAACTGAGGAAGACCAATAAATGCAAGGACCTCCTATGTTCATCTATTGAAAGACATTTTTAGAGTGTTAATACTTCCCACAATGATCTACATATTAAATGTAGTAATCCCTATCAAATTGATGGCAGTGGCCACTGCCATCAGGCCGGTTGCAGGGAGGCATTCCTGGGACTGCATTATCAGTGAAGCCAGATGGAGCTGCAGACAAGTGGGAGCCCTGCTCCTTCCGAGTTGGGGTGAGGCCACTGCCCAAACTATGGCTGTAAACCCTGGCCTCCTGTTCCAGGGAGCAGGCAGGAGCCCCACTGTCCTGGGCGGGGCTGCAGCCATCCAAGTTGTGGCTACAGATCTGAGCCTCCCTGTGGTCTTCGGGGGGCGGGAGCAGGCAGGATCCCTGCCATCCAGGTGCAGCTGCAGCCTCCCAATCAGCACTGCAGACTGCGGCCTCCCACTACATGGAGGAGGCAGGATCTCCGCCCCTCTGGGTCCAGCTGCAACCGCACAAACCACGGCTGCAGACTCAGGCGTTCCTGCAATCTTGGGGGCCCTGGAAGAGACCCCCCGCCCTTACAGGTTCAGAAGTACCTGGCTTCTCCCTGCTTTTGGCACCTGGCCGGGGCTGCGTGCTCCAGGAAGTCAGCAAGAGCTGGGGAAAAGCAGGAGCCCTGCCTCTTCTGAGTTGACTGGGCAGGAGCTCCCCTCCCAGGCGCAGAATTCTGTGTCTCTGCAGTCTGCACACTGGACCCTACCCCCCATCTCTTTCTCAGTCCTGCCGGCTCCGGAGTGTCTGTTCCCACTGCTGCAGGCTTGGGAGTGTTTGCTCCCACTGTCTGGCCTCTCTCTGCTCCCGCTGCCTGCTCCAATCTAGGAACTGGTCTGGGGCCCAGCCTGCGGCGCACTGCCACGGCCCTGCTGGGTGTGTGCAGGCTCAGGGCAGTGCTGACATGCCAGGCCTTGGTCCACTCAGGAATTTGGGGCCCACCAGTCTGAGAGGGAAGGGTGAGGTGGGGCTGAGGGTGGCTTCTCACTGGCCTGCAGGTATCCCTTGGTACAAGCAGCCCTGGCTGGAGGCAGACAGGCTCCTCTGCAGAAAGGGGAGGTCCCCCAGTAAGGCCCCACCTTCAGGCCAGAGAGGGCCTGAGGGATGAGGTCCAGGCTCAGTCCCACGGACCAGAGTGGAAACTTGTGGTGCCTTTTCTGGGCCAGTCAGCAGGCACTTCCTCCCTCCCCTTAGAGGTATATGAAAGCCTTGGACTCAGCCAGAAGCAGGGCAGAGGATGGAGAGTTAGGAGGATCAACTGCAGAGAGGAGCAACACTCTCTGCTAGGAGCTGGGCAGACATCAGGAGGACCATCTGCAGAGAGGAGCTACCCTCTCCAGGCCTCCTCTGAGAGCTGCAGAGACAAGAGGATGTCCTGGCTACAGAGAGGAGCTACTCACTGCCTGTCATCGCTGAGCTGTTCTAACAGTCAATAAAGCTCCTCTTTATCTTGCTCACCCTCCACTAGTCTGCATATTTCATTCTTCCTGGACGCAGGACAAGAACTCAGGAAAAAGCACCACCAGACACAGAGGTTTCCAGCTGGAGAAGTGATAGCCCAGAGATCACATAACAAAAATACTATCTTGCTTGCTTTTTTAAAATAAAAATTGGCAAATTAATCCTAAAATTTGTATGGAATTGCAAGCAATCCCTAATAGCTAACCAATCTGAAAATAAGAAATCACAGTTCTCAATTTGGACTTATGACAAAGCAATATTAATTAAGACAGCATACTACCAGTGAAAGAAGACATGTATAAATAAAAAAGCTAAAATTGAGAGTACGGAAATATACCCATGTGTCTATGGTTCAACTGATTTTCGGCAAGTGTGACAAGAGCATTCAATGAGGAAATAACTATATTTTTAGCAGATAGTGACAGAACAACTGGGTTTCGCCTTTGCAAAGCAAAGAAATTGAACTCTTACCTCCCACCATATACAAAAACAAATGCAAAATGGACCACATAATTAAATTAAGAACTAAAGCTATACAACTTTTAGAAGAAAATGTGAAACTTAAACTTTATGACCTAGGGTTTGGCAATGGAATCATAGATTTAACATCAAAAGCATGAACAACAAAAGAAGAAAATAGATGTTAGATTTGCTCAAAATTTCAAAATTCTATACAGGTTTTTTTTTTTTTTTCTTTTTTTCTTTTTTCTGGTATACCTCAAGAAAACAGAAAGATCCATAAATGGGAGAAAATATTTGTAAATTTTCTTTCCAATAAGGGGTTTTTATCTAAAACATATAAAGAATACTTTCAACTCAATAATAGTAAACAAATAATCCAATGAAAAATGGCCAAAGGATCTGAACAGATATTTCTTCAAAGAAGCATACATATGTTCAATAAAGACATGTAGAGATGCTTATTAAAGTATGCAGTTTAATGTCATTAGCCCCTACAGAAATGCAAATCAAAACCACCATGAAATACCTCTTCCTATGCACATACAAAATGACTGTATTTATCAAGTTAGATAATAACAAGTGGTGAGAATGTGGAGAATTCAGAAGGCTTATACATAGCTGATTGGAATGTAAGATGGTGTAGTCACTCTGAAAATCAGTCTGGCCATTTCTGAAATAGTTAAACAGATTTACCATTTGACTCACTAATTCCACTCCTAGGCATTTACCCAAGAGAATGAAAAGAAATTTCCCCTCAAAACTTGTACACGAATGTTAAATAACAACATTATTCATAATAGTGAAATTGTGGAAATAAATAAATTTCCATCAATTCATGAAGGGATAATAAAATGTACATTCATACAATGATGTGGTACATCATTATTCATTAATGAAGAAGAGTAGGAATGGACTGCTGATACATGCTACAGCATGGATGGACCTTGAAAACATTATGCTAAGTGAAAGAGGGCAGTTACAAATGACCGCGTGTTGCTTAATTCCATTTATATGAGATGTTCATAAGAGGAAAATCTACAGAGACAAAAATAATTTAATGGTTGCCTAGGGCTGGGGGAAAGGAGGGATGACAGATAAATGTAGTGGACTTTGGTGGTGATTGCTAATATAGGTATAAAGGTATAAAAAGTAAAAGGGTGACTGATAAAAGGCATAAGGTTTCTTTTTGAGGTAATGAAAATATTCCACAATGGACTTTGGTGGTGGTTGCCAATATCTGCGGATATTTTTAAAAAACATTAAACTGTACACTTTAAATGATAAACTCTGTGCTATATGAATTATATCTCAATAAAACCGTAACTGAAAATTAGTCTTGGAGTTGAAAAGAAACAATATGCTCAAAGAGAGGGCAAACGGTTTAATTATGTTTTTCTCTACTACTGTGCTCTCTTGTTTCAGGCCTCCCTTCTTTCTGTAAAGATAAAAAATCTCATTAATATTGGCAAGATTTTTTGACCAGAAAGGGCTCTTCAATGAAGACCATAAATAAATTATTGTGGTCTTTACTAGACTAATGGATGTACTTTTCTTTCCACTTGAGAAACATTCCCATGACTAGGGCAAACAAGTCCATTTTTTTTCTTACTTAGAAATTCAGTAGAATGCCGGTGACTGTGTAAAATGGTAAGGTAATCTACAGGTTTTGAACCTATTAATTTTATAAAATGCAATGTTACTTAGCAGAGTAAAGAATCGTTAAGAGTATAGATGCAAAATGGAACCTGCTACTCCATCCAACATCTCAGATGACTAGAGCGGAGCTACTGAGAGAGCCAGGAGGATCTGACTATAGAAACCACATCAGACATTGCTCATAGATTCATGCTTTATTTCACACTGGGATTCAAAAGGTTTCAGGAGAATCCAGGATTTTCCAATAGTGATTCAAACTGAAAGATGAACATTTATAACATTTATACTCTGTTAACTCAAGTAACATGATCTATGTGGGTTTTACTCCCACAGAGAAATGATCTGATTGTTTCTGTTAGAGTGAGTAAAATTTTGCATACTACAGCTGAAGTGTGAAAGGCAGGGTGCTAAATGCAAACAGTGAGTGAAGCCTTGAAAGGAAAGAATATGCTGAGTCTGTTAATAGAGTGGTTGAAAATATACATGATGTATATTCTAGATTCCACACTAGGAAGATGGCCATTCCTGGGGAGTTTTCATTTTTCATTTTAGAAATCTAAAATATATCCATGCACAATGACTTGAGTTCCAGAGTGTATTTATTCTCCCAAGGAAACTATTTATCACATTGTTTTGGTTTGCAGTTTATTCTAAAATTATTTGCCATGAATATATAGCTATTCTATTTTCTATTTCAAGGTGATGGTATAGACTCAGAATACTTGTAGACTTCTAATACAAGTCACCCCAGATTTTTAGTAAAAGTTCCTTATCCCTGGTATGCATATAATTGACTTTAATCTTTTTGTCTTCTATCAGATCAATGTGATCTCTTTTAATTGGGCATTCCCTTTAAAGAATAAAGAGGGGACAGAAGAAGAATATAACATTACATAATTATAATGTGTAGAAAGCTATGCCTTAGATAACACAACTCAATTTTTTATAGAAATAAAGCAGATTTCATCTCCTTTCAATACTGAAAATTAGCTTCCTATTTAATTATTTCCCTGACAGATACTGAGAAGTACCTGGAAGGGCAAAAAGACTAAAAAACATTTTTTCTTTCAAACAGAGTAGGGAGGGGGAAGTTCCCAAAGTGAAAATACTTGTATTTAAAAAATTAGATTAAACATTCTTTATGTGTTACATTATTGCTATTAGGAAGCCAGAATTTCCCTCTAAGATATTTGAATTATGTGCTACTTGATTGTGTTTGTCATCAGTATTTCTTTCTTTACCATGAATATGTTTTGTAAAATGATGGTGTGTTTGGAACCCACACTAATTGACCTGCTATTTCTCCTAGAAGTAGTCCAAAAGTGATGTGCAACCTAAAAAACAACCAAACAACAATGAGGGAGCATGTGGCAACTATTTTTTTTTTTTTTAATATTTAAAGAACAGAGAATAAGGGAAACCTAAAAGAAGAGTTCTGGCAACCTCAACATTTGATTAGTTTCTTTAATATTGATTTTAAATAGTAGCTGATAAAAATAGAGAGTGGTCACTTTTGCCTGTGTCTTCTGCGTGTGTCAAAAGAAGCATGAGACACATCAGTAAACAGATGGTGGAGGGACTTAATACATTAAGCTAAGCAATGTTGTTATGTTCTGTAGGGAACCTAGGAATGCTTTTGGAAAGGAGACTGCAGTATTCAACCTGAATAATAATATTTTTATTATCTTAAAGTATTGACTGTATCACAAACAGTAAAAACATTAATATTTTAAACACACAAAAAATGTAAATATTATTGCTATTTTACCTGAATTTGATGTTTGGCAAATGGTCCATTCATCAAGTCATTAAATAGTTAATATTAAAATCAATTTAGTCAAAGCAATGTGTAAAAGGAATGAGCAAATAATGACACAGCCAGAAAGGATGTTGGGGTCAGAAAACAAAGAGATTTACAGAATAATCAATGGCATTTGCATTCAACTTATTTTTATCAGGCATTCACTGTTTTGTTACTTGGTTTATTTTAATACACTTTATTATAAATCTTAAATAAATTTGACTTTTAATGAAATTAGAACTCTGTAAAACCAAAAAAGAAAAAAAAAATCTCATCTCTGATGTGAACTCACAAAAGACATTAATAATGTCTTTTGGCATTTCCCCCAAGGTAATAATTTTATTTTGTTTGCTTTCGTTTTCATCTTGTGAATGAATCTTTTATCTATCAATTCAATATGTAGATCCATCTACTGACAAGGTTTAATCAACATTCGTATTTGATGAGGCTTAATCAAAGGAAAATTAAAAAAACTTGTTTAAATTCAAGTAGCCATAAGCATTGCTAAAATAAAACAGATTTTTCTGACAACTCCACATTTTTGCATTAGATGTCTCCTGATCTTTATTATCCCTCGGTGACTAACACAGAGCTATGCATCTAGTCCATGCTCAGGAGTGTCACAGGATTGAATGAAAGTTTATAACTTGTTGAAATGTTAAAGGGCTGGTTAAAACAATGTATAAAAGAGATTTATAAAGTCTAAGCAGCCTTAAGTATGAGTCTACTAAAGTCATCACCAAAAGAAAAAGGGAGTCGGAACAAAAAATATTTGAGATAATTTTTGAAGATTTTTAACTAGAAAATATTGCAACTTTGGCACTTTTGAAACTGTCCAAATGTATGTCGGGTAACATATAAATATGGTACATTGAAAAGATACAAAAGTCACATAGTGGACAAGCTAATGTTACAAAGAAACTAAAGCCTGA
The DNA here is from genome assembly GCF_037993035.2 of Macaca fascicularis. Taxonomy (NCBI): domain Eukaryota; kingdom Metazoa; phylum Chordata; class Mammalia; order Primates; family Cercopithecidae; genus Macaca; species Macaca fascicularis. The sequence goes on from NC_088378.1 coordinate 45,402,943, forward strand.
CTGGTTAACAGTCATTCAAGTCTTCTGCAATAATCAAAAATTTATCAAAGAGAGTATTAAATATTTGATATACACTGTAATCACTCAAATTCACACCAAACAAGCCACATTAATTAATCTACTATTCATCATTCTTTTGTTATTCAAACTGGGTGGGAAAGTTGTAAACATCCAATAAATTTTGTTTACCATATGAATAGGATATTAAATCTAATTAACTAAACATTAGCTGTAAATGTCAGTCTTGTGAGATAGGAAACATAAATGAACTCGGGCTCTTTTCAAATATTTAAACACATACCTTGATTGAGGGGATAATGTTCTTGGTTTAGGTTCTCCCTCTCCCCATTTTTTCATCTTTCTGAATTGAAAAATGTAATACATCTGTAAAAAAGTAAACAAAACATAAATATACGGCTTAACAACAATATAAAAAACATTCCTGTGCAGTATTTTCACTAGCAAGTATTTCCATTAGCTCAATTCTCCTATCTGTGCTTGGAGATCATAGCCTCATTTTTTCCCAGAAGTAACCGTTATCCTGATTTTGGAAAGCAATATGGTGCTTTGTGCATAAACCCATACTTAGTATTTGTGGAAGCAATTTCATTCCCATTTATTTATCCAAGGATAAAGGAAACATGTGAACATAAGAATACTTGTATGTGAATGTGATTTGGGAGAGGGGCAGGAAAGTGCCGGTTAGAGAAGGACAGGGTACCAGGCCAGGGCTCCACCCTACGGGCTGTGTCCACGGACTTAAGTGAAACCGGGCACTCCTGTTTTCATGCCCACATGCTGCATTTTGCACGATCACTCTGGCCCGCCTGTGTGATCCTGTGCCCATTTAAACCCAAGACTGTAGGGGGCACGCACAATTGGCTGGACATCAGAACCAGCAGACCAGTGATGGCAGAACAATGCAACGTGGCAGAGAAAGAGAGAAGAGGAAGGATGTCTGGACACTTAGGGGAGTTCAGCCGGTGACAGTCAGAGAAGAATCCAGCTTCTGGGTGGCGCGACTTCAGAGGAAGATTACCTTCCTGCCCCATCCTCCACTCCCTTTTCCCCATCTCTCTCGCCGAGAGCACCTCCACCACTCAGTAAAACCTTGTACTCATCCTTCCAGCCCACATGTGGTGTGATTCTTCCCCCACACTGGGCAAGAACTTAGGACAAAGAAGGCTGTCGCACTGGCCCTCTGCCCTTAGGATAAGGCAGAGGGTCTATTGAGCTGATTAACACAAGTTGTCTGCAAACAGCAAAGCTGAAAGAGCACACTGTAACACATGCCCACTTGGGCTTCAGGGGTCATAGACACTCACCTCTAGATACTGCCATGGGTCTGGAGCCCAAAAGTGCTCCCCACAGCCTCTGCACCTGTCTGTCTGTATGCTCCCCCTAGGCGGTTGAGCAGCAGGGTGACAGAAGGAGCAAACCATACCCCTGTCACATGTCCTGAAAGGGGGATAAAAAAACTCTCCCATTTCAAATGTTTATAGTAGCTTGTCTCACATAACCTTAAACTGGAAATACACAAATGGCCATCAACTGGTGAATGAATATGCAAATTGCAGTACATTCATGTAATAGAATATTACTCAGCAATGAAAACACTAGCAATATATGCAACAACATGAATGACTCTCTATAGCATTATGCTAAATTAAAGAAGCCATATGTTAAAACTGTATTTTTCTGTTTATATAACATTCTGGCAAATATCAATCTATAGAGATAAAAATTAATTAGTATTTGATGGGAACTGAGAATGTGGGAAGAGGACTGACTAAAGGGGTCAGGGAAACTTTCTGTGGTGATGAAAATATTTTATATTTTGATTTTGGTGATGGCTATAAAACTCTACATCTATCATAAATCATAGAACTGCATACCAAAACAGAATGAAATGTATTGTTTTGAAACTATAATTAAGTAAACAACCTTAGGAGAAAAATAAAACCCTGAAGAACACCAGAAATGTAAAGAATGTGAAGAGAAAGTCACAAAATAACAATTTCCAAGTTTACTTTGGGCCCCCAAAATAACGATCCATTCACGTGGCAGGTCTTTCCAAAGAGGGACAACCACTCTATAGGGTAGCAGGATCAGTCACACCATTCATTAAAGAAGATGTTCTTCCCAGGGCTCAAGAAGCGTGTAAACTCTACCAAAAGACACATCATTAACCTTGATAGGACTATAATTGTAACTCATTCATTCCACAAAGAGCTATTGAGCACTTTCAAAGTGCCAGCCACTGTTTCATGCACTGGCATTCCAGTGGTAAACAAGAAAAAAAGATAGGGGAGGACATTTATCCTCAAGAAGCAAAAATGCTGGTCTGGCTCAGTTTATGGAAGTGGTACCAAAAGTGAGTTGGTGCTTTTGGAGTGTAATCTCTCCTTCTTTTTTTTTTTTTTGTGCATATTAAAAATAACCTTAATATTTTATAATGATGGGAACAAAGTTTTTTTTTTTAAATAATTAATAGGATTGCAAAGAATCATAAGGAAGATGTTAGAGTCACCTGTATTCCCACTTCTCCAAGGTAATTGCTGTTAGTATTCTCATACATAGCTTCACGTACAATCACCCATGCATATTGTCATTAAAAATATTATCATGTATATTAGTGATGAATAGATAAATATGATAAAACAATATAGCAAATGTTAGAATTGTGGGCGCTAGACTGATGGGTATATGTGTATTCACTGTATTGTTCTTTTAACTTTTCTGCATGCTTGAAATTTTTGTTCATAATATTTAAACAATGCTCAAAATGTACATAGTATCATTCTTCCAATTTTCTTTCATTTTTTCAAGATGTTTTTAATCTTATAGCTGCTTTGCATATCTAGATACACTTTAGATTTTAACACGATCTTGACAATTCTTACCAAAGCAAAAACACAAAATTTTGACATTGAATTGGATTGTGTTGAGAAAAATTAACATATTAAAAAGTGTTAAGAACATGATGTAGTATGCCACTTACTTCAGTCTATTTTATTTCTCACAATAATGATTTCTGTTTTTCTGTGTAATGCTTTTACACCTATTTTATGATTATTTTAAAGCATATTTTTTATTATTCTGTGAATGTATTTGCTAATTGCTTTTAAATTACTGTGGTATATGCAAATATATTTAATTATTATATATTTTTTATTTTGTAAGGCTGCTAAATTACTTTTTCTAGTTTTTGTAGATTATTAAAGATCGTGTATGTACAGAATTATGTTGTCTAGAGATAAAAAAATAATTTTTTTTCTTTTTGATATGATGATTTATACTGATTTGTCATGCTTTATTTTGATGTCTAAGACCTCCAGTGCAATATTGAATTGAGATAGTAAGAGTGGGAACCCTTGCTATGTTCTTAATTTTAGGCAACCAAGCTTTCTATATATAGAAATATTTTCCATACTATAATGTCAACATATACATGTTTTCTCTCATATGTATATATAAAAACGTTTCTCATATATATATAAATGTTTCTTTTATATATATGAGAAAACATATATAAGACATATATAGTCTTAAGACTATCTCTGTTTATATAACATTCTGTTGTATAACAGCCAGTTTGGTTGCCTAAAATTAAGAAGATATATATATATATATAGTTAGTTGCTGGTTGTATGTTTTTTCTAGATGGCATTTATTAGATTGAGAAATGCCCTTCTACTGTATTAATGATCTATTAATGATTACTGTATTAATGATTTCTACTATGAATGTTGAATTTTATCAAATAATTGTTAGTTGATCATGTTTTTTCTCCTTTATTTGCTTAACATGAGGAATTACATTGACCGTTTTTAAGTCAAGCCAATCCTGTATTCCAGGAATCTACTAATATTTTTATATAAATTTATGTATTAGAATGTTTGATTTCTTAATGACATTAATTTCATCACCTAACTTATTAGCGATATTGGTCTATAATATTCTCTCTTGTAATGTTCTTCTGAAGTTTTACTTTAAAATAGTATTCTCGTAAAATGATTTGTGATATGGTCCTTTTTTCTCTATCTTCCGAAAGTATTTCTGTAAGATTTTTATATCTGTCTTACATGTTTGACAGCATTCACTAGTAAAGACATCTGGGCCTAGAACTTTTTTCGGAGAAGTTTTTCAGTTAAAAGTATCATATTTTAAATTGATGTAGAGCCATAAGGGTTTTCTGTTTCATTTTGAGCCAGTTTTTGTACATTCTGTTTTTATTTTAATTTTACATTTCATCCAAGTTGTCAAATTTATTGACAAAATACTGTTCATAATATGTTCATTATTATTTTTCAATGTCTTAGGGATAATGATATCCTTTTTGCAGCCTTTATATTGAAATTTTGCCTTGTCATCTTTTTTTGTTCTATATTTCTAGGGGTTTATCAATTGCATCATTTTTTCTCTATTTTCTCTATTGTTTGTATGGTTTTTAATTCAGCGATGTCTGCTATACTCTTTATTATTCCATGTCTTCTACTTTGTTTTATTTATACTCTGGCTTAAATGTGCTATTTTTCAAGTTTCTTAGACAGAAGCTTAGATCACTAATTTTTAAACCTTTCTGTTCTTTTACAAATAACTCCTAATTTCAGAAATGTTTCTCTATGAATTTTTTCAGCTTCATGCCACAAATTTTGATACTTTGGGATTATTAATTATTCTAAAATTTCTTTTATGATATCTTCTTTCATCCCTGGGTTTATTTTTCATATTTAGGATTTTTAAAATATCATATTCTATTCTAATTTAACACATTTTTTGTTCAGATACTTTACTTTTTATTATTCAAATAATTTAAGTTTATTCAAACTTGTTTTATATTCTAGCATATGAAAAATATTGATAAATATATTTTGTTTACTGTTAAAGAATGTATATTTTATAGTCATTAGTTATAATGATAATGGATTATCAATTAGGTCAAGTCGTTGGATAATGTTGTCCAAACATTCTTTATTCTTATTTTTTTATCTACTTATTTTATTAATTATTGAGAGAAGAGTATTAAAATCACACTTATGTTTATAGGTTTCTTTATTTCTCCCTTCAGTTTGACAAGATTTGCTTCCTAAATTTTGAGTTGTTATTACATTTTTGCCACTTAGGGTTCTGATGTATCCTTGATTAATTGGCCCTTATGTAACTGTGAAAAGACTCTCTTAATACGGTGAATAATTATTATTTTGAAGTCTTTTATTTCTGTTGTTAACATAGTCATTCCAGCTTTCTTGTTCTTAGTGGTTCGATATTTTATATTCTTTATTCTTAAATTTTCAACCTGTCTCTCTCTTTTTCTTTTATAGTATTCAATCTGTACCTCTTAATAACATTATATATTTTGTTTTTTATTTATTTCCAGTTTGATAATATCTATCTTGGTCTTTGGCCAATTTCCATTTAATATAACTGCTACATATTTCAGTTCAATTCCACCCACTGGCTATTTCTTCCTGTTTGTCAAGTCTGCTGTTTTTATATTCCTTTCTTTCTTACCACTTGGTAGATAAATGATTTTAATCTTTTATTCTAAATCATTGTAGTGAATACTCTGGAGTACTGTTCAAGGTCACATTTTCTGGGTCAAGGTATTCATTTCTTCATCTATCGGGACTCTTGACTGCTAAAGGCTCACATCTGAGTCACTCATTAGGCTCTGCCTTCAGCAGGAAGCAGCTGCTTTGCCCAGGTGTTTGCCCTCTTCTTAGGGTTAGTCAAAATCTAGTGACTGGTTGATGCAGGAGTACACAGTTTTGTGCCCCATCCCTTATCTCTATTCACGATATCTCTAAAGTACGTTGGAAGTAGGCAGGGTCACTCCTACTTCTACCCTTTGGTTCTCTGACCTATAATCCCTATATATTGGTGTAACTGTAGCATATTCTGTTTCTCTGTCAATGAGCTATTAGTTTTGCATTGATTTACTATTTTTGTGGCATTTGAGACACAGCTTTGACTTATTAATGTCTAATAACATACTTCAGCTTTGTTTACCCTTTCCCCTTTTTGTAATATTGTTGTAGAAATTTTAAACATGTGTCTTAAAATCTTTTAGGATATTATTACTTCTGTTTTATACATCAATATTCACTTAGTTTTATTCACATATTTGCTGTATTCTATTGTCTTTATTTCCTTGTACACATTCATGCTCTCATGCATTGCCGTTTTCGTTTAACCTGAAAAATATCTTTTCCTGTATTATTTCATATGTTTGTGACTGCTGACAATTTTTCCCAATTGAAATATATTTATTCCATCTCATTTTTGAAGGCTATTTTAACAGAAAGTCTAGCATAATAGCGATTTTATTTCATCAAATTGAAGATATGGTTTTATTGTCTACTAGATATCACTCAATCTGGCTTTCTTTACATTTATCTTTCTTTAGATTGGCACCACTTCCTGAATCTGTGGTTGGTGTATTCGGTTTTAGAATAATCTTAGATTTTAACCTTCAAGATGCTAGGCTTACACTTCTGGCTTTATTTTTTTCTGTTTTATTATTTGTAATATGCTATCTGTAGATTATATGGTGGTTATATTTAAACAAAGACAGCTGTGTTGCTTTCTTTGCAATTTTTATAATATTTACTCATTGCATTTTTTTCTGACTATAATTTTTATTACAATATTGAATATGTTGAATAAAAATAGTAATGTGGGGATAAAGGGAATGCATTTTTATTCCTAACTAAAATCAAATTTGTCTAAGTTTTATTATTTAGTATGTTACTGGTATTAGGTTAGCTAGAATTTTCTTATTTCTGAATATCAGTTTAAGAAATTTCTAGTTATTAAAATCTTTCAGTGAATTTTATCATGAAAGACTATTGAAATATATTGCCATTTTTGTGATTTGTGTTTAGCTCTATTAATCTGATCATATAATAAGTTATTTTTAACGCTATTAGAAAGAACTTTTGGATAACTAACTTCTTTAATAATACATTTTATATGAAATGGACTTGATTTGTCTATACTTTGTTTAGAATTTTTATAATTATGATGGGAGTGATATTAGATTATGATTGTTATGCTTATATTAATATAGTATCTCGATTTAATTTGTTCTTACCATATTACTAACTTCATTAAATTATTTGAGGAGCAGTCCCTACTTTTTCTACTCTACCACTTTTTGTACGATTATGTGTGCTGGGTATAGATAGAAATGATCTGTTAACTATGGTAGAAAGCATATTTCAAAGTATCTGAGTCTGTATGACAAGATATGTTTTAACAATTTTATTATCTATAATTTATGTACTATACAATTCACCAATGTTGACGTTACAATTGCAATAAACTTATAAAGTAACATTACCACCACCACAACTGTTTTCTTAAAAAATGCTCCTTTGCAGTCATTTTCTCCCTCTACCTGGACTCTGGTACCACTGCTCTGCTTCTATCATTTAAAGTTTGCTATTTCTAGAATTCAACACAACATAATAAATTATTTACTGTCTCGTTTATGGCTCCTTTCACTTGACATAATACTTTTGAGACTCACCCGCGTTGTTGGATGTATTCAACTGGTTTTTTAAAATTGCTGAGTAATATTTCATTATATGTATCTACCACAGATTGTTTATGAATTCACCTGTTGATAGGCATTTGGGTGGTTTCCAATTTTCAACTATCTTGAACAAAATACTGGGGACTTTAAAATAGAAGGCTTTGGTGAACATGTTTTCATTTATATTTTTGTGATCAAAGTACATATACTTTGAATTGACTTTTGAGTACAGTGTGAAGTCAAGTTTGTGTTTCACACTTTTGTATATGACAAGCCAACTGCTCCAGCACTATTTGTTACTGAACTAATCTGGCATGCTTGAAAATCAATTGACCACATCTATTTGGGTGTATTTCTAAACTGCTCTCTTCAATTGATATATGTTTCTTTATGCCAATGTCATGCTGTTTTGATTAACAAAGCTTTCTAGTAAATCTTGAAATCAGATAGTCCAAGTTCTCAATTTTATTCTCATTTTTCAAAATTGCTTTGTCTTTTCTAACTCCATTTAATTTCTATATAAATCTTACGAATAGATTGACAATGTACACAACAAAGCTTACTGGGAATTAGATTTGGATTATATTGAATCTATAGATGATTTAGGGAAATTAACATCTTAGCAATATTAAATCTTTCAACCCATGAGCACTGTATTTTTTATTCATTATTCATGTCATCTTTACTTTCTCTCAGCAGTGCTTTGTAGTTTTAGTGTGCAGAGCTTATTCATAGTTTGTTTGATTTATCCCTAAATTCTTTATATTCTTGAAGTTATTGTGAATAGTTGTTTTGTTTCAATTTTGAATTATTCTTTGCTGACATAGAGAAATAAGATTAACTACTTAACTAACGATCCACTCTAAAATAAATTGCTTCAGATTTCTCATTACTTTGAGATACTTCTGTAAAATTAAAATTTAATCTATATCTGCAATTTTTATGAGATGTAATTTCATAATATTCTCTCATAAGCTTTTATGTTTCCTTTATTTTTGTACTGTTTGTATTGTGATTTTTCAGTTTTTCTCTTTCATAATGCCCCTTATTGAAGACAAAAATCCCAAAATAATTATGCTGAGTGAAATAAGCCAGGTAAAAAAGAAGATAAACTATGTGCTCTCATTTATATAAAGTTCTACAAAATATGGGCTAATTTATAACACTAGGGAGCAGATCAAAGGTCACCTATAGATAAGGGTAAGGAGCAGAAGGGAGACTTTACCAAGTGACAGGAGAAACTTTTAGAGGTGGCAGATAGTGTTTTCTGTCTTGATTGTGGTGGAAATTTCATGAATTTATACTTTAAAAATTACAAAAAAGGGCAAGACTAATCTATCATGTACAAGTCATGTTAGTAATTATCTCTGGTTGGCAGTACCTAAAAGACAATGCATGAAGTCTACTGGAAAACAAGTAACATCATATTTTGTAATCTAGGCTCTAGTTTTATGGGTGTGTCCAGCCTACAAAAAGTTATACTTACTGTATATGCACTATTCTGTGTCTATGTTATGCTCTATTAAAGGGTTAAAATATATGACCAATTTTTTTTAAACAATGGATTCTGGCCCATTTTCCGATTTTTCTAGAAGCAGTCATTACTGTGTCACTATCATTCTCATTTAATTTTGTAAACTTATATGTTCCTGCAATATGCAAGATGTACATATTCTGTGTCTGTGCATATATAGTGTTATGGGCTAAATTGTGTCTCTCATCCCAGAAATCATACATTGAAGTCCTGGATCCCTGTATCTCAGAATGCAGATATATTCAAAGATAGGGTCTTTAAAAATATAATTAAAATTAAATTATCACATTGGTTAGGGGGGGCTCAAATCTAATCTAACTGGTTTCCTTATAAGAAGTGGAGATTAATACAGGCACACACAGAGGGAAGACGTTTTAAGACAGAGGGAGAAAATGGCCATCTACAGGGCAAAGAGAGAGTGCTTAGAAGACATGAACTTTACTGACCCCTTATTCTTGGACTTTTAGCTTTCAAAACTGAAAAAAAGAAAATTCTGTTGTTTAAGCCACGTAGTTCATTTTGGTACCCCTAGCAATCTAATATATATATGCACCTTATATAATTTATGCATACAGTAAATAAATTTTTGCCATATTTATAACATGTCTAATTAAAATGCTGTTAACTAAAAGATTATTCATTTCCCTTAATTTTATTGCACTTTAGAACATTTACAGCATTTACATAGAGTATATGGATAAAAGAAAATATGTTATTTATAGTTTTGTCCTTCAATAAAATGTTCTCAATTTAAACTCTATCATTTTCTGATTGATTTGAAATTAAAACATGACATATTCTTTGGTCAAAATAATATGACATATTTACATTTCAGTCTTCTTTAATTAACAGAGCTCAGATTTTGTTTTTAAAAATTAATATGATTTCAGCATATAACTGTTCGCTCTAGTGCCAGTCATGTCTCTGAAAGTAATTATTGCCACTTAGTTTAGCATGGGTCTTAGTGTTACAAAAGATACACGTGACCAATGAATGGTCTACTGTCATTTACGCAGTCTAAAGGGGGCATTACAAAATCTCAGAAGATAATGCATGTATATTTTAGTTTAACAAAAGTGCTTTAAAAGAAATAAACAAAAATGAAAAAAGCTTATAAAATAAGGATATAAAGAAAATATTTTTTGCAGCTGTTCAATGTGTTTATGTTTTAGGCTGCATTATTTCAAGAGTCAAAAGTTTAAAAATAAAAAGTTTATAAAGTTAAAAAAGATAGTAAACTAAGGTTATTTTATTAATGAAAAAGATTATTTTATGTTTTTAATAAATTTAATGTAACCTAAGTATACAGTGTTTAAAAGGATACAATAGTGTATAATAATGTACTAGGCCATCATATTCACTCACCACTCACTCACCAACTCTCTCAGAGCAACTTCCAGCCCTGTAGCCTCCATCCACACTAAGTTTCTTATTTGGGTGTACCATTTCTTATCAGATAACCTGTATCTACTTTTTCCATGTTTTGTGTGCATTTAGATACACAAATACTATTATGTTCCAATTGCCTGTGGTATTCAGTACAGTAAAATGTTGTACAGGTCTGCATCCTAGGAGCAATAGGCTATCCCATATAGCATAGGTGCATAGTAGGCTCTACCAGCTAAGTTTAAGTACCTTCTATGATGTTCACAAACAACAAAATTGTCTAAGGACAATTCATTAAGGGATGCATGACTGCATATATATTTCTAAGGCAATAGAAGCTTTCTCTATGTGTTTCTCACTTCTTTTAGATCCTCAAAATAGCGTTTTCAGCTTCTATATTTCTAATAAAAGTATTTTAACTAATCTAGGCATTTTCTTTCATCTGCCTCAAAATTCTTCCAGCTTCTTCCCATTATCAAAACTTGAGCCAATTCCACATTAAACAATTAACAGTATTTATTTTTTAAAAGTTTTAGAATTATAGAAAAATTAAACAAATTGTAAAGAGAATTTTTACTCCCTCTGACCACCCAAAACCCACACAGTTTCTCCTTAAATAACAGATTGTTCTAGGGTTTTTAAATTAATGAACAGATATTGACACATTTTATGCATTATTATTTATTAAAGTCTATAATTTTACATTAGGGTTAAAACTTTGTGTTGCACAATTCTATGGGTTTAACAAATACCTAATTTCACGTATCCACCATTACAGTATTCCTGCAAAATAGTTTCATTGCCCTAAAAATCCTTCATGCTACCTATTCCTCCAACTTCCCTCCCTCTGTGAGCCACCGGCAACCAGTCATATTTTTCTTTTCATTAGTCAAAGTCATATAGAACGTACCATTTTGAGTGGCCTCTTTCACTTACCAATATGTACTTAAGATTCATTCAGGCTTGGCGCGGTGGCTCATGCCTGTAATCCCAGCACTGTGGGAGGCCAAGGCAGGGGGATTGTCTCAGTTCAGGAGTTCGAAACCAGCCTGACCAACATGGTGAGATCCTGTCCCTACTAAAAATACAATAATTAGCTGGGTGTCATGGCATCCATCTGTAATCCCAGCTACTATGGAGACTGAGGGAGACGAATCGCTTGAATCCGGGAGGTGGAGGTTGCAGTGAGCCAAGATCACGCCATTGCACTCCAGTCTGGGCAACAAAAGCAAAACTACATCTCAAAAATAAAAATAAAAATAAAAATTCTACCTCCAATATGTTCAACAAATTACAGTGTAAATACTTAACATACAAGATTAGTAATACATTAATGCTTAATAAGATCAAACTCTTCGCAACCAGCCTGGGCAACGTGGTGAAATCCCATCTCTACAAAAATAAAAAAAATTAACCAGGCATGGTGGCGGGCACCTGTAGTCCCAGCTACTCGGGAGGATGAGCCAGGAGAATTGCTTGGACCCGGGAGGCGGAGGATGCAGTGAGCTGAGATCACGCCACTGCACTCCAGCCTGGGCGAGTGAACGATACTCCGTCTCAAAAAGCAAAACAAAACAAAAAACAGATTCATTCGTTCATTTCACTACTGAGTAATATTTTATTGTATGGACATACCACAGCTCTTTCATCCATTCTCCTGTAAAAGAACATCTTAATTGTTTACAAACTTTTTTCTGATTATGAATAAAGTAGCTATCAATATTCATTGCAGATTTTTGTGTGGACATGTTTTCACATCATTTGGGTAAGTACTTAGGAGCAGGACTGCTGGATAAAATGGTAAGGCTATTTTATCTTTGAAAGAAAGTGTCAAATGCCTTTCAAAGTACCTGCAACATTTTGCATTCTCACTAGCAATTCATGAGAGTACTTGTTGCTTTATATCCTGTATAGAATTTGATATTGTCAAGTTTTTGTATTTTACTCATCCTGATAGGTGTGCAGTGATATTTTCTTATTATAATGTGCAACTTCCAAATGAGGTTAAACATCTTTTCATACGCTTATCTTCTATCATATGTATTCTTTGATGAGGTATCTGTTCAGATTTCTTGCCCATTTTAATTGGGTGGTTTGCTTTCTTATTGTTGAATTTTAAGAATTTTTTTACATCTGAATACAAGTCCTTTATAAGATATGTGTTTTGCAAATATTTTCTCTTAGTCTGTGGTTTGTCTTTCTCAATATCTTGACAGTGTCTTTTGCAGAGTAGATGTTTAAAAAATTTCAATAAACTTAGTTTCCTATCACATATATGACAAACTTAATGACTTAAAGCAACATAAATTTATTCTCTCACAATTACGCAGGTCAAAAGTTTGAAATCAATATCACTGGGCTGAAATCAAAGGGATAGTAGGAATGTTTTCCAGCCAAATGTGTTAGGAGAGAATCAATTATTTGCCTTTTCAAACCTTTGGTGGCTGTCCTAATTCTTTTCTTTGTGGTCATTGCAATCTCCTCATTGGCTACATTGCCTGATATGATTATGTATTTTATATATCAACTTGTTTAGACAATGATACCCATATATTTTATCGAACACTTCTTGAATTTGCCATAAAAGTACTTTTTACTTGATAATAACATTTAAATCGGTAGACTCTGAGAAAAGCAGATTATCCTTCATAATGTGGGTAGGCCTCATCCAGTCATTTGGAGGCTTCAGATAAAGTCTGGCCTCCCCCAAGGAATAGGGAATTCTGTCAGCAATGTGCCTTTGAACTCAAGCTACAACATCAACTCTCCCCTCCTGGGTCTCCAGTCTGCCAATTTACCCTGCAGATTTTGGACTTGTTAGCTTCCAGAACAGCATGAAACAACTTCTTAAGATCAACCCATAGCTCTCTCTCCTCTCTCTCTCCTCAGAGAAAGATAGATGATAGATAGATAGATAGATAGATAGATAGATAGATAGATAGATAGATAGATAGATAGATTGATGACATATGGATACATAGATAGATTCTCTGGAGGCACTGACTAATGCATCTTCTCTTCTGTCTCCATCTGACTCTCTCTTACAAGGATAAATGTGATTACATTAAGAGCTTATCCAGACATTTAGGATAATCTCCTCATCTCAGGATCCTTAACTTAATCATATCTACAATACTCTTTTTCTAAAGTAACATTCACACATTCCAGGGGTCAGCACATGGATATCTTTTTTGAGTCTTTATTCAGCATACCACAGGTAGACTTGATAAGTCTTTCTGTAAAAAATGGTAATTATATCGACATCAAATGCAGGTGGGGAATGAAAACTGCCACGTTTGTTCTGGATAAGGCACATTTAAATTATAACAGAAGATCTAAGCATCTGTCTTCTGAATCTTTTAGTTCTGCTGATAAGTATGCAAACTCATAATGATTTCAAATATTTTAATTACTTTTAAAGATATTCAATAAAATGTGGCTATGGAAGACAGACAGATACATGATATGGTTTTAAATATACTTTAAATATAAATCATGTTCACTTTAAAGTTTTAAAGTATATTTACAGCATTAGGTATGTTTATAATATTATCAGTAATAAATACATTTTTTCTCATTACATCTCTTATATTCTATGAATATTTTAAAATATTTAAATTTTAATTAGGTAGACCTGAACAATTAAATCAATTATACTATATAATAAAATATTTTATGAAATGCATAAAGAGCATATATGGATATTTTTATAAGAATAAATTTTGAATAAAAAAGGAATTCAAAAATTTCATAAACAAAAAAGTAGTAACTGTAGAAGTGGGTTAGTCAATGACAAAGAATTGGACTAAGCTGAGAGCAAGATCTGAGGTGAAAAAAGGTTAGGTAGTAGAAAAATAAAATAGCAAAATTATAGATAAGGCTCCACCCTCATTCTTCACTTATTTTCTTGAGAAATAGCCTCTCCTCATTTGGGTCTCAAACAATTTTTAAGTGAAAAGACAAGAATTTAAATGAAAGGACAGAAATTAAGACTGCCTGTTTCAGTCCTATTCATTTTATAAAACTGTCACTTCTGTTAAACAGGTGTTTGAATAAAAGTAACTGTTTTGCATTTTGAGCATGCATAATATGCTGCCATTATCATTTCTTCTAAAGACTCAGATTTAATATTTTAATAATGTTACATCCTCTGGGTTCAGAACTCTATTAAATATTCCACTTAATAATTAAGTTCAGGTGTTGTTTAATGCACTTACCTTCTTTTCATGTGTCCAAGTTACAACATACTGTATTTAAAATCCTAATCATTTGTCAAATACTAGAAACTCACTAAAAATGTGTTTATTAGATATACATCAATTATTTTGTGGCTCCTTCTTTCCTAGGAAATGTACTTTGTTATGTTTTTGGTTTTTGTTTCTCTAGTTTGGTTTTTATTTTTCAAAAGCTTGGAAATTGAACAATAATTTAATATTTGGTATATATTAAAATATTTATTTAAGGGTGTTGTTGTGGGATTCTAGGGCAGTAACCCATAATTGGGAATGAATTTTAAAAAGCAGGGGCTTTTGGTAGGCATGAAGTCACCTTCATGTGCTTTTAGTAGTTCTAGGCATAATATTGAAAAATGGGTCTTAAACAAATACATTGTAATGTTATTTATAAACTGTACTGAATAAAAGCAAATAATAGTATGTGCTATATACTGTTATTTAAATATCCTAAAAAAGCAAAGTAATAGAAGATTTCATGTAGGTATAATTAATAACACTATTGTAACAAGAGGTGAATTTATTTCTTCAACCGTGACATATTTCTGTTAAGCCTTATTCAGTCTCATAAAAGATTATAGAAAAGATGAGACAACAGTGATAAGCTTATTCATTACCTCCAAAAAGCTGACCTAAGTAAAACAGATATTTGGATCAAATAATACAATGGATTCACCATGTTATTATAACTCCCGAGATTTGTGAGAAAAATTACAAAATGTTTTTTTATTAACATTTAAAAATATTATGATTAATATGTAAAATAAAATTTTTATTCAATTAGGTTTCAGATTTCAAAAGCAATATTCAGAGCTCAATTTGAATTGGTATTGGGCCGACAGACTGATGCAAGTTTTCCCAAATTCTAACCAAACTGCCTGTGTAAACATACAGAGGGCTCTCACATCTCTATCCTAAACAAAAGACGGCCAGAGCCCATCCATAGAATGGAGTAGGATCTTCCTCGTAGCTTTAAATCCCATGAGGCTACATATTGTGGTACACGCTGTGGCCTATTCACAGTTTTTCATATGACCCAAAGCAGATCTGTCATCCAGCAAGAAGGCTTTGGCTAACAGACCTTCAGTCTTTAGCAGCCATACCCTGGGCTTTCATCCCTGCTTTTCTCTTACACACACACAGTGAAAGGTGAGTGCTCATCTACTCTCACCCACTCCTCTATTCAGAGAAAGAAACTCAGAAATAACTGGATGTGAAGGAAAAAACGGAAAGAATGCTAAGATGTCTAATAGTGATTCAGGGTTCCACATGCCCTTAATTTAGAAAGTTAAGTTACTTAGAATGCTAAGAAGAAAACCAAACAAAGGAGAATACAGATGTGTGAATTGAATACTGTTACTAGATCTAAAAGGGGCTGAGGCCTAGTCACATTAGCATGCTGAGTTTTTTTTTTTTTTTTTTTTTCTCTTTGCTGATCAAGGAAGGAGATGTATCAGTCAAAATAAGGGCAATAAGTAGTCAGTCAATATTTAGAAATGTGAAGCTCACAACATTGTTTCTTGTTCAAGGATGAGTAAATAGAAAAAAAAACCATCTCAAACAGAGCACACTGATGTGAATTTTAGAAAATTAGTATTGCCTTGGCCGGGCGCGGTGGCTCAAGCCTGTAATCCCAGCACTTTGGGAGGCCGAAACGGGCGGATCACGAGGTCAGGAGATCGAGACCATCCTGGCTAACACGGTGAAACCCCGTCTCTACTAAAAAAATACAAAAAATTAGCCGGGCGAGGTGGCGGGCGCCTGTAGTCCCAGCTACTCAGGAGGCTGAGGCAGGAGAATGGCGGGAACCCGGGAGGCGGAGCTTGCAGTGAGCTGAGATCCGGCCACTGCACTCCAGCCTGGGCCACAGAGCAAGACTCCGTCCAAAAAAAAAAAAAAAAAAAGGAAAGAAAATTAATATTGCCTTACTATAAATTTAAAAACCTGGAACAACAACAACAAAAACCACAGACCATGGAAAGTGACATAGATAAGTAGGTATCCAAGTAAAATATGTGCCATAATTAAAATCAGTGTCAAAGGCAATGAAAGTGAAAATTGGCAGTGGTATATTAAATTATGAGATGATCAAACCTAATGTCTCTAAATAAAGAAGAAAAGGATGTTAGGATGAAGACAATGAAAGCAAAAATAACAGATAGCAAGGAGGGAGAACTAATACTTAAAGAACGTATCATGCCTTTACTGAAAGAAAAATAAAACTGTGGATGGTGGACATGGGAGGACATAACATAAAATATTCTAAGCTTTAGAAGAGAATTCCATAATTAGACTTTTTTAAAGTACTACAGTCTTGACAAGTCTAATGATACAAAATGAGCTAAACTACTGTACTTTTACATTCATTCTTGTGTTTTTGCAGAGTACAAACCTTCCATAGACTGTCTCCACCAATGACTGAATATAAGGGATAGGAGAGTGAAGCACCCCTCTTATTTGGAAGACACAGAAAACCTTTGTTTGCCTCATATTCCTTGCTTAGTTAAGAAATCCCCAATGCATTTTCTCAAAGTTCTTCAGAGTGCTCAGCAGTCTAGGATGTTCCCACAAACTAGTTCTTCTCTTTCTTTCACTTGGGAATGAACTTGCTTAGTGGCCTGAGTGCAATTCCAGCCTACACTAGCTCCATCCCATCTCCTTTTACACAGGCATTTCTCCTAATAAAATCCTGGCATGTTTAATCTCCTCTTGATGTCTGTTTCTCAGAGGACCAGAAGTAAAAGAGATAAGTAAAATACAGACTTTGAAATAAGAAAAAGATGTGTTTAAAATAGTAAAGAAAATTATTCAAGCTTAATCAATTATTCAAGTTGAGCATTACACTGATGAGATAAATTCGTTTTAACTAATTGAATTTTCATGATAATAACAGTAATGCATATTTATTCTTGAGCACTCAGGAAACAAAGAAAATGAGGCAAAAACATCAACAACAACCACAAAAAAAAAAACTCACGAGAGATTCATTAATTTGTTGGTGTGTTTAATTAGTCTTTTTAAGTGTGTATTTCTTCTTAAATTTAAGTTTATAATAAAAAAAAATTCCTGAAAATATATTTTAGGGGTAAGCAACAGGGAAAGTATGTAAGAATTAAAAAAAAAATAATGACCAAGAGGCGAGACTTTTTATACTTGTTGTTAATTTTAAAAATATCATGTAGAATGTTTAATAATCATTTTATTCTTGATGGTTTTTTCCCCAGCTTTACTGAGATATAACTGACAAATACTAATTGTATATGTTTAAAGTGTGTCACATGATGTTTTTGATATACATACACATTGTGAAAAGATTACAATAGTCACACTAATTAATGTGTCCATTGTCTCACATGTTACCATTTTGTGTGTATGTGACTGATGGGAATACATAAGATCCATTTTCTTAACAAATCTCAAGTACAATAGGTCCTCATATAACACTGTTTTCTCCAACTTGTCTTGTTATAATGTTTATGTGAAAGAAAATACCAGTTCTCAGCAGGGCCACTGTCTGTGTGGAGTCTGCCTGTATGCCCTATGTCTGCAATGGGTTTTCTCCTGGTACTCTGGTTTCCTTCCACACCACAGAGATACACATGATAGGTCAACTGATGTGTCTATATTGTCCCAGTCTGAGTGAGTGTGAGTGTGTGTGAGTATAAGCTGTGATAGAATAGTGTCCTGTCCAGGGTTGGCTCCCCCATTTCACCTTGGACTGCCAGGATAGGCTCTGGTCACCTGTGACTATATGATAATCATACAAATGAATGGCAATAAACAATTTGGTACCAAGGCACTCAGGAAGTTCAGCATATTTGTTATTGTTTGCGTTTGAGCTGCGTTGTGATCGGAGACATCCTTACAATTTTTGCTTTTCAAACATTTGTTCCTTGATTTAACCCACTGTCATTGCAAAACCACTACCAATGCACTAAAACTTGGATAATTATCTTACTTGCTTTTATTAATCTTTCCTAAATGTATGTATAACTCATCTTTATTAATGTTTAACATTAGAAGGGTTTTGTGTCTTTATTTAGAAGTTAGTGAGGTTTTTATGACCAGAAATATGTCATAGGAATTTAAGTCTTGCTTATGTCAATTCACCTATAGTAATACTGGTTTTGTTATATGTCATTTTGCGTAAAATCACAGTTTCCAAGAAACTATCAATGATTTCAAGAGAGGACTTACTGTATACAACAAAGTTCTATTAACTACAGTCACCGTGCCATACATTAGATCTCTAGAACTTATTCATCTTGCATAACTGAAACTTTCTACCCTTTGAACATTTTTCCATTTTTCCCAGCCTTCATCCCTGGGAAACAACTGTTTTGCTCTCTGATTCGATGTGCTTGACTTTTTGTTTTTTAGATTGCACATGAAAGTGAGATCGTAAAGTATATCTCTTTATGTGCTTGCCTAATTTCATTTAGCATGATGTCCTCCAGGTTCATTCACGTTGTTACAAATGATCAGATTTCCTTCTTTTTTAAGGTTGAATAATATTCATACATATATTATAACTCACCTTTTCTTTATCCATATGTAAATTAGTGGAAACATGTTGATTCCATGTGTTGGCTTTTGTGAATAATGCTGAGAGAATATATATGTATTTTAGATATTGATTTCAACTTTAGAATATATACCCAGGAGTGGGTTTACAGGATCATATGGTAGTTCTATTTTTAACTTTTTAAGGAACCTTCTTTTCTCTCTCTCTCTCTCTCTTTCTAAATAGTAAAATGGACGGGTAGATAGATAGATGAGATTTTTTTTATTATTATTATACTTTATGTTCTAGGATACATGTGCACAATATGCAGGGTTGTTACATATGTATACATGTGCCATGTTGGTGTGCTGCACCCATTAACTTGTCATTTACATCAGGTATATCTCCTAATGCTATCCCTCTCCCTTCCCTCCACCCCACAACAGGCCCCAGTGTGTGATGTTACCCTTCCTCTGTCCAAGTGTTCTTATTGTTCAGTTCAGTTCCCACCTATGAGTGAGAGCATGCAGTGTTTGATTTTCTGTTCTTGTGATAGTTTGCTGAGAATGATGGCTTCCATCTGCATCCATGTCCCTACAAAGGACATTAACTCATCCTTTTTTATGGCTGCATAGTATTCCATGGTGTATGTGTGCCACATTTTCTTTTTTTTATTTTATTTATTTATTTTTATTATTATTATACTTTAAGTTCTAGGGTACATGTGCATAACGTGCAGGTTTGTTACATATGTATACATGTGCCAGGTTGCTGTGCTGCACCCATCAACTTTTCAGCACCAATCAACTCGTCATTTACATCAGGTATAACTCCCAATGCAATCCCTCCCCCTTCCCCACTCCCCATGATAGGCCCCCGTGTGTGATGTTCCCCTTCCCGAGTCCAAGTGATCTCATTGTTCAGTTCCCACCTATGAGTGAGAACATGCGGTGTTTGGTTTTCTGTTCTTGTGATAGTTTGCTAAGAATGATGGTTTCCAGCTGCATCCATGTCCCTACAAAGGACACAAACTCATCCTTTTTTATGGCTGCATAGTATTCCATGGTGTATACGTGCCACATTTTCTTAATCCAGTCTGTCACTGATGGACATTTGGGTTGATTCCAAGTCTTTGCTATTGTGAATAGTGCCACAATAAACATACGTGTGCATGTGTCTTTATAGCAGCATGATTTATAATCCTTTGGGTATATACCCAGTAATGGGATGGCTGGGTCATATGGTACATCTAGTTCTAGATCCTTGAGGAATCGCCATACTGTTTTCCAGAATGGTTGAACTAGTTTACAATCCCACCAACAGTGTAAAAGTGTTCCTATTTCTCCACATCCTCTCCAGCACCTGTTGTTTCCTGACTTTTTAATGATCGCCATTCTAACTGGTGTGAGATGGTATCTCATTGTGGTTTTGATTTGCATTTCTCTGATGGCCAGTGATGATGAGCATTTTTTCATGTGTCTGTTGGCTGTATGAATGTCTTCTTTTGAGAAATGTCTGTTCATATCCTTTGCCCACTTTTTGATGGGGTTGTTTGTTTTTTTCTTGTAAATTTGTTTGAGTTCTTTATAGGTTCTGGATATTAGCCCTTTGTCGGATGAGTAGATTGCAAAAATTTTCTCCCATTCTGTAGGTTGCCTGTTGACTCTGATGGTAGTTTCTTTTGCTGTGCAGAAGCTCTTTAGTTTAATTAGATCACATTTGTCATTTTTGGCTTTTGCTGCTGTTGCTTTTGGTGTTTTAGACATGAAGTCCTTGCCCATGCCTATGTCCTGAATGGTACTACCTAGGTTTTCCTCTAGGGTTTTTACAGTATTAGGTCTAACATTTAAATCTCTAATCCATCTTGAATTATTTTTCGTATAAGGAGTAAGGAAAGGATCCAGTTTCAGCTTTCTACTTATGGCTAGCCAATTTTCCCAGCACCATTTATTAAATAGGGAATCCTTTCCCCATTTCTTGTTTCTCTCAGGTTTGTCAAAGATCAGATGGTTGTAGATGTGTGGTATTATTTCTGAGGACTCGGTTCTGTTCCATTGGTCTATATCTCTGTTTTGGTACCAGTACCATGCTGTTTTGGTTACTGTAGCCTTGTAGTATAGTTTGAAGTCAGGTAGCGTGTTGCCTCCAGCTTTGTTCTTTTGACTTAGGATTGTCTTGGAGATGCGGGCTGTTTTTTCATTCCATATGAACTTTAAAGCAGTTTTTTTCCAATTCGGTGAAGAAACTCATTGGTAGCTTGATGGGGATGGCATTGAATCTATAAATAACCTTGGGCAGTATGGCCATTTTCACAATATTGATTCTTCCTATCCATGAGCATGGTATGTTCTTCCATTTGTTTGTGTCCTCTTTTATTTCACTGAGCAGTGGTTTGCAGTTCTCCTTGAAGAGGTCCTTTACATCCCTTGTAAGTTGGATTCCTAGGTATTTTATTCTCTTTGAAGCAATTGTGAATGGAAGTTCATTCCTGATTTGGCTCTCTGTTTGTCTGTTACTGGTGTATAAGAATGCTTGTGATTTTTGCACATTAATTTTGTATCCTGAGACTTTGCTGAAGTTGCTTATCAGCTTAAGGAGATTTTGGGCTGAGACAATGGGGTTTTCTAAATATACAATCATGTCATCTGCAAACAGGGACAATTTGACTTCTTCTTTTCCTAACTGAATACCCTTGATTTCTTTCTCTTGCCTGATTGCCCTAACCAGACTTCCAACACTTTGTTGAATAAGAGTGGTGAGAGAGGGCATCCCTGTCTTGTGCCAGTTTTTAAAGGGAATTTTTCCAGTTTTTGCCCATTCAGTATGATATTGGCTGTGGGTTTGTCATAAATAGCTCTTATTATTTTGAGGTACGTTCCATCAATACAAATTTATTGAGCGTTTTTAGCATGAAGGGCTGTTGAATTTTGTCGAAAGCCTTTTCTGCATCTATTGAGATAATCATGTGGTTCTTGTCTTTGGTTCTGTTTATATGCTGGATTATGTTTATTGATTTGTGAATGTTGAACCAGCCTTGCATCCCAGGGATGAAGCCCACTTGATCATGGTGGATAAGCTTTTTGATGTGCTGCTGAATCTGGTTTGCCAGTATTTTATTGAGGATTTTTGCATCGATGTTCATCAGGGATATTGGTCTAAAATTCTCTTTTTTTGTTGTGTCTCTGCCAGGTTTTGGTATCAGGATGATGTTGGCCTCGTAAAATGAGTTAGGGAGGATTCCCTCTTTTTCTATTGATTGGAATAGTTTCAGAAGGAATGATACCAGCTCCTCCTTGTACCTCTGGTAGAATTCAGCTGTGAATCCATCTGGTCCTGGACTTTTTTTCGTTGGTAGGCTATTAATTATTGCCTCAATTTCAGAGCCTATTATTGGTCTATTCAGGGATTCAACTTCTTCCTGGTTTAGTCTTGGAAGAATGTAAGTGTCCAGGACTTTATCCATTTCTTCTAGATTTTCTAGTTTATTTGCATAGAGGTGTTTATAGTATTCTCTGATGGTAGTTTGTATTTCTGTGGGGTCAGTGGTGATATCCCCTTTATCATTTTTTATTGCGTCTATTTGATTCTTCTCTCTTTTCTTCTTTATTAGTCTTACTAGCGGTCTGTCAATTTTGTTGATCTTTTCAAAAAACCAACTCCTGGATTCATTGATTTTTTGGAAGGTTTTTTGTGTCTCTATCTCCAGTTCTGCTCTGATCTTAGTTATTTCTTGCCTTCTGCTAGCTTTTGAATGTGTTTGCTCTTGCTTCTCTAGTTCTTTTAATTGTGATGTTAGAGTGTCAATTTTAGATCTTTCCTGCTTTCTCTTGTGGGCATTTAGTGCTATAAATTTCCCTCTACACACTGCTTTAAATGTGTCCCAGAGATTCTGGTATGTTGTATCTTTTTTCTCATTGGTTTCAAAGAACATCTTTATTTCTGCCTTCATTTTGTTATGTACCCAGTAGTCATTCAGGAGCAGGTTGTTCAGTTTCCATGTAGTTGAGCAGTTTTGATTGAGTTTCTTAGTCCTGAGTTCTGTGTGCCACATATTCTTAATCCAGTCTGTCATTGATGGACATTTGGGTTAGTTCCAAGTCTTTGCTATTGTGAATAGTGCCGTAATAAACAAACGTGTGTATGTGTCTTTATAGCAGCATGATTTATAATCCTTTGGGTATATACCCAGTAATGGGATGGCTGGGTCAAATGATATTTCTAGTTCTAGATCCTTGAGGAATCATCACAATGGTTGAACTAGTTTATAGTCCTACCAACAGTGTAAAAT
Source organism: Macaca fascicularis (assembly GCF_037993035.2). Classification (NCBI taxonomy): domain Eukaryota; kingdom Metazoa; phylum Chordata; class Mammalia; order Primates; family Cercopithecidae; genus Macaca; species Macaca fascicularis. The sequence goes on from NC_088378.1 coordinate 45,426,427, forward strand.
TGTTCCTATTTCTCCACATCCTCTCCAGCACCTGTTGTTTTCTGCCTTTTTAATGATTGCCATTCTAACTGGTGTGAGATGGTATTTCATTGTGGTTTTGATTTGCATTTTTCTGATGGCTTCTGATGATGAGCATTTTTTCATGTGTCTGTTGGCTACATAAATGTCTTCTTTTGAGAAATGTCTGTTCATATCCTTTGCCCACTTTTTGATGGGGTTGTTTGTTTTTTTATTCTTGTAAATTTGTTTGAGTTCTTTGTAGGTTCTGGATATTAGCCCTTTGTCGGATGAGTAGATTGCAAAAATTTTCTCCCATTCTGTAGGTTGCCTGTTCACTCTGATGGTAGTTTCTTTTGCTGTGCAGAAGCTCTTTAGTTTAATTAGATCACATTTGTCCATTTTGGCTTTTGTTGCCATTGCTTTTGGTGTTTTAGACATGAAGTCCTTGCCCACGTCTATGTCCTGAATGGTAACGTCTAGGTTTTATTCTAGGGTTTTTATGGTATTAGGTCTAACATTTAAGTCTCTAATCCATCTTGAATTAATTTTTGTGTAAGATGTTAGGGAAGGGATCCAATTTCAGCTTTCTCCATATGGCTAGCCAGTTTTCCCTGCACCATTTATTAAATAGGGAATCATTTTCCCATTTCTTGTTTTTCTCAGGTTTGCAAAAAATCAGATGGTTGTAGATGTGTGGTATTATTTCTGAGGGTTCTGTTCTATTCCATTGGTCTATATCTCTGTTTTGATATCAGGCCCATGCTGTTTTGGTTACTGTAGCCTTGTAGTACAGTTTGAAGTCAGGTAGCGTGATGCCTCCAGGTTTGTTTTTTTGGCTTAGGATTGTCTTGGTAATGTGGGCTCTTTTTTGGTTCCATATGAACTTTAAAGTCGTTTTTTCCATTTCTGTGAAGAAAGTCATTGGTAGCTTAATGGGGATGGCATTGAATCTATAAATTACCTTGGGCAGTATGGCCATTTTCACAATATTGACTCTTCCTATCCATGAGCATGGAATGTTCTTCCATTTGTTTGTGTCCTCTTTTATTTAATTGAGCAATGGTTTGTTGTTCTCCTTGAAGATGTCCTTCACATCCCTTGTAAGTTGGATTCCTAGGTACTTTATTCTCTTTGAAGCAATTGTGAATGGGAGTCCACTCATGATTTGGCTCTCTGTTTGTCTGTTATTGGTGTATAAGAATGCTTGTGATTTTTGCATATTGATTTTGTATCCTGAGACTTTGCTGAAGTTGCTTATCAGCTTAAGGAGACTTTGGGCTGAGACGATGGGGTTTTCTAAACATATAATCATGTCATCTGCAAACAGGGCCAATTTGATTTCTTCTTTTCCTAATTGAATACCCTTTATTTCTTTCTGTTGCCTTATTGCCCTTGCCAGAACTTCCAACACTATGTTGAATAGGAGTGGTGAGAGAGGGCATCCCTGTCTTGTGCCAGTTTTCAAGGGGAATGCTTCCAGTTTTTGCCCATTCAGTATGATATTGGCTGTGGGTTTGTCATAAATAACTCTTATTATTTTGAGATACATTCCATCAATACCGAATTTATTGAGAGTTTTTAGCATAAAGCGCTGCTGAATTTTGTCAAAGGCCTTTTCTGCGTCTATTGCGATAATCACGTGGTTTTTGTCTTTGGTTCTGTTTATATCCTGGATTAGGTTTATTGATTTGCATATATTGAACCAGTCTTGCATCCCAGGGATGAAGCCCAGTTGATCATGGTGGATAAGCTTTTTGATGTGCTGCTGGATTCTGTGTGCTAGTATTTTATTGAGGATTTTTGCATCGATGTTCATCAGGGATATTGGTCTAAAATTCTCCTTTTTTTGTTGTGTCTCTGCCAGGCTTTGGTATCAGGATGATGTTGGCCTCATAAAATGAGTTAGGGAGGATTCCCTCTTTCTCTATTGATTGGAATAGTTTCAGAAGGAATGGTACCAGTTCCTCTTTGTACCTCTGGTAGAATTTGATTGTGAATCCAACTGGTCCTGGATTTTTTTGGTTGGTAGGCTATTAGTTATTGCCTCAATTTCAGAGCCTGTTATTGGTCTATTCAGGGATTCAACTTCTTCCTGCTTTATTCTTGGGAGAGTGTATGTGTCCAGGAATTTATCCTTTTCTTCTACATTTTCTAATTTATTTGTGTAGAAGTGTTTATAGTATTCTCTGATGGAGGTTTGTATTTCTGTGGAGTTGGTGGTAATATCCCCTTTATCATTATTTATTGTGTCTATTTGATTCTTCTCTCTTTTCTTCTTTATTAGTATTGCTAGTGGTCTATCGATTTTGTTGATCTTTTCAAAAAAGCAGATCCTAGATTCACTGATTTTTTGAAGGGTTTTTTGTGTCTCTATTTCCTTCAGTTCTGCTGTGATCTTAGTTATTTTTGCCTTCTGCTACTTTTGAATGTGTTTGCTCTTGCTTCTCTAGTTCTTTTAATTGTTATGTTAGGGTGTCAATTTTAGATCTTTCCTGCTTTCTCTTGTGGGCATCCAGCGGTATAAATTTCCCTCTGCACATTGCTTTACATGTGTCCCAGAGATTCCGGTATGTTGTATCTTTGTTCTCATCATTACTTTTGCCTTCATTTTGTTATGTACCCGGTAGTCATTGAGGAGGAGGTTGTTCCATTTCCATGTGGTTGAGTGGTTTTGAATGAGTTTCTTAATCCTGAGTTCTAGTTTGATTGCACTGTGATCTGAGAGACAGTTTGTTATAATTTCTGTTCTTTTACATTTGCTAAGGAGTGCCTTACTTCCAACTATGTGATCAATTTGGGAATAAGTATGATGTGATGCTGAGAAGAATATATATTCTGTTCATTTGGGGTTGGGAGTTCTGTAGATGTCTATTAGGTCGCTTGGTGCAGAGTTGAGTTCAATTCCTGGATATCCTTGTTAACTTTCTCTCTTGTTGATCTGTCTAATGTTGACAGTGGTGTGTTAAGGTCCCCCATTATTATTGTGTGGGAGTCTCCATCTCTTTGTGAGCCTCTAAGGACTTGCTTTATGAATCCGGGTGCTCCTGTATTGGGTGCATATATATTTAGGATAGTTAGCTCTTCCTGATGAATTGATCGCTTTACCATTATGTAATGGCCTTCTTTGTCTCTTTTGATCTTTGATGGTTTAAAGTCTGTTTTATCAAAGACTAGGATTGCAACCCCTGCCTTTTTTGTTTTCCATTTGCTTGGTAGATCTTCTTCCATCCCTTTATTTTGAGCCTATGTGTGTCTCTGCACATGAGATGGGTCTCCTGAACACAGCAAACTGATGGGTCTTGACTCTTTATCCAATTTGCCAGTCTGTGTCTTTTAATTGGAGCATTTAGCCCATTTACATTTAAGGTTAATATTGTTATGTGTGAACTTGATTCTGTCATCATGATGTTAGCTGGTGATTTTGCTCGTTAGTTAATGAAGTTTCTTTCTAGCATCGATGGTCTTTATATTTTGGCATGTTTGCAGTGGCTGGTACCAGTTGTTTCTTTCCATGTTTAGTGCTTCTTCAGAAGCTCTTGTAGAGCAGGCCTGGTGGTGACAAAATCTCTCAGCATTTGCTTGTCTGTAAAGAATTTTATTTCTCCTTCACTTATGAAACTTAGTTTGGCTGGATATGAAATTCTGGGTTGAAAATTCTTTTCTTTAAGAATGTTGAATATTGGCCCCCACTCTCTTCTGACTTGTACAGTTTCTACTGAGAGATCTGCTGTTAGTCTGATGGGCTTCCCTCTGTGGGTAACCCGATGTTTCTCTCTGGTTACCCTTAACATTTGTTCCTTCATTTCAACTTTGGTGAATCTAACAATTATGTGTCTTGGAGTTGCTCTTCTCGAGGAGTATCTGTGTGACATTCTCTGTATTTCCTGAATTTGAATGTTGGCCTGCCTTGCTAGGTTTGGGAAGTTCTCCTGGATAATATCCTGCAGAGTGTTTTCCAATTTTGTTCCATTCTCCCTGTCACTTTCAGGTACACCAATCAGATGTAGATTTGGTCTTTTCACATAGTCCTATATTTCTTGGAGGCTTTGTTCATTTCTTTTTACTCTTTTTTCTCTAAACTTCTCTTCTTGCTTCATTTCATTCATTTGATCTTCAATCACTAATACCCTTTCTTCCAGTTGATAGAATATGTTACTGAAGCTTGTACATTTGTCACATAGTTCTCATGCCATGGTTTTCAGCTCTATCAGGTCATTTAAGGACCTCTCTACATTGGTTATTCAAGTTAGCCATTCGTCAAATCTTTTTAGTTTCTTTGCACTGGGATTGTAATTCTTCCTTTAGTTCAGATAAGTTTGATTGTCTGAAGTCTTGTTGTCTCAACTCGTCAAAGTCATTCTTCATCCAGCTTTGTTTCATTGCTGGTGTGGAGCTGTGCTCCTTTCAATGGGGACAGGCACTCTGATTTTTAGAATTTTCAGCTTTTCTGCATTGCTTTTTCCCCATCTTTCTGGTTTTATCTACCTTTGGTCTTTAATGATGGTGATGTACAGATGGGGTTTTGTTGTGGATATCCTTTCTGTTTGTTAGTTTTCCTTCTAACAGTCAGGACCCTCAGCTGCAGGTCTGTTGGTGTTTGCTTGAGGTCCACTCCAGACCCTGTTTGCCTGGGTATTAGCAGTGGAGGCTGCAGAAGAGTGAATATTGCTGAACAGCAATTTTTGCTCCCTGATCTTTCCTCTGGAAGCTTCGTCTCAGAGGGTACCCAGCTGTCCGAGGTGTGAAGTGTCAGTCTGCCCCTAGTGAGGGGTGTCTTCCAGTTAGGCTACTCAGGGATCAGGGACCCACTTGAGCAGGCAGTCTGTCTATTCTCAGATCTCAAACTCCGTGCTAGGAGAACCACTACTCTCTTCAAAGCTGTCAGACAGGGACATTTAAATCTGCAGAGGCTTCTGCTGCATTTTGTTTGGCTATGCCCTGTCCCCAGAGGTGGAGTGTACAGAGGCAGGCAGGCCTCCTTGAGCTCTGGTGGGCTCCTCCCAATTCTAGCTTTCAGGGCACTTCCTTTACCTACTCAAGCGTCAGCAATGGTGGGAAACCCTCCCTCAGCTTTGCTGCCACCTTGCAGTTAGATCTCAGAATGCTGTGCTAGCAATGAGGGAGGCTCCATGTGAGTGGGATCCTCTGAGCCAGGTGTGGGATGTAATCTCCTGGTGTGCTGTTTGATAAGGCCCTTGGTAAAGTGCAATATTAGGGTGGGAGTGACCTGATTTTCCAGGTGTTGTGTATCACGGTTTCCCTTGGCTAGAAAAGGGGATTTCCTTCTCCCTTGCACTTTCCATGTGAGGCGATGCCTCGCCCTGCTTCAGTTCTCTCTTGGTGGGCTGCATCCACTGTCCTGCACCCACTGTCCAACAGGCGCCAGTGAGATGAACCTGGTACCTCACTTGGAAATGCAGAAATCATCCGTCTTCTGTGTCACTCATGCTGGGAGCTGGAGACTGGATCTTTCACCCCTTTGGTTAAACTTAATCCTAAGTATTTCATTTTTGTGAATGCTATTTTAAATGGAATTGTGTTCCTGATTTATTTTTCAAATAGTTTGCTTTTAGTGTTCGGAAATGCAACTGATTTTTTATGTTGATTTTGTATCCTTTCAACTTTGCTGTATCCTGCAACTTTACTGCAAACTTTGTTAAACCTGTAAGCTTTTTTAGTGTAGTCCGAGCTCATTCTATATAGAATATCATGTCATCTGCAAACAGTCACAATTTCACTTATTCATTCCCAATTTCTATGCTTTTTTTTCTTTTTCTTGCTTAATTGCCCTGACTGGAAGTCCCTTGTATTGAGACATCAAGAGAGTGGGATATTATACCACACAATATCTTACAGAAAAAGCTATCAGTTTTCAATATTAAATATAATGTTCACTGTGGTTTTTCATGTATATCCTTTATATGTCATGGTATATTCCTTTAATGCTTAATTTGTTGAGAATTTTTATTATGAAGAATGTTGAATTTTGTTAAATGCTTTGTTTGCAGAAATTGAGAGAATTATATAAGATCTTTCATTCTGTTATTGTGAAGTATTACATTTATTAATTTACATATGTTGAGTCAATCTTGTATCTCAGGAATAAATTCTACTTGATCATGGTGTATGATTATTTTAATGTACACTTAAATACTGTTTGCTAGTATTCTGTTGCAGAATTTTGCATCCATATACATCAGAGATATTGGCTTGTAATTTTCTTTCTTATAGTGTCCTTATCTGTCTTTGGTATTAGATTAATGATTGACTAATAAAATGGATTTGAAAGTATTTGTTCCTTTTTCATTTTTTGGAAGACTTTGAGAAGGATTGGCATTCATTCTTTAAATGTTTGGTAGAATCCCCCAGCTAAGCAATTGGGCCTTGTGCTTTTCTTTTTTGGGAAGTTTCTAAACTTTAAGGTTTCTTCTAAAAATTATTAAGACTAATTTTGTAACCAATATATTATCTTTCTTGGAGAATATTCTGCGTGCACTTGAAAAAAAAATGTGTATTTTGTTGCTGTTGAATGAAATATTGTGTATTTCACAATATTTATATATACACACACACACACACACACACACACACACAGTAGGCCCATTTGATCTGTAGTGTTGTTCAAGTCGGTTGTTGTTCAAATCAATTAGGATATTGATTTTCTGCCTGAATGAGCTATCCAACTTTGTAAGTGGGGTAATGAAGTCTCCTACTCTCTTTTTATTGCTATTTCTTCCTTCAGTTCTGTTAATATTTGCTTTATCTATTTAGGTTTTCCAATGTTGGGTGCATATATCTTTACAATTGCTATATCCTCTTGTTAATTTGACCCCTTCATAATCACACAATGACTTGTTTTGTCTCTTGTGACAACTTTTCACTTACAATTTATTCAGCTGATTTAAATATTGCCACCCTTGCTCACTTTTCCATGCCACTTTATAAATTATCTTTTTCTATCCCTTCACTTTCAACCTATGTGTGTCCTTAAAGCTACAGTGACTCTCTTATGAGCAACATCTATTTAGATCTTGTTTCTATTTTTATTTTAATTTATTTTTCAATCCATTAACCACCATGTCTTTTCACTGGAAAATTTTATCCATTTACATAAGGTAATTATTGATATATAGGGACTTAACTATTGCCATTTGGTTATGTTTTTCCTGAGTGTTTTACATTTCCTTTTTTCTCTCTTGCTGCCTTCTTTTGTGATTTGATTATTTTTAATAGCAGTATGCTATCATACTACTATCAAAACTTATACATGACATATTAATCATACTATCATACATATCATATTAATCCTTTCTCTTTATCTTTGGTATATACTACAAGTTTTTGCTTTGTGGTTTCCATGAGGCTTATATAAAATGTATAGTTACAACAGTCTATTTCAAGCTGCTAAAATTAAAGTTAAATTACAACATTTTAACTTTTTTCTCCCCAGATTTTATGTTACTGATGTCACAATTGACATCTTTTAATAATGTATACCCGTTAAGAACTTATTGTGTCTATATTTATTTTTAATACTGTTGTCTTTTAACTTTTATACTGGATTTAAAAGTTATTTATCTACTGCCTTTAAAATACTGAATTTGACTGTGCTATTACCTTTATAGTATAAGTTTTTACTTTCATAGATTTCACGTTGTCAGTGTTCTTTTGTTTCAACTTTGAGAATCCCTTTCAGCCTTTGTAAGGTAGGTCTAGTGATAATACATTCCTTCAGCTTTTGTTGTTTTGTTGTCGTGAAAACACTTTATCTCTCGTTCATAGGTTTTTCTTGTTTTTTTTTTTTTTAAAGAGTCTTGCTCTGTCACCCAGTTTAGTGGCACGATCTTTGCTCACTGCAGCCTCCACCTCCTAGGTTCAAGAGATTCTTATGCCTTAGCCTCCCAAGTAGCTGGGATTATAAGTGTGCACACTATCTCCGGTAATTTTTGTATTTTTGTAGAGACAGGGTTTCACCATATTGGCCAGACTGGTTTTGAACTCCTAAGCTCAGTCAGTCCACCAGCCTTGGCCTCCCAAAGTGCTGGGATTGCAGGTGTGAACCACCACAACTAGCTTCTCCTTTATTCTTAATGAACAGATTTGTTAGGTATGGTATCCTTGGTTGGCAGCTTTTTTTTCTTTTAGCACTTTGAATATATCATCCCTATGTCTCCTGGACTGCAAGCTTTCTCCTGGCAAATCTACTTATGTTCTCTTGGGGGATTACCTTGTATGTGATGAAACATTTTTCTCTTGCTGCTTTAAAAATTGTGTCTTTAACTTTTGAGACTTTAATTAAAATGTGTCTTAAGGATGATCTCTTTGTGTTTAATCTATTTGGGTTTCTATGGACATAATAAATCTAGATGTTCGTTTCTCTCCCCAGATTTGGTACATTTTTCATCATTTTTTTTTTTTAAAACAAGCCTTTCTACTTTTTTCTGTTTATGCTCCTTCTGAGACTCCCATAATGTGTATATATATATTGGTTTATGTTATGATGTCTCCTAAATTCCACAGGCTTTCTTCACTTTTTTGTCATTTATTTTTCTTAATTCTCTGACTGGGTAGTTTCAATGACATGTCTTCAAGGTCAATGATTCTTTCGCCTCATCAAGTCTGTTGTTAAAACTCCCTATGGGATATTTCATTTTAGTCATTTCATTTTTCAACTCCAGAATTTCTGTTTCTTTTTTTTTTTTTCATTTTTCTATCTCTGTTGAACTTCTCGTTTTGTTCACATATTGTTTTCTTGATTTTGCTTAATTGTCTATCTATCCCTGTTCTCTTGTAACTCATGGAGGTTCTTTAACATAATTATTTTGAATTACTTATCAGGCAATGTGTGGATCTCTATTTCTTTAGGGTCAGTTACTTTTGCTTTATTTTGTTCCTTTAGTGATAACAATTTCCTTGATGATTCATGATTCTTGTGACCTAGCACTGTTGTTTGCACATTTAAAGAAAGAAGAACTTCTTTTAATCTTTTGTAACTGTTTTTGGTGGGGAAAGCACTTCAGCAGTTATCCCATCCAGAATTTTCTAGATAGGCTGCTTGGTGATGTTTGTGTGGGTAACCTTGGAGCCTTTGTCTACTGAGGCAATCCTGAAGTTTGGTTCCAGATAGGGGCCTGCTGTCTGGAACTATAGGTGCAGGCCTAGAGCCTGAATCCATGGGGGCCAATCTGATACTGGGACAGGCCTTAAGCCTGAGTACACAGTGGCCAGCCTGGTGCCGAGGTAGGTATCGAGAATCTGCAGAGATGGGCCTAGTCCTGAATTCATGGGGTTGACCCAGCATCAGATTCCATCAGGTTGGCCCTGATGTCTAGGTCCTCTGGTGACTGGCCCCATGGAGCCTGGGGCTTGGGTGCATAAGGGCCAGTCTTGCACTTTGACAGGACTTCTGCCTGAGTCTATGGGGTCTGGTTTGTCCCTGGGACAAGTGTGGTGCATAAGTCTGCAAGGATGAGCCTTGTCCTAAGTCCTTGTGAGATAGCTTGGCACCAGTGTTCACTACAATGGGCCTAGGGCCTGGATCTGTGGAGGCAGACCTAGAGTCTGGGTCTTCAGGACCCTGAAACCTTAGATAATGCCTTTGTTCTCAGTCAGGCGTGGAGCCTGGCAATGCAGGAACTGGCCTAGAGACTGGATTCATAAGTGCTAGCCTGAAGCCTGGGGTTATGGGGTTAGCCTGGCACTGGGGTGGGCTTGGAGCTGAGGTCTACAGAGGCAGGCCCGGATACTGGGACTATAGGACCTGACCTCATAATGGGGAAGGCCCAGAGCCTAGGTCCATAGGGGTCAGCCTGATGCCAATGTTCACTGGGGCAGGCCTGTTGCTGGGGTTTATGGTGAAATTGCTTGTTCACTTCCTTCTCCTTCCTCGTGTGAAGGATATCCCTTTTGGTACTGCACTGCATAGACTTAGAGGAAACATGATATAAGTAATGTGACATTGTCCTTTCTACTCTCTTCAACACATTTTTTTCTTATTTTGATTCTCCACCCAGATGCTATAATCTCTCACCTGGATTCCATAGCTCTTGTGATGGAATGTATTTTAATACATTTTAATGTGTAGGTGGTTGTTCAAATAGATGTTTCTGTGAAAGTATAAACATTGGAAACTTCTATTCTTCCCTCTTGTTCATATTACTCTTAATGCATTATATCTTTGGAAAAGGCTTGGGAATCACAGTCATAGTCATGGTAGGAATGTAGAATGTAGACAATTGGAAGATAAATGAGAAAGCATCAGTAGAAAAGTTTTCTGTCTTTCTTTTCTCTTGTGGTGTGAGGATTAAGTTTGTAAAATATATTACCTTTGTTTCCACTCTTAGCTGCCAAGGTGAGTAGGTAAAACTTCATAGAGCCAACTATCATAAAACAGTTACACGTTTTGTTTGTAAAGTAATGTGTCCTTAAAATTTTTGAACTGTCAATAACCAAAAGAGGAGTCTAAGAGTATGCCTAAGAAACAGGGAGTTAGGTACATTTTAAGAAGAGTGCTGTTAATTATGCTATGGATAATGTTGACGTTTACTTCCTCAAACTACAGCAGTCATTCTAACTCCAATATTGTGATTGTCTTAAGAATAAATGGTCTTGTTTATGTTCTCTAATCATTATTCTCCCTAAGTGACTCAGAGAAGTATTTTAAAACGGTATGCAAGGTGACAACTTACTTTCTATTTTTAGACAAAATTAACACAGTTGAACATTTTAGTTATAATATGATGGAAACTGACGTTAAAAAGCCAAAAATCATATTTATTAGACTTAATGAAGGATATTATAAAAATCCATGAACAATAAGAACGAAAAATATTGTACTTACTGTGCAAATAGAACAATTAATGGAAATTATAATACTCCTAGTTATACATAAATATATTTATTCTGTAGGGGTCAGTGTTATGAAGAATCTAAGCTTTCTTTTAATCAGATTTTTATTCTTTCAGAAACCAGAATTTTTTTCCTGTCATTTTGGCTTTAAGGATCATCTTTCTTCCTTGAAGTGAGATTCATAAATTTTGGAATGAATTTTAAATCTCCTCGACACTGACATCTATTGAGACTTCTTACTTGAGAAATGAGCTGGCAGCTTGGAAGTGTAATAACAACTAAAATAAATGAGTCTTGAAAACCTATAACAGACTTTTGGAAATGTGGCTCTCCTCAGTGTAGAACTGCCATTCCACTGATTAAGCACAAATAAGAAATATGAAAAAAAATTGAGTTTTTTTATTACTCAAAATATGAAATATTTATTTGGAAATATGGTCCATTACTGACTTTATCTTTTTCTTACATTGGATTCTTGACTTGGTTTTTATATTTTTACAATTTTTTTATTTTTCATTAAAGGAAACATTTTAAGAAAGTGAATCTGTATTTTAAAAGAGAATAGCAGATTTTGGAGTCTTCATTCTTAATATAAAGATTTTCCTTCTATATATTACTTTTGAATTCATTACCCTCATATCCCTGTTTGTATCTCATTGTTCTTGCTGAGGCAAAAGTATTTCTAAGTGTTTTTTTCAATACAGTGGTATTCATGATCTCATTTAATACCCATTAATGAGAGTAAATATTGACCCCCTTTACAGAGGAAGAAGTTGCATTTCAGAGGCATTAGTAACTGTCTCACATCACATAGCTCATAGTGGCAGAGCCAGGATTCAAACCTACATGACCACCCAGCACAGCCTCCATGTAAAGGCCCAGAAACATCCAGCAACGGCTGGCTCAAGGACTGCCCACTTATCCTTCACCTTTTGTCAGGGGTTGGGCAGCACCTACAGCAGACACCCTGTAAGCTGCTTTCTATTTCTTTTCCCCAAAAGCCACTCCAATGTATTTCTTTTCCTTTCAGAGTCTCGTCATGAAAAGTATGGTAATGACACCAAATACACCAGTCAGTATTTGAAAAACTACAGTGTCTTTAAGAATACAATGTACTAATATAGTTATTTATAAGTGACAGATGACAAATAATGTCAGACATTTAACGTGGCAGTGGGTTTTATATTAAAGGCAACTTGTTTAAAAGAGGTTTAATTCAAAGTTCTAGAATAGCATGTGGCATGTCTGATTGTAGAGCAAAGCTTAAAGACAGAGGTTTCATTTCTGTTCTACAGCTATTAGTCTTGTGACTCCAGAAAACCCAACATAAAACACCGCTTCTTTATAAAGATATATAAAGGATGAATCTCCTCATCCTGATAGCCTTCAACATGCACACATCCACACATTTCAATATATATGCTTCCTTGTTTGGCCTTTGATGATAGCATAAGAACTCTCCCCACCCACATACAATCTGTTTGCATCTCACAATCTTTCATATCTAATTCACACCATTAGCAATTTCTCTGCCTTTATATACTTGAAATTAGCATATAGGAAACACATCATCTTGCGGTACTCCTGTAGCACACTATACTTTAGAGTAATCCATTTTTATGCTATGGATAGATTCCCTAAGCAAATTAATACATTTTATCCAGCCAATGCCAAACTCCCAAGATGTAATCAATCTTACAAGACCTTGCCTGACCTTATCCCTTCTCCACTTTTCTAAACAAAGGAGTAGATCCTGCAGGCTTGAGTCTACCTTCCTTCTGAAGATCTAGAAGAACAAGATATGCTTCTGCACTCCAAACTCATCTTGATTTTCTTTATAAGTGTTTAACTGATGCTGGAATTAATTATATATTTGCTCAAATTGAAGCTATATAGAATTATAACTTTAGGGAATGTTATATAAATAGATGTTATAATAATAATCTTAAGCTTGAAATGCAAACATGCCAGCTAAAAATTTTGAGACTTCGTGGCATTCTATCCTTAGAATATCTAATATTCAGTATACAGTCAAAACATTTTATTCAGAACTTGCTTAAATGTATACTTGCCTTTGTGTGGTTGTTATCAACATAGTAAAATTTATTTTGTTTCTGCTCTATTCAATTTTGGTTTTTCCAAACTTTATGTTTTATATTTCTTTAATGTGTAAATTTCTTATAATTTGAAGGTTAAAATTATATAAACATATAAACTAATAAACATTGTTCCCATTTCTATACCCTGCATTCAGTTTTTGCTTACTTTATATCCTTAAGAGTTTGTATTAGTTTCTAACTACATGGTTTATTTTTGTCAAATTGGGACTAAATTTAATATTTTTATTTTTATTTTGCAGAAGGGTTTGTCTCTTTTTACATTGAACAATATTGCTTTACTTAACAATATTGCAGAATAAATTCGCATAATTTAATGGATATTTTTAATTTTTTTAAATTTCTACCAAATTTAGAGGCAGGGTCTTGCTATGTTTCCTAGGCCATACCTCAACTCCTGGGCTCAAGTGACCCTCCTATCTCAGCCTCCCAAGTACCTGGGACTACAGGTGTGCAGCGCTTAATGAATTTTTCTTTATTTTTATTAAAGTATAATTGGCTTATATTAAATTGCATATATTAACATGTAAAATTTAATAATTTTTCATATTTATGCACCCATTAATCTATCACACTATTAAATATATGTGTGAATGTATTTTTCTCTCCTCAAATTTTTCTTGTTTTTTTTTTTAATTCTTTCCTTCTTCCACTCCCTGTCCAACACTCTTTCTGCCTCCAGTTCTCTAGTAACTATTAATCTGATTTCTGTCATTACATATCAGTTGTACTATTTAGAATTATATATAAATGGAATTTTCAGCTATGTACTCTTATTTTTGCCAGGTTTCTTTCCCCAGAATAATGAAGATTCATCCATGCTGTTACACATATCAATAGTTCTCTTTTCATTTCAGTGTAGTATTTCAGTATATAGATTACCCATTCATATACTGATGGTATTTTAGTGGTTTGGAGGTATTTTACATAAAGCTTCCATAAATATTTGTATGCATTTTTTTGTGTGGACATATGCTTTCATTTCTCTTAGCAGTAACAAGGTTAGAATATATGTGAGGTGTATGTTTAACTTTTAAATAAACTAACAAAGTGTTTTCCAAAATGGTTGTATCATTTTGTATTCCCATCATCAGTATTTAAGAGTTACAGGTCAAATTCTGGCCAACACTTGGCATTGTTAGGCTTCTTAGCCTTTTAAAATTTATTAAGTATGTAGTCATTTAATTGAAAAAGGCCATTATGCTTTTAATTGTTTCCCTAATAAATTATAATGTTGATTATCCTTTCATGGTCTTCTTTGTCATCCATATATCTTATTGATAAAATGTCTGCTTACATTCATTACAAATTTATACTAGCATTTTAACATTTTTAAATCGTGGTAAAATACACATAAAATATATCACCTTAACTTTTTTTAAGTATACAGTATACAGTGTTAAATATAGACACATTGTTGGGCAATCTTTATAACTTTTTCTTTTTGCAAAATGAAACTCTGTACCCATTAAACAACCCTTATTTTTTCCTGTCCTCAGCCCTCACAATCCCATTCTACTTTCTGTCTCTTTGACTGTTAGTACTCTAGATACTTCATACAAGGGAATCATGTTGTATTTGTCTTTCTGTGATTGGCTTATTTCACTTAGTAAAATGTCCTCAAGGTTTATCCACATTGTAAAACATGTCAAAATTTCCTTTATTTTTAAGGCAGAATAATATTTTATACACACACACACACACACATACATGCACACACACACCATTTTGTTTGTACATTCAACCAATGATGGATATTTGGGTTTCTTCAACCTCTTGGATACTGTGAATAATCCTGTTATGAACGAAGGAGTATGATTAATAGATTTTAAGTTTCTTTTGGAAATATATCTAGGAGTGAAATTGCTGGATTACAAGGTATTTCTGTTTTTAAATTTTTTAAAATGTCATACTGTTTTCCATAGTGGCTATTTGACATTCCCACCAAGAGTCCACAAAGGTTCCAATTTCCCCACATCCCCATCAACACTTGCTATTTTCTCTGAAATATATATATATATATATATCAGCTATCTTAACAGGTGTGAGGTGATATTGAGGTTTTGATTTGTATTTCCCTCATAATTAGTGATGTGGTACATCTATTTATACACTTTGTGGTCATTCATATATCTTCTTTGTAGGAATGTCTATTCCAGTCTTTAATTCATTTTTTAAGGCAAGTTGTTTGTTTGTTGTTGTTGTTGTTTTTGCTGTTGAGTTATAGGAGTTTTCAAAATATATTCTAAATATGAGCTCTTTATCGGGTGTCATAGTCTGTTTAGTGTTGCTATAAATGCTTACTTGCAGCTGGGTAATTTATATAAAAAAGAGGCTTATTAGCTTCATGGTTCTTCAGGCTCTCCAAGAATCATGGTGCTTACAACTACCTGGCTGCTGATGAGGGCCTCAGACTGCTCCCATCATAGTAGAAGGCAGAAGAGCTGGCTAGTACAGAGATCCCATGGTGATAGAGGAAGCAAAACAAAGAAAAAAGAGGTGTGAGACTCTCTTAAACAACCAGCTCTCGCAGAAATGAATAGAGAACTCACTCATGACTTCAAGGATAGCACAAAGTTCATGAACGATCTGCTCCCATGACCCAAAACACCTCTCACTAGGCCCCACCCCCACCACGGGGGATCAAATTTCAACATGAGATTTGGAGGGATAAAACAAACACACAAGCAAACTATATCCTTATATAGTGATCTGCAAATCTTTTCTCCTTTTCCATAAGTTACCTTTTCAATCTGTTGATTGTTTCCTTTGATGCACAGAAGTTTTAAATTTTAATGTTGTCCAATTTATCTACTTTTATTTTTGTTGTTTTTTACTAGAACTTTTAAAAAATAAGATTTAAGAATTTTTTTTGTATTGTTATTAAGTCCTTGATGAGATTTATTATGGACAAATATTGTTTCTTTTCTGGGGCTTGAGTTTTTTGAGTTCTTTCAAAGAATAAAGGTTTAATTTTAACAAAGTTTAATATTTTATTTTTTAATGAATTGTGCTTCAAATGTTTCATCATTGAAATCTTTGTCTAACCAAAAACACGGTAATTTTTGCTTGTTGTCTTGTTTTAGGTTTTATATTTAGGCTTATAATTCATTTTGAGTTAATTTTGCTTTAATGCGTGAGATATGTATGAAGTTTTTTTTTTCCATTTCCTATACTTATGTCCAATTGTTCCTGCATGCTTATATCTAATTAGTCAAAAAGACTATCCTCCTCCACTTAATTATCTTTGCACCTATGTCAAAAATATGTTGTCCATACTTGTATAGGCCCATTTCTAGATTCTTTTCTGATACATGTATCTAATATCTAATTGCCTGTTATCTTTCTCTCTTTATTAAAGTAGCTTAATAGGAAACCTTGAGTTTAAGTAATGTAAATCCTGTAAACTTTTTATTCTTTCTCAAAATTAGGGGTACTTTATTTCTTATCTTTTCCAAAAAAATAAATGTTAGAATCTGCCTGGCAATATTTAAAAATGCTTTGCTGGGATTTTGATTTTGATTGTGCTGAATCTATAGGTTAATTTAGGGTGATCAATATGGAATCTTCCAGTCTATGAAGATGGCATGCCTCTCCATTTATACATCTTTTCATATAGATTTCAGTAATGTTTTACAGCAGTCAACAAACACGTTCTCCACGTATTTTGTTAAATTTATAAATATTTTGGTTGCTGATCAAATTTATTTAATTTCAAATTTCAATTATTTATTATTCATTGTCTTGCTTCTTTTTTTGGTACTATAACATAATGTTTGAAACTGGATAGTTTATAATCAGCAGAAATTTATTGGCTTACAGTTCTGGAGGCTGGAGATTCCAATATCAAGGCCCTGGCATCTTGTGAGGCCCTTCTTGCTGTGTCATCATATGATGGAAGGCAAGAGTGTTAAAAAGAAGGCAATAGAAGTCTGAACTTGTCCTTTCATAAATACATCAAAATCACTTAATAAGGCAGAGCCCTCATGAACTATTACCTCTTAAAAATCTCACCTCTTAATACTGTTAAAATTGCAATTAAATTTCAATATGAGTTTTGAAGAAGAAAAATATTCAAGCCATAGTACTCATGTATATAGAGTTTTCTCTCTCTCTCTCTGTCTTTCTCATTGGTCTGGCTGGGGCTTATCATTTATATTGATCAATTCAAAAAACAAGCTTTTAGCTTGACTAGATTTTCTTCTTTTATTTTTCTGCTTTCAGAAGCCAGCTCACATTTATCTGTTTTATAGGGCTCATATTCATTTTCCTGTGATCTAGACACTGTGTAAGGAACATAGAGGCTCCAGATGATGATATCTTTAACTGGAAACTAACCTCCTCTTCCTTTTTTAGGCAACAGGAATAGGGAATAATCATTTCTGACTAGAAATGAGGTAGGTAGATCTGAGTGGCAACTTGGGTGTACCTTCAAGCCTTGGCTCTCCAAGGCATTTATATGAGGCTTTGATTGGATTTCACTCCTTAAACTTTAAAAACTAAAGGATATTTTGTTTTTCTATTTTGTTTGCCCTTTAGAGGATTTTAATTCAGTTTTTTAGCTTTTCACCTCATAGATTTAAATTTTGGGGAATGTGTTAATGTGAAGATCACCTGTATGTCATGGATGAGTCCTCAAATCTCCAGTGCTATTACTCAAAATCCACACACATTCTGATGTCTATGATAGTTTCTCTCTTCCCATGTGACCTTCTGCTGAAAGTCTCTCCTGAAATATTAACTTAGGGGCACACTCAGAGTCAGTAAGGTCCCCAAATGCAGCAACTTTATTTTGTGGCAATTGACTGTATTTGAATTGAATATGTTATCCAACCCTATATCACAGTTCAAAGATTTCTTGCTTTTTTTCTTGGGTCTCACAGTGTTACTCTG
This sequence comes from Macaca fascicularis, assembly GCF_037993035.2. Taxonomy (NCBI): domain Eukaryota; kingdom Metazoa; phylum Chordata; class Mammalia; order Primates; family Cercopithecidae; genus Macaca; species Macaca fascicularis. The sequence continues at coordinate 45,444,285 of NC_088378.1, forward strand.
CCTGCATTAAACCCTTATGTTAATATTGCATCCAGGATTAGCAATTTCCAAAGCGGAAAGCATGTGGCTCTTCATGCAAGAGTTTGGTTATGAATGGTTCTGTCTTCTCTATTCTTTTGTCCCTCTAGTTTCCATTGCATCTGCAGCTCTCTGATGATTTATTAAAATATTTGTGTAATTATTTTCAGCTTTTTCTGGTTTCCTGTGAGGGTATTGTTTGGTTAGACCTATTACATCTCTCATGTAAGCAGAAATATTTCCACTAGATGATTTAACAGAAAAACTTCAATGTAAAGAACTGGTTAAATAAATATGGGAAAACAAAAACAAACAACCAAAAAAGTTGAGTACTGAGGCTACACCATGATAATAGCTCCAGGAGACAGTTGAACCTCTAAGGGTAGGTAAATATGAGGGAAAATGTTGCTGTTTCCAGAATCCAGAACATAAAAATAAGTTCCTGCATAGTTGAGGTCCAGATCTCTGAGAATACAGTGCTTCCTCTCTGGTGCTGGATCTTCAGATGTGTATATTGAGGATGGTTTTGTGAGTTACCTGGTACACTAAGAGCTGGAGCTGAGTGCTCCGCTTCAAAGTACTCATGTTAGGGCAATGCTACAAGAACCAAAAACAGGCTTGAAGGAGTAAAGCTTTCTCTCTCATTGTGCCTGTCAGTCTGTTGTTGAGATGGCAACTAAGATTAAAAGAGGCAAAGGAGAAATGTAGTTTGCTGAGTCCTAGGACCAACATCAAAGCAGAGTCCATATGATAGATTTGGAACTGAAGACAATGACCTAATAGCTTTATACAATTTTTTTGAATGATTACTATCATTATTCACTGTTAAAAATAACTTGAATGCATAGCTTGCTTTTTCTGATCAAACTTCAGTGAAATAGATTTTTCTAAGTCACAGTGTTATTTCAGGATTTTCATTAATCTACTCTAAAGCCACTAGTTAAATTATACCTAAGACTTTTAAACATTTGTTTGGTTGTTTATCTTCTTTCTAGCTTAAAACAGAAGAGAAATATGGCTCCGTGCTTTTGAATTTGGAAGCTTATACTGTGCTTTCTGGGTGTTCTTTTTCCTTCTGGCGTGCAAACACATACTTTCAAGCTTTTACCTATCTATCTGCAAATATCAGAAAGTATAAAATCAGGGAAAAATAGACTCTGCACTGGGAGAAAAACTGAAATTGGTGTTTTCTCCTTATTAGTGTCCTTCACATTCACTCGACCTTCGAAATTCTGGATTCACTTCCTCACACCTTGACATTGGTACTCAGCTGTGTTCACTAGGCTTGAATAGTGCCTTCTAAATTTATAACACTCAGAGAATTTTTCTTTTCCAGGCATCTACCTTGGAACTTCAGAATTTCCCTTTTTGTGCCTTTCAACATTCTGTATAATTATTTTATTCCAGTTTTCTCTTGCTTCTACTCATTCCTGTGTAATCCTATGGGAGAAACCTATTTGCTTCCCACTCAATCAGACAGGTGTTTAATTGCTTTCTTAGCACTTTCAAGTAGCTATTTTCATATAAGAATTTCTTTCTCATTCACTTCTACTTGTTAATATATCTCTTTGTGGAGAAGCAGAAATACAATGACATTTAAATCACCTTAGTGCTGCTGATGTACATAAAACAATTGATAATTATTTCCCCAGTCAAAAATAAATGTCTTCCAGTTTTCATGGAAAGGAAGCCACATACACTCTAACAGATACTGAGTGTATGAGCTCTTAATTATTGAGTTAAAACTAAAAACACAGCAACAAAATTTTCAATTTATGTGCGTTTTGTAATAGCTTTATAAGCAATAACTCTATCATTTTTCTGTTTCCTGTATCTAGCTTTTGTGTTCTAACTTGCTCTTATTTCCAACAGAAGCTTGGAAAGATTTTTAAACAAAATGATTTCTCAGTGTGTGTGTATGTATGTGTTAATTGTATGAATTGCACTAAATAATACATATTATATATTGAAACTGTCATATTCTCTTCATGTTCATTTTGTTTTTCTGTGCTATGTAGATAAGCTACAAGATATTATTATTCATCTACAAATGACCCCTGGAGGCATCAACTTATGCCTTACAAACATACAGTGTTGGGCTGTTTCTACTATTTTAAAGTGCCATGAATTAGAGCAGCTATTGATCATGGATCATGATCCAAACAGGCAGGGGGCTAACTAGTCCGTAAATGTAAGGTCTTTGCTCTAAATATTAAGCTAGAGTTCATTTCTCCTTTCTCTATTCATCCATAATACACTTAGTCACCGGTAAACCACTATCACTTTTCAAACTAAGATTGCCTTCTTTTGTTTACTAATCTTTCCCTCCACTGTTTTGTAAACTATTTGAAAACAGGGACTGCATTTGATGTATTTAATCTCCCACTATTTTAAATGAATTTTCATGCACTTATTCAGTAGTATTTTTTACTTTACTTGCAATAGAACATGAAAACATGATATGACTATTTAACATTCTTGGACATTTTTCCACTTTCATACATGATTTATAGAGTGTTTATTCATTAGGTGGTATCTATAACCACACAATTACTTTCATACTTAGAGTAGCTTGCTAAGTTAACATAATTTAAAAACCTTCTATCAGAAGGAACATTTTTTATCTACAAGGTTAATTTTATAGTTCAATGTTTTATCCTGACTGAAGTGTTCATATTAGGAAAAACATTTGTGTGTACTAACACAACTGTATACCTTTATAATTAGAGTTTATCTTATCAACTAAGGTAATAATAGAATGCTATTAAATAGTACTTATAATGGCTAGAGACTGTTTTAAGCCCTTTATGTAAAATAATTCATTTTATAATGAGAACAATCATGTGAGGTAGGTATTGTTAACATCGTAGTTTAGGAGTCCAACCTTTTAACAACTGTACAACAGGTCTTCTCTTGAAACAATAAAATTATTTTGCTTATGGCTACAGAATGTCCAAATTGAAACAAACAGGGGCATGTTATTTACATCTTAGCACTGTAAGTAGCCTTCCATTTAATATCATTTTAAAAGTTACAGCCATGGAGACGGAGCAGGCAGAGTTTTAGGAGGCAAAGGGAGTCAGACAACTAGAGGCTCTTGAACCCCTCTTTGCTCTGGGTGTCTTCAGTTGGCCCCTATATCTTCAGCAATATTCAGTAAATGAAAAATTAATGATTGAAATTCTGAAATGAACAGTCTCTCTGGTCCCAGAAGTTGCTATATTGGGAATTCTGTTATCCAAATATTTTCCTTTAGCGCTCACCTTGCAAAAATGCCAATTCTGAATATTAATAAACCTCTGTGAAGCACATAGGTTAAAACTTGAGAAAAAAAAAAGAGTGAAACAAACAAAAAATATGTAAGCATGTTTATATCCTACAATGAATTCCTGTAGATTTTAAATGTTTTTATAATTTCCTTTTTTGTCTTAATAAAAACAAATTAGGCTCATGTTGTTTGTATTGACTTAGGGCTGAATGGAACTGCCATTTTTCAATAGGTTTCACATAGGTGTCCAATTAGCCATTCACTTAGACAGGAGTTTATTGCACAAATGTATGTAACCTTACCCAAGACCATTTGTTTAATGTTTCCCGCCATATGACAGCTCTTATCTGATTGCTAGCAGTAAAGTAAACAAGTCATGATGACCACAAAAGCCCTTTATGTGTCCCTAATAAGTACTACTGTCATGATTCTTAGTTTAGATATAACTTTTTGAAACACTTATTATATTACACCGTGACTAGATGTACACATATACATACACAGGTATATACAGGCATAGGGAAATTACCATTTTTAATTTTTTCCATAATAACAACATATGAAAAGAAAGGCTTTATATAAAATCTGCCTTAGAAATTATTTCAGATGAAAATTGTGTGCTGTTAAAGACCAGGACACATAATTCAGTAATGAGAATTTGACATAAATTCAACACAATATTGTATGGCGTTGGGAAACCTGAAGATTTCTTTTCTTGCTTTCTCTTTCTTCCTTCTCCACTACCCCCCTTCTCTCTCTTTCTTTCTTCTTTTTGTTTCTTTAAAGTATCATTGACATACAGCAATTCACTATATATGTTGTCATCCTATAAATCAGGTAGAAGCTGTGAAATATTGTATGTATTTCTGGCTTTCATTACAGCAAATAGAGATAGACATTTCTTTAAAACAACTAGAGCAGTTAGTTCACAGAAAGTGCCTATATTCAGATGAACTACTACAGTTATAGATGTTAAAAATTAACATTAACAATCTCTCATCTACGTGTCATTAGTATCAAGATAGTAATAAATACATAAAGATTATCAGATACAGATGTCCTTATCCTTAGAATGAACTTTTATTTCTTGAAAAAAAGGAGATTCTCTACAGATACATGTATATGTGTTTGTATATAAACTGATATGTCCATATGCATACATGTTTTGACTTCTAGGAATCACACAAATGTGAGTTTCAGAGAGAACCTAATGTTTTCTGAAGATATAATAGAGCCTAAAGGTAAAGAGAGCTATTTTGTCTTCATTATCTAACCATAGATTTGCAGTAGCACAAAGAGGGGAAAAGGAATTAGGAGGGACTAGGTGAGCTCCTGGGATTAGAGCCTATGTAAAACAGACTAAATTTGCAACAGTTCCAGAGCAATAATGACATTTTGTTAGTTATTTCCTCAGATATTTTAGGTCCTACAAATTGTTCAAGGCATGCTTTCTATAGAAGTAGTTATGTATCCTCAAACATTGTATTAGAGAAAATGATTTTTCTGATATATTATGGGATAATTAACTGCATTAGACAAATGAGTGACTAGATCCAGAAAGCAAGTTAGCTGAGCTGTAAAAATCCCATTAGGTAATAAGCACAACTTGTTCATGCTTAACTCTGTCAATATCAGTGTCAAATATCATTTTTGTTTTGGCATAAGAATAAGTCAGCAATTATAATATCTATATTTCTTTACACATAAGCTATGTTTAGAAAGTCTGCATTGGGAATTTAAGGACTTATTCAAACTTTACTTCATTTTATCTTTTCATTTTGTTATTACTTTTCACAGGAAGGATATAATTAGTTTTCTTAGAAATGAATGTAATTAAATAGCATAAATATGCCCTTTCTCTGCAACTCTAAATTTAAAATTAAACTTATTGAAGTGTGTTATCAATTTCTTTTCTATTTGCCCCACAAAAATTTGCTGATGGTCTATAGCTATCATTCAAAGCACAAAGTCAACTTTTAAAAGTTCTCTTGGTGAAAAGAATTGAAACTTAGGTTCTCCCCTGAAGAATGGGTATTTAAAATAGAATAATTTCACAACACACAATCTTAAAATTTATTATGGTTTCTAAATTGTCTATTTTGATTATGAAAAAAATTGATGTACTTAAAATATTTTAATAGTTTTTATTTTAAAAATATGGAACTCTTTAAGCCTTCTAATTCAGTATGCTACACAGATTTTTAAACAAAAATAAAATCTTTACTTTGCATGGAAGTTTGAGATGAGAACTCAACTCTAAGGAAGCTAGGTGATTAAAAATCTCCTACAGTAAAGAGTGGTTCTAGAAAGGTACATGCAGGACTAATTTGTGTATTGACAATAAAACATTATCGATAACCTTTATCAAACAATCTATGATAGTGAAACACTAAAAATAACATGATTCAAAGCAAATAATAGAGGTAGAAAAGGCTAAAGGGACAGTAATTGTGTGTTTTTCTCCCAAAAGTTGAGAAAGAAGAGCTCACATCAAAAACAAAAATACAGTATAGAGTTGAGATGCTTCACTAACAGTGAATGTCTGGCTACGCGTGTATATTTATTGACACATGAAATTATTACTGCTGTTCTTCTTAGTCCAGGGTTGCTTATGATCACAGAGAAGTCTTAGGAGAGTAGAGTATGGTCCTTCCTGATGTTGGGAAAGTTATCTTCAAAGAATCAACTAAATACCCCAGAAGATAAAGAGCCAGGAATCCAATATATCCACCATAATAAATCTGGGAACCAAGAATATATATATATTTTTAAAAAAGTTCTTTCTCTTTTCCTTTCAATTCCTCCCTCCTGCCCAAACTTGAAAAGACCAGAAGCAACGAGGAGTGCAGATGTATCAATGAGAGTAAGGAACACACATTGCCATAAGCTAGAACTGCGGCGGGAGGGGAGGGGGAACAGAAACAGGACTGCGAATGGGGTATAAAGGAGCAAAAAAGGAATAAATTTGTGTGCAATTAGACACTGAATTGTTAAAAGCTTGTATTTGACTTTTATTTCTTATTTTTGTTTATTTCTTTTAGAGACAAGGTCATGCTCTGTTGTCCAGACTGGAGTGCAGTGGTGCAATCATAGCTCACTGCAGCCTCAACCTCCTGGGCAAGTGATCCCTCCTACCTCAGCCTCTCAAAGTGCTGGGATTATAGGTGTAAACCAATGAATTCAGCCTGAATTTGGTTTTTAAATACATAGGATAGTATTCCAAAACACAAACGTGACTGCAAAAACTTTGGAAACTGCCTCACATATCTTATGCATTTGGGGAAGGGAGATCCAACAGAATGTGTTTAGGTGCATAAGAGGAAAAAACAATCTCATTATTGTCCTGCTGAGAGCTATTCATTAAAAAAACCTTCTCAGGAGTCACCATGATTTGATAATGATTATGTCATCTGACAACCAATTCTCTCTTCTGTCTCTCTTAACTCATTTTTAGTTGGGTTTCCATCCATGCAATTCAAAAGTTTCTGTGGGAAGTTAGCATCATCCCTGGCTGTAGAAATTGGGCATAATCCCATTTCTCAGCCACAGTGATTGGTTCAGTCATAGTCTGAACCCAGGAGATACAAAGAGAATGCAATAGGGGTTTCTGGGAAAGAAGCATTCTCACCTACCAGAGAGAACTTGCAGAAGAAGCTTCTGTCTCCATGTGAGCATAAGAATGCATGTAGCTTCAATAATTATTGACAATCTTGCAACCAGCCTGAAAGCAAAGCTGATGCAGCAGAAGTAAGACTCGAGAAATGGTTTGGAAATGGGTCTTTATTAACACTGTTGAGCTGGTGAATCAAATGACTGTGAATCCCATCCTAGATCAAGACATCTCGGTAGTGTGAGCCAATAAATTTTATTGAATAAACTGTAACTCATCTGAAGTTAGATTTTTAGTATCTCACTTTATATTATTCAACAGATAATCCTGCATTCTAGCCATGGAGTCAGAATCCTCTACGTTTTCTGTCTCTTTGGCTACTGAGATTAGTGAAAACAAGAGGGATCAATCATTGCACTCTAATTTTCTATTAGACAGGACTTGGCCGAAAGAATTGCTTCCCAGAAAAAAATTGAACTGCATTTAGTAGACAAGTAACATGTCCTCTTTAATTTCAAAGTATATTGCAGGCAAGACTGTAATTCTTCTTGGGCACTGAGAACTTTTGAGACAATGGAGTCGATACTTGGAGAGAAGCAGAGAGTAAATAAAGAGAATCATGTTGGCTCTATCGTAATTGTTACTGGTAGTCATTGCATTTTTTTTTTTTTTTTTTTTTGAGGCTTGGATTTGCAATGCTATTTTGTTTTTTTCATTTCTGTAACAAAAAGAAATGTGTCTTTGGAGTATACAGTCATCAAAGTTACTTTTTTTGTCATTTGCAATCTTAGACTCCTGATGCTACTCTTCCTAAGCAATGCCCTTCATATTATGTCTGCAAGTATTATTTTTGCACTGATACGTATAATGGCAAGTAACATTAAACTATGTTGTAGTAATTGACATAACAACTTTAACTCTTTTTTGTAAAAATTTTCTTCAGTCTATTTTTAATATTAGCATAGATTATTATAATTATGTTTATATAATTATAAATTATAATTATGTTTATTATAAATATGCTTGCAAATATTTGATATCAGAGACAGATTGTGTTGAATATACTTGACTATAAATACATATATTTGTTTGTAGATGATAAATTTCCAGTACCAGTATTTTGAAGTCAAAGGCCATTTAAAAAGATATTTACAAATATTGCCAGATTGCTTCAAATATTTTTTTCCTGACTAAAAAATGATGAACAATTTATGAAATGGCCAGTTTCTGGAAACCTTTAACAAGACTAGATATTATGTATATTTTTATGACAATCTAATGACTGAACAATTGTGTCTCTTTTAAATTTGAGGAGATCTTCTGAAAGATGTATTGACAATTTATGCTTTTTATCATGGGAATGATCTCTCCCTTATTGACTTAAAATAAAGTTTTTCTAAATTTAAATGTGCCAGAAATATTTAAGGTTTTCTCTTTGCATTTAATTATTTATCCTTTGTTATAACCCCTACCCTAGATAAATTTTAAATATTCATATGGGTGTTTTGATATTCATTTATGGTTTCTGGTTTTCTCTTATTCTTGGGATGATGAAAGAGATTTCAAATTAACTCTCTTTTATTTCCTTCCAGTAGTTTAAAAAAAAAAAAAAGTCATCCCTTTTTAAGTTCATTTATTTTACTTTCATGTCAAAGTTTACTTTCTAAATTTTTAATTTTTAATTTAAGTATATACAGTACTTATATGTTATTAAAATTAAGTCTCAACAAGGTATATGTAAAATCTAGCCTTTCTCTTGATTTCCCTATCTGATTGTTATCATTTACATAAAGGTGCAAAATGCACAATATGCCTTTTAATGTGCACAGTTCTCAAAAACATGGTCCAATATAGATTTACACATGAACACTGTTTCCACAGCCCAACTTGAGATATTTCTTCTAGTATTTTTAAGAGTTTAAGATATAATTTAATTATTGATTTTAAATGTGATATCAGGATTTTATTGAAGATGTTCTTAACAGTATACAATATTCATATATGTAATGGTTTTACATATGACAGAAATAGTTTTATGACAATTTTCTTTCCAATAGCTAAATGCCCCACAAAATTTAAAAAACAAAGAATTTACTTTTTCACTATTGTTATAAAATGCCATCTTGATTATTTGTTATCTATTACATATTATTTTTGTCTGAACTTTCTTCTTCCTTTGATTTAATGGTAAATCAGTTACATTTGAAAATCATATACATATGTTATTTCTATTATAGTAGATGTATGTTAAATATTAACATTTTCTAGACAATTGCCAAATCACTATAATTTTCAAATTTATTTTGTTCAATCTTATTTATTTAATATTTACCATAAATTTTAAAATAAAGTTTTAAGTGTACTTTTCAGATTTCTTTTAATATATATTTTTAACAAACAGAAAATAATTAAAAAATAAACATCCACATTCACATCATTCAACCTCATCAAAATAACAGTGTCTTTCCATATTTTCTCTTGAATTTTTTTAAACATTAAAAAGTTTAATATTGGTTAAATTATTTTATGCATCTCTATTTGTGAGCAGTCATTGTTTTGATATAAAGTTTATCATTTGGATACATATTTGTATAAATTTATAGATTAATATAAATACATGTATTTATAAAAATATAGTAATTTTGTAAGTTTTAAAAGTTTATCACTCAGCAACTGCCTTTTTATGATATTTTTGACATATATCCATTTTTATATGTGTAGTTCTAGTTCATTCATTTTTTCTCATGTGTAGTAATTTCTATACTAAAATATCCTCATCTATTTCCTGTTAAAGAGAATTTAGTCTGATTTTAATGTTTGATTTTTCTATATTGAGCCATGACTACCTAACAGAATTGCAACAATTTTATTTTTTTAATTATTTCTTCAAATTGGTTTTATACATTTATATCCCTAATGACATAACAGTTATCTTTATCTATGTAAAACTTGATATTACCAAGATTTAAAATTTCAACAATTTGATGTTTATAAAACTATCTCAATTTACTAATTTGAATCTTCTAGAGTATTAGTGATAGTAAACACATTCTCTTTTTCATTTTCTGACTGTTTTTGTAAAAACTCATTTCCATTTATTTTCTTTTTTCTTCAACTGAGTCATTTCTCCTTTTGATTTTTTGGTGATATTATTGAGTTGTGACAGCTCATATTCTTTCAGCTCTGTAGAAACTTTTATAAATGTTTCATAATTACACTTTGATTATACTACCTTCCACCATTTTTAAATTTTCTTTGGATTTTACCTACCATGTTCTTTGGTAACCAGAGTTATCTTATTGTTATTTCTGAGTAAAATACCATTTTCATTTTTTATAAGATAAGAATCCACAAAATAATCCCAGACTATGAAGTACAAAGAAATAAGACAGCTATGAACTTGAAGAGATTCTAACAGATAATTCATATATAATTTAAAATTATAGGAATGAATTATAGTCCCCCATGACATATTAGTCTATAGAGCATCAAGATTCTCAGCTTTAAATCATACCAAATTGTCTGTAAATGACAGCATATCTCACTGTCTTACATTTCCTTCACATGTGTCAAATATTTTTTATCCTCTTGAGATTTTTCTATTAAACTACAAATTAATGATGTGGTTTGGCTGTGTCCCCACCCAGATAACATCTTGAATTGTAGCTCCCAGAATACCCACGTGTTGTGGGAGGGAACAAGTGGGAGGCAATTTAATCGTTGGGGTGGTTTCCTCCATACTGTTCTTGTGGTAGTGAATAAGTCTCACAAGATCTGATGGTTTCATAAGGGGGAACCCCTTTCCCTTGGCTCTCATTCTCTCTTGTCTCCCACCATGTAACACATGCCTTTCACCTTCCACCATGATTGTGAGGCTTCCCCAACCATGTGGGACTTATGAGAGCTACAATTCAAGATGAGATTTGGGTGGGGACACAGCCAAACCGTATCAGTCCTGGTCAGAGTTTTATGTTTCTGTTCCATCACTTACTTACAGATATATTTTGCTATCCGTGGGTGTTTTCCTATGTCTGTTTGTTAGTTGGTTTACGTTTGTTTAGATTTAATTTTTGTTTTTCTCCCTGTGTTTGATAAGCTTTCATGCAGTTGAATTGAAAGTGATTTTCAACATATGTCTTCTCTGTACCATTTTTTAAAGTAATTCAAGTTTCTAGTGTCAAAAAATGGCATTCTGATTATAAAAGTATTAATTCAAATTTTTATTTTTTTAATCATCAACCTAAATATTTCATTTAAGATCAGGATATTGTTATTCATTTTTTTTTTTTACTTCTATAAAGAACTATTGTTTCTATACATAGTTTTTAGACAGTTTAGTTACCCATTTTGGTTAAAATTAATTTCACAGAATTATAGATTTTGTGACTATTTTGTTGCAATGTTTTATTATTAATCTTTGATCCATATTATATATTAAAATGTGCAACATTTTACTTTCTATTTTATTAATGAAAACTGGCAGGTATTAAAAACCACTTTTAGTTTCATTTTAAATTTGGTTTTCATCTTTGTATTTCTTTTTATTTATTTGTTTATTTGTTTTGGAAGTCTATTTTTCTCACATTGTTAAGTTTACTTATTCACAAAATATCATGTCATTTTAAGTTATTTATATCATTGAACTTTTGTTAAAGGATAATTTCTAAAAGGTAAAATCAAAACTCTCATACGAATATAAGATAAACTCATGAAAAGTATTATCTTAATCTCATTAATTGATAAGGGAACCAGTAACATGTTATGAGCAGCTCAAAGAATATTTGAGAAATCATATAAGTAAATTGCATATATAACAAAAAAGAAATGTTAGGATTAGTTTGCTGGATTAGATACAAAACTGGTTAATGACCAGCAAGCCTATAAACAGTACTGTTACCAGAGGCGAATCCATATGGGTCTGCAACAAACTGGATCCTTGCGTCCTAGAAGGAAAGAATTCAGCCAAAGGGCAGAAGTAGGTTTAAGGCAGCGAGAGAGGCCAAGGCAAGTTTTAGAGCAGGAGTGAGAGTGTATTAAAAAAATTTAAAGCAAGAGCAAAGGAAGCAAAATACACTTTGAAGAGGGCTAAGCAGGCAACTTAAGAGATCCAGGTGTCCTGTTCAGCCATTGACTGCGGGTTTTATACGCTGGCATGGTGCAGGGTTTTCTTTTCTCCTCTATTGATTCTTCTCCAGGAGTGGGCTGTTGCTTGAATTCCATATGTAGAGTGTTGGTCAACACTTGGGAGGGTGAACACATGTGTAGTATGTTTACTGAGGTTGTATGCATGCTTTCTAGGACTGGTTTTCATGTATCAGCTGAACACCCCCAGAGGAAGGTTATACATCTTTCATTTTGCCTCTTGGTGCACATGCTTATGTCTGGTAGCCCAGCTCCAGAGATCTTATCAAGAAACTGCTGATCACCAGCTCCAGGTGTTTTCAATCTCTTGGGAGACCAGATTCCCTTGGTGCTAGCTGTGACCAATTATCATTTAGAGAGACAGTTTAACAACCATCTGAGTATCACTTGACTTTGCGGGAGGGGGCTCTCCTGCTCTGCTCATGTAGGCTCAACTACCTGCTCTATCATAATCATTGTGGTTATCTCTTTCACAGGACAGAAATTACTTCCCTCTCTACTGGATAATAATCTACAAGCTAACCTCTGTTCCTACAGATGAGTAAAGTAGCCAAGACTTTCAATAAAATTCTCATAATTTTTTGACATCCTTCTATATTTTCCTTCTCACTACAGTTCATTACTGATCATTAATCTCTATGCTATATGAGAATTTGCCCTCTATGTCTATCCTTATTAATGCTGTAACAGGAATTGTTGGTATATTTCCCAAGTGTTTTCAGGGCAGTGGTGATAACATGAGCATGGTTTTCTTTCTTCCCTTTATATATCAAACTCTATTAAGGTGACAAATTGTTTACTGATGGAAGATCCTGCATTTTAAGGAGAAAAATGACAACAAAAAACCTGCTTAATGATATTGCATTATTCCTTAAAAGAGATCAACAGGGTATGGGGGAAGGGTTGAATGGGTCAAGAACAGGTATTTTAAGATCAGTGAAACTATTTTGTATAATAATATAATGGTGAAAACAAGTAATTAAGCATTTTCTAAACCCATAGACCTTTATAGCAAACAGAGTAAAAACATATGCAATTTGAAAAAAAAGATTATTTAGGAAATCAAATAATTTCAGGATAGAATACAGGATGTGACAAGGTAATCTACATACATTACAAATGTATGAAACAGCTTCACTAAATGGAATGGGAGAATTAGGAGCTTTCCGAGGTAACTTTGGAAATAAGTGAAGTCCGTAAGACTAAAGGCAAAAATCACTGTACTTAAACACTATACTCTAGTTGGTAATGTTGCTTTCCACAGGAGTGTCATTTTACATCTTTGAAACTAGCATACATGTATACCGGATTGAACAAATAAATTAAAAAATGGCTGATAGTGGGAGAGACGTTTCTCACTTTTCAAAAGACAATATACAGAGAAACAAAGGGTGTAGGTAAGAATGATTTGTATGTTAATGGATCATTAGAAGGAGGCATACAACCGGCATCATACAGTAGGGGTCATCACTTTGAACTCATGTTTAGCTTAATAAAGATAACAGATAGTTGTGTATAGAAGCACTTACAACTGCACAGGTTACTGTGCAACTATAGAGACCTTAGTCTTTCTTGCTCCGTCAATTTAGAGGACTTAGAAGCAATGACATTCCAGTTGTAACAAGGATATCTAGCACCCACATGTTTGTTTCTAATACCATTGTCCAATAAAAGGAACCACAGCTACTTGAGAAATGCCTGATGCTATGACTCAGAAAACATACCAGATAAATCTGGAGCATACTATAGTATCAGAAAGTTGAAAAGTGCTCAACACACACACACACAAATACACACACACACACACAAACATAAAAATAAGCCAGAGTCTGTCAGTAAAGCAGCATTAAATTATAACCCAGAAGTGTAATATAAATGTCCATTAGGCTATACTCATATAAGTAAATTATTGAATGAAGAGACAACTGGGGAATAATAGTTAAGCGTTCCATGAAGAAGAATGCCGAATAATTTATAGATACTCCACTATCAAAGAGGTGGAGAATAATTTCCTACTCCTTAAGTGTGGGCATTGCAGAGTGACTTCTTCCAATGCATTGAGAAAAGGAGAAAAATAAGAGTATTTTTACAGCAAAGAAACCTGACAGACACTATCTCAAACTAGAGAATCTAAGTTAATATCAACAACGATGTAATTCGATACTAGATAGTATGCATACTATCAAATGACATACCATTAAATCATATAATAAGTGGCACTTTTGCCTCTGTGATCTTCCTCATCAAAACACTTTCTCACAGACTAATCATAATAAAAGCATTGCACAATCCCCAATATGGAACACTCTACAAAATAACTGACTAGTACTATTTACCATATCAAGGTCATTAAAAACAAGGAAACTCTGAGAAACTGTCCATACCAATGGAAGACCTGACTTTTATTTTATTTTTATTTTTTTTATTGACTTCCAAGGATTTATTGGATGCATTGCTCTTTTTTTTTTTGTTATTATACTTTAAATTCTAGGGTACATGTGCACAACATGCAGGTTTGTTACATATGTATACATGTGCCATGTTGGTGTTCTGCACCCATTAACTCATCATTTACATTAGGTATATCTCCTAATGCTATCCCTCTTCCCTCCCTCCACCCCACGACAAGCCCCGGTGTGTGATGTTCCCCACCCTGTGTCCAAGCGTTCTCATTGTTAAATTCCCACCTATGAGTGAGAACATGTGGTGTTTGGTTTTTTGTCCTTGCGATAGTTTGCTCAGAATGATGGTTTCCAGCTTCATCCATGTCCCTACAAAGGACATTAACTCATCCTTTTTTATGGCTGCATAGTATTCCATGGTGTATATGTGCCACATTTTCTTAATCCAGTCTATCGCTGATGGACATTTGCGTTGGTTCCAAGTCTTTGCTATTGTGAATAGTGCCGCAATAAACAAACGTGTGCATGTGTCTTTATAGCAGCATGATTTATAATCCTTTGGGTATATCCCCAGTAATGGGATGGCTGGGTAAAATGGTATTTCAAATGTAGCATTGAACCCTGAATGAGATCCTGGAAGAGAAAAGAGATATTAGGCAAAAACTAAGGAAATATGAATAAAGTAAGAATCTTGGTTAATAATTTTGTATCAATACTAATTCTTTAAATGTATTACATTTAACAACAAATGTATCATATTAATGTAAGCTGGGTAATAATAGGGGAAAGTGGGTGTGAGGTATTCAGGAACTTGCTGCACTACCTTCACAATAATTCTGTAAACCTAAAAATATTTGAAACTAAAATGTTTATTGAAAAAAGTTATTAATGATATGTAATATAAATGGGTTTAAACAAAACATTATACATTTAAATAATAGTAAATAGTACTCATTCCAAGGGGATGTTATTGCTATATAAGGGGAACTTCAAAACAAGTCCCTAAAAACTCATTTTTCACTGTGTTACTACTATTAATTTCCTTATGTACAAGTTTTAGACTTTACAATGAATGTTAAAACTCAGATAGTATTTTTACATGATCTTCTAACGTTAACCTAAATTTCATGGCCTTTTTATTCTGTGTTTATATGGTAAATGCCAGCAATCCTTTTCCATAAAGGACCAGATAGTAAATATTTTATGCTTTGCAAGGCACAGTGTCTGTTACAAATATTCAGCCTGCCATTAGAGCTTAAAAGCAGTCACAGGCAACATATGAACAAATTAGTGTGACTATGTTCCAATAAAGCCTATTTGCAAAAACATATGGCAGGCTGGATTTGGCCTGCATGTCATGGTTTAGCAGATCCCTAATACACAGAATAAATGTTTGTATCTCTTAATTATTAGATCTTTTTAGTTCTGTGAAAATAAAGTGTCTATATATTTTTTAAAAATCTCCCATTGATAAGTATATTGGCTAAAAATATATGATTGAAATGTAGTCTTTAATTTTTAAATATGCATTTTACAGTGTGATTACAGAGAAAAGTCTAAGTCCAAGACCCAGAGATTTCAAAACTATTTGATGAGACCCTACTGAAAACCCAGTGACACTGCCCGACATTTGTAGAAAATGTATTGAGAACAAATCAAAGCAGTTTTCATAACTCGTGATAATTTTATACTATTTTTATTTTTAATAAAATAATATTTGTTGTGGTAGATTAATATTTACAAGTGACTTCGTTCAATATTTTCATTTTATAAAAATGTGAACTCAGTCTGGAAGGGTATTGTTAAGACACTTATTCAAGGGATTTGAAAAAAATTCTATAATTTTCTAGTTTTTACATTTAGGAATATATTCCTTGGGTGTGGACATTCCTCAAGAGATTAGAATCTAGTGACTATTTTGCTCCTTTAGGAGATGAAAAACTTGATTTTCATGTACAATCGTGCAGTTTTTCACAAGTTTGGCTAGTTACAATATATTCCTCTTAAGTTTTATTAACATGTATGTGAACACTGGGTGAGTGGACATATAGTATAAAAGCCTACACTCCCTTCTGTATTCTCTGTCCAGGAGACCTAGTGTCATAAATGTTAGCATAAAATACAGTATTTGCTTCCAAGTTTATTGAATATATGCACTAATGAATTTTCAAAATATAAATATATAATACTTTATTAAGGTAGTCAATTTTGAATAGATTTTGAATAGATTTATCTCAGGAAGTGTTATGTTTCAAAATTAAAGACATCGTTTAAAAAATGGCGTAATCATTTTACAATGCCTCTGTCAAGCATGTGCTGAGAAGTTTGGTTTGAGGAGACTGTGTAACGAATGCCTTGGAGACGCTGAAGCTTTCTTTTGCTGTCTTTGCTCCTTCGTGATTTTGTGCAAATTGAAAGTATTTTTTTTCCCCATGCTTATGTAACTTTGTGGTAGAAATTTGTAGCCACTTCATAAAATTTATAAAAAATATAGGAATTTCTACTCTATGTTAGTAACAGTACTCTTAAGATCAACAGAAAGAGAAGTGTGACAGAGAATAGTGAACTCAGAATCACAGTTATTGTATTCTAGATCTCTTAATCATGACGGAACAAGTTGTCAAACCTCATTTATAAGTTAGTAATCATTGGTAATAACTGATATTCACTAAATAAGATATATTTTATCTTTCTTAAATAAAGCTTATAAATTTGTATATGTCACAACCCATGTATCATTGCATTTTCATAGTATTATCTTACATATGGTTTCACTGACTTTGAAAATAAAAGTATGTTTTGCAGAGTTTCAGAAAGTCTTTGAATAAAATTCATAAATTGTTTTCAAAATAGGGTAGATAAACATGTAGAAAAAAGTATGATGGGCATAGTAAAGAGAAGATATAACGCTGAGCCTAGACTTTGGACTTGTGATTTTAAAATTTGCATTTTGAATATGTCCAAAACAAAACTTACTATATTTAAGCTAATTTGCATCTTTTAATAAGAACTTTTTCCATCATAATTATATTCCATTTGAAAATATAATACATTTTGACTTGTGGAATAGAAAAATCTCTCATTTTTCCTCCACATATATTCTAGCAGGCTAAACAGAGTGTGGTCTCTATACAGTCTAAGATGCTTTGAAAAAGCTATGGGAACTTCTTTGAAAGTTTTTCAATAGGACAGTCAAGCTGACTCTTAGGATCATAGGAGAAACAAAGACTCTAATTGTCCTTGTAACAGAGGTGCACACAGCCACAAGACTTCACTGAAAATAATATGCTGCTTTGTGGTGTGGGACCTCCCTCAAATTCTTTAAGCTCTGTCATATGATCATCAGAACGCTGAATGACTTAGACATGCCATTTGGCTCTTGATTTAGGCCAATTACTTACACTCTAAAGAGGGCACAGATAGACAGCTGAACATAAGGAGAGGGGGGGTCCTAGCCACACAATAAACAAAATATGTTCTTAGTTTGGGGAACAGAGGGGCTTATTAAAAGATGAAAACTGGTGGTGAATAGGAAGCTTAGAAAAATATGCAGCCATGATTCCTCTCTCCAGTGTTTTCTTCAGCTTCTATTGTATCCTGTTTTCTGCATAAACCAAGTGACCTCTAAACCCTCTAAATAGTACATAGAACTTTTCTCCTTCTTCTCTGGGTGTATGACTATTATCCTTTCATCTTGAAAGGTCATGGAGTATCAGTTGAAGAAGCACACCACTTTGCTTTGAGTGCCCTCTCTGTTTGAAGTGATTGGTCTGTTTGCTTTATCAATGGTGGCCTGTCCCCAAACAAATGAAAAATTAGTTAAGCATTTTTCCATCTCTAAACCACCGACATTTTGAACTGAAAAGAAGCTAAATATACAATAGAAGTTAATGTTTCAAATTGTGTATTTTAGATATTCAGTAGTTACTAACATTAGTAGCATGTTACACTGAAAAATGATAGAGTATAGTAGTAGTAGTAGTAGTAGTAGTAGTAGTAGTAGTAGTAGTAGTAGAGACGGGGTTTCACCATGTTAGCCAGGATGATCTCGATCTCCTGACCTCGTGATCCGCCCATCTTGGCCTCCCAAAGTGCTGGGATAGAGTATATTATTACACTGTATAATAACAAAGTGAACAAGAAAGTCTATCAAGTAAATAGTAGGATAAAATTAATATTTAGATGAAGATAATATGTATCCGATTTTGTATCTTTATCATTCTGTGAGAACATATTTCTAAAGTAGCGTCTCCTGTTTGTGAAGACCTTGAAATATAAAACCACGACTAAGGGAAAAATGGAAAACAATAGAAGGGTATCTTATATTTGTTTTATTTTTTAATTTTAATTATTATTATTTTTATTAGTTTTTTAAAGAGACAAGGTATCACTACCTTGCCCAGGCAGCTCTAGAACTCCTGAGATCAAGTGATACTTCTGCCTCAGCCTCCGAAAGTGTTAGGATTACAGGCGTAAGCCACCACGTCCAGCCTTATACTTGGTTTTAATATGGTATATTCTCTAACTTCAATATTTTAAATCATATACTTTTCAGTGTTGGGAAAGTATGGAATACATTATATCAGTGTGGAAAAGTGAAGACTGAGGAAGAATATGACAGACATTTGAACTCAAGGAAGTTATGGATACTTGACTATAGATCAGCCTGTTTAATAAATTTGGACTCATAACCCTAAGGCATAATTATTATACTAGGCTAGGTAATGTTATGAAAAATGAAATTACCAAAATATGACTTGTACTTGTTAAGCTTTATATATAATCTTTTAGTGAATATGTTTCCTAAATATTTATTAGAAAATAAAAGTAAAGAGACTTGTGAGAAGTTCAGGTATTAATTGTTAGTTTTTAACTGATTGGCAAGAGAAACAGGAAATTCTTTATCAATATCATTAAGGCTTTTCAATAGTTGGGACAAATTCTTTTTTAAAAAAAACATGTTCCCAAAAGTGATCTATTAATGGTGTAGTTTCTTAACACATAAACACAGTGCTTTTTGATCCTAATCTCTACTTACAAAGTATACAGATGTTTGTAATGAAATGAAGCATTATAGGTTTATTAACTTTGAATTTAGTGTTGTGAGTTCTGCAAACATAATTTTATTACAAATATAAATATAATATGTAAGTTAAACTTAATCTTAGAAATTGAAGGGTTTCTTTTACTAATTTCTATCTTTGAATAATATTACCTCTGACATAAAGAATGGAAACAATATGAACTTCCAAGAAAGAAACAGGCAAAATGACTCCTCTACATTCCTTCAAATGGATATTCTTTGTATAGTAATTTAACATCAGCTCAAAAGAAGACACAGGCACACTTTGAAGATATCATGAATTGGTCTCAGACCACGACAATAAAGAAAATATAGCAGTAAAGTGGTTCATACAAATATTTTGTTTTTTTGAAACATATAAAAGTTAGGTTTATACTATAGTGTAGTCTATTAACTGTACAATAGCATTAGGTATAAATGTATATACATCCCTTCATGCAAAATGCTTGATTGCTAAAAAAAAAAAAAAATAAATAAAAAATAAATAAATAAAAATAAAACACTAATAATCCTCTGAGCTTTAGTGGATGATAATTTTTGGGCTGGTGGGATCTTGCCTCAATGTTAATGGCTGCTGACTAATCAGGGTGGTGGTTGCAGAAGGTTGGAATGGCTGTTGTAATTTCTTAAAGTAAAAAAAACAATAAAGCTTGTCCCATCAATTGACTCTTCCCTTCATGAATCATTTCTCTGTAACAGGCAATACCATTTGATAGCATTTTACCCACAGGAGAACATCTTTCAAAATTGAAGTCAATCTTCTCAAAACCTGTCACTGGTATATTAACTAAGGTTATGGAATGTTCTAAATTCTTTACTGTCATTTCAACAATGTTCACAGAATCTACACTAGGAGTAGATTCTATCTCAAGAAACCAATTTCTTTGTTTATCCGTAAGAAACAATCATTCATTTGCTCATTTGATTATGAGATTGTAGCAATTAGCTCATGTCTTCAGCCTCCACTTTTAATCCTACTTCTCTTGCTGTTTCCACCATAAAAATGCAGTTACTTCCTCCACTGAAGTCTTGAAACCCTCAGTCACCCATGAGAACTGGAATCACCTTCTTCCAAACTCCTGTTAATTTTGATAATTTGACCTCCTTTCATGAACCATAAATATTCTCAAGAACATCTAGAATGATGAATCAATCTTTTCCAGAAGGTTTTCAGCTTAATTTCTTGAGATCCATCAGTGAAATCACTATTTATAAAATAAAAATACTTTAGACAAATTAAAATTTACAGAGTTTAATTAAACAAAGACTGATTCACAAAAAATTCAGTGTCTGCAAAGTGCAGTGAAGCAAAGGACAATAAAATCAGGTATGCCTACACTTAATTTTTTATTTTTATAAATATGACTGTTTTCTTGATCTCTTTTTGAATAGCTCATTGCTAGTGTATAGAAACGCTACTGATTTTTCTGTGTTGATTTTATATGATGTCATTTTACTGAATTTGTCTATTAGTTCTAATTTTTTGTGGGACAGGCAGAGCAGAAGGGTTAAATAGAACACACCATCAATGATCCTCCCCAGAGGAACATCAAATTGAACAATTGTTCACACAAGAGATCACTGCCATAAAAACAAAAAATCAAGTGAGCAATCACAGTACCCTGGTTTTAATATCATACCAAGAAAAGAAGCACTGAAGAGGGTAAGAAAGACAATTTAGAAATGCCAAAGCTATCATCCCCTGGCAACAGCCACATAGTGCAGAGAGAGAATTTGTGCACTTGGGAGAGAGAGAGCCCAGTGATTGTGTGACTTTGCGTTGGAACTTAGTGCTGCTCATCACAGTGGAAAGCAACATGGGTCAGAACTCAACCAGTGCCCACTGAGAGAACATTTACAGCAGTCCTAGCCAGAAGGAAATTGTTTATCCCAGCAGTCATAACCTGACTTAAAGGGCTCTGGGGTCCTAAATAAACTTGAAAGGCAATCTAAGCCACAAGGACTGTAATTCCTAGGCAAGTGCTGGTGCTGTGCTCAGAGCCAGCAAACTTGGGGTGCACATGACCTAGTGAGACATCAGCTGAGGTAGCTACGGGAGGGCTTGCATCACCCCCTCCCCTAAACCCAGGCAGTGCAACTGGCAGCTCTGGGTGAGAGAAAGGGTGAAAATACACAGGACTTTGTCCTGCAACTTGGATACCAGCTCAGCCACAGTAGAATAAGGGCACCAGGCAGAGTCCTAAGGCCTCCATTCCAGGCCCTAGCTCCTGGATAATGTTTCTAGACACACGCTGGGCTAGAAGGGAACCTGCTGTCTTGAAGGGAAAGATCCAGTTCTGGCAGGATTCATCACCAACTGACTGAGTGCCCTTGGGCCCTAAATAAACACTAGTGGTTTAAATATTCAGAAACATCAGACCATCCAGGAAAACAAGACCTCACCAAATGAACTAAAAAAGGTACTAGTGATCAATCCTAAAGAAACAGAGATGTGTGATCTTTCAGACAGAAATCAAAATAGCTGTTTTGAGGAAGCTCAAAGAAATTCAAGATGACACAGAGAAAGAATTGGAAATCCTATCAGATAAATTTAACAGAGAGATCAAAATACTTTTTAAAGATGCAGAAACTGGAGCTTAAAAATTCAATTGGCATACAGAAGAATGCATTACAGTCTCCTAATGGCAGAATTGATCAAGTAGAAGAAAAAACGAGTGAGCTTGAAGACAGGCTATTTGAAAATACACAGTCAGAGGGGAAAAAAGAAAAATGAATTAAAAAAAACCACACATCTATGAGAGCTAAAAGATAGCCCCAGAAAGGCAAATATAAGAGTTATTGACCTTATAGAAGAGCTGTAGAGAGAGAGACTGAGGTAGAAAGTTGATTCAAAAGGATAATAATTTTCCAAACCTAAGGAAAGTTATCAATACTCAAGTATAAGAAGGTTATACCTTACCAAACAGATTTAATCCAAAGAAGACTAGTTCAAAACATTTAACAATCAAAGTTCCAAAGATTAAGGATAAAGAAGGAATACTAAAAGCAGCAACAGAAAAGAAACAAATAACATACAAAGAAGCTCCACTATATCTGGCAACAGACCTGTCAGTGAGAACTTTACAGGCCAAGAGAGCATGGCATGACATATTAAAAGTGCTGATGGAGTAAAACTGTTATACTAGAATAGCATATTTCATGAAAATATACTTCAATATGAAGGAGAATTAAAGGCTTTCCTAGACAAATAAACTGAGTGCTAACACCAGATTTGTCCTACAATAAATACTAAGCAGAGTTCTTCAATCGGAAATAAATGAATGTTGACAAGTCTTTAGAAATCATCTGAAGGTGAAAAAAAAAAAAAAAAAAAAAAAAAAAAAAAAAAAAAAAAAAAAAAACCTCATTGGAAATAGAAAGCACAGAGACAAACACAGAATATTATAATGCTGTAATTGCAGTGTATAAACTACTCAAGTTTTTAGTAAAAAAGACTAAAAGATGAACCTATCAAAAATAATAACTACAACAACTTTTCAAGATATAGACAATTTGATAAAATATAAACACAAAAGGAAAGGGTTAAAAATAGTGAGGGATTAAGTTGAAATGTAGACTTTTTATTAGTTTTCTCTTTGCTTTTTTCTCAGCTTGTTTTTGAAATCAGTGTTCAGTTGTCACTAGTTTAAAGTAATGAGTTATAAGATGTTATTTACAGGCCTCATAGTAACCTCAAATTAAAAACAAAAAACTGTAAGAAATACACAAGAAATAAACAGAAAAAAATTAAAACATACCATCAGAGTAAATAATCTTCACTAATAGGAAATCAAGAAGGAAGGAGAGAAGGAAAGAAGAGAACACCACAAATCAACTGGAAAACAAATAACAAAATGCCAGCAGTAAATATTTACTAATCAGTAATAACACTGAATATAAACAGACTAAACTCTCCAATCAAAAGACAGAGAGTGGCTGAATTAATGAAAAAGTAAGACCCAATGATCCATTGCCAACAAGAAAAATATTTCACCTACAAATACACACACAGACCAAAAACACATCTACAATGAACTCATTTTTGACAAAGGTGCCAAGAACTTATATAGGGGTATTGACAGTCTCTTCCATAAATAGTCCCGCGAAAACTGGATATATGTGCAGAAGAATGAAACCAGACCTTGGATTAAAGGCTTAATTCAAGATGTGACAATATAAAGCTACTAAAAATAAACTTTGGGGAAACTTCCCAGTGCATTAGTCTGGGCAAAGATTTCTTGAGCAATATTCCAAAAGCACAGACAACCAAAGAAAAATGAACAAATGGGATCACATCAAGTTAAAGAGTTTCTGCACAGCAAATAATTACAATCATCAAAGTAAATAGACAACCCACAGAATGGGAGAAAATATTTGCAAACTATCCATCTGACCCGGAAATAATAGCTGTAATTTTAAGAAGTTCGATCAACTCAATGGGAAAAATAATAATCTTTTTAAAAAATAGGCAAAGGATCTGAATAGACCTTTGTCAAAAGAAAATATACATGACAAACAGGTATATGATAAGGTGCTCAACATCATCAATCATCAGAGAAATACAAATTGAAACCTCAATAATATATAATATGACTCCAGTTAAAATGATTTATTTTTTCTCAAAAGACAGAGAATAACAAATGCTAGAAAGAATGTGGAAAAAAGGTAAACTTCATAAATTGCTGATAGCAATGTAAACTAGTAAAATCACTGTGGAGACCAGTTTTCAGATTCCTCAAAAAAACTGAAAACAGAGCTACAATATGATCCAGCAATCCCAGTGCTAGATATATATCACATATAGATAGATAGATAGATAGATAGATAGATAGATAGATAGATAGATAGATAGATAGATGATAGATATCTCCTATATATATCTCATATATATATCTTGTGTATATATATATCTCATATATATATCTTGTATATATCTCTCATATATATATATCTCCCATATATATATATATCTCCCATACATATATATATATATATATCTCCTATTTCTTTCTTAGATTTAAAGTTTCTAGTCATTATTTCTGCAAATAAGCTTTATGTCTCATTCTCTTTATCTCTCTTCTCATTCTGAAAATTGCATAGTATATAAATTGGTCTGCCTAATATTGTCTCATAAATCACTTAGACATTCTTCACTCTTTTTCATTCTTTTCCCTCTTTTGACCAGTTTTAAAAATGCATTTATTCTTCTTCTGCTTGTTCAAGTTTACTATTTAACAACTCTAGTATCTTTTCAATCCAGTTATTATATTTTTCAGCACCAAAATTTCTGTTTCTTAAAAATATTTTTTCTACCTCTCTGTTGATATTCTAATTTTTTCCATGTATTTTTTTTTCATGAGGTCATTGAGCATCTTGATGACAGTTATTTTGAGTATTTTTTCAAGTGATTTATATACAGCTTTTCTTTAGAGTTGATTTCTGGAAATTTCTTTGATAGGGCGATGTTTTCCTCTTTCTTCATATGACTTGTGACTTTGTGTTGGATGCTGTGCCTTTGAAAACAAACAAACAAGCAAATCTCCCTTAATAGTTATGGACTGGCTTTATACAAGGAAAGATCTTTATTGGCAAGCCAATAAAGATTCTGGATGCTTCTCAACCCTTTTCTGTGGATGCGTCTTCTCTAGAACTATGCATGTACATAGTCAATTAGAGAACTTTACTGGCTTATTGCTCCAATAGTACTCTGTATGGTGCTGTCGATAGTATTTCAGGCTTTCTCAAGTTGCCACAATCTGCCTACATCTCTTTTGTTCTCAACAGTCCCCAGGATTCTAGGGTATGCCTGCGATGAGTACTCTGAGTCAGACAAAGCAGAAGCAAAAACCTTGGGGAGCCCCTTGAAAAGCTGAACTGCTGGAAGGATGCTCCACTCTTCTCTTTCCTCTAGAAAAGGAGAGTCCATTCAGCCACACTGCCCTCTGCTGTATTGTAGATCCTCTTAAGCAACAGCAAGTCACTCAGCTATCTTTTGTTCTCAGTGGTCTCCAGGCATCTAGAGTCTGCCAGGTTCTGTTCTGTCAGCACTGACGGAGGCAACCAATCTCTTTGGCAGCCCACACAAGCTGGAACATTGGACACATGCTTTAAGTCTATGCCTCCCCAAAAGTAAATTGACAGTTGGAAGTTTTCTCCCACTTTTGCACTGAGCTGGTGAATGGACTGTAGTGAGTGCATGCTAATCCGAATTATTGCTTTTTCTTTCATCATCCTCAACTCTGGCACTTTTTCTTATCAACACTTAGATTCAGGTGAAACATCAACGAGTCCCTTGAGTAGGTCCCTAAAGTCTAAGTGTTAGCCGTATCTTTCAATCCTTTCTTTCCTTCCCCAGGGAGAAGCTGGAATCTGGAGTCCTCTCTAAATTGTGCTCCTCTCAGCAAGAGGAAGGGACTGTGGTGAATGATTACGTATTAGATCAAGTTGTCATCTTTGTTCACAGCAGCTGCCTACTTGGCACACTTTCCTTTCAGCACTTAGAACCAGGCAACATAGAAACCAGCTACTCAGCCAGAGCCCCACTCAGACAAAAGTCAGAACATTGAATGTATGGTCTAGTATTGTCTTTTCCTCCCCAGGGAAAAGACAAGAGCTCAGAGATATCTCTCTCAATCACATTATGCTGTGCCTTGAGGAAGAATTATGATTAGTGCCAGGAATTTATCTAGCAGTGTCAATGGGGCTGGTTTCACCTTTATTTGGTGTGCACTCTCAACTGGCTTTGAAATTCTCAAAGAAAGCATTAGTTCATGTGCTACTGTTGAGTTGGTGTTTAGTTGGGAAGAAGGAGGGTTTGTGGGTTTTTTTTTTTTTTATTCTACCGCCTTTTAAATTCATTTTAAGTGGCTATTTTTATCATTGATTTTTCAAACTAACGCTTACAGAGTATTCCACCCACTGTTTATTAAATCAAATTGGTAAAGTTTTTAGAAATGAGTCATGACTGGAAATCATTGCATTCTGCCTTATAGTTAATGGCATCCTCTAAAGTCTATCAATACCTCGAATAATTACATATGCACTGTAAAACACACTTCTAGATAATTCTCTTAAGGTTGAAAAATGCTAAAAAGAGTAGTCTATCTAAAACATGCTGGTTATATTACATGATAATTTTTATATAGGTCTTTATTTGCCTCTTTGTTGGTTATTCATATGAAAGGAAATTAAATATTAAGAGAAATGTCTTTTCTGAAAATAAATTCCGAGAAAGAAAGCAATAAATTCTCTGTTTTTGTAGCTAGAGTCCTAAATAATACAAAAACTGGAGTAATACAATTTTTAGTGCTGTGAAAATGTATAGTTTAAGAAACAATTTTTCTATTAAAATGTTTCCAACAGCTTTTAAAATGTTTTAATTGAAAGTTAGTATTGTTTTAGGCCAATCATAAGACAATTATGCCCTATATTTACAATCATGTATATTATAAAGCAGTAAGTGGTAAAACTTGCTCATTTAGGAGACCTAGCTTGGTCCTGGAATTTAAATCAGCCAAGTAAAGTCTTCTAAACATGTGTATGAGTTGTTGAAAATGAGCTCATCATCACTGGTCATCAGAGAAATGCAAATCAAAACCACAATGAGATACCATCTCACACCAGTTAGAATGGCAATCATTAAAAAGTCAGGAAACAACAGGTGCTGGAGAGGATGTGGAGAAATAGGAATACTTTTACACTGTTGGTGGGATTGTAAACTAGTTCAACCATTACGGAAAACAGTATGGCGATTCCTCAAGGATCTAGAACTAGAAGTACCATATGACCCAGCCATCCCATTACTGGGGATATACCCAAAGGATTATAAATCATTCTGCTATAAAGACACATGCGCACGTATGTTTATTGTGGCACTATTCACAATAGCAAAGAGTTGAAATCAACCCAAATGTCCATCAGTGACAGACTGGATTAAGAAAATGTGGCACATATACACCATGGAATACTATGCAGCCATCAAAAAGGATGAGTTTGTGTCCTTTGTAGGGACATGGATGCAGCTGGAAACCATCATTCTCAGCAAACTATCACAAGAACAGAAAACCAAACACCGCATGTTCTCACTCATAGGTGGGAACTGAACAATGAGATCACTTGGACTCGGGAAGGGGAACATCACACACCGGGGCCTATCATGGGGAGGGGGGAGGGGGGAGGTACTGTATTGGGAGTTATACCTGATGTAAATGAGGAGTTGATGGGTGCTGACAAGTTGATGAGTGCAGCACAACAACATGGCACAAGTATACGTATGTAACAAACATGCACGTTATGCACATGTACCCTAGAACTTAAAGTATAATAATAATAATAATAATAATAATAATAACAACAACAAAAAGAAAATGACCATACGAAACTTACATGGCAAGATATTAGAAGGGTTAGGGGAAATTACGGCAATACTAAAGAAATAATATTTTAGCCAAAAGGAGCAAAGTGAAAAAGTGGCTTAAAAAGTACAAATTATTCATGCTGTAGTTGGAATATAAAAGATAAATGGACAAAAATAAAGACAGGACACAGATAAAATATGTAATAATAACAATTAAAATTAAACAAAAGAATGTAATGTTGGAATTTTAACTATGTTAACCTAAGACTATTCACCAAGCAGAAAATAAACTTAAGTGTATTCTGATTTAATGATTCCATAGGTTTATGATTTCTTAGTGGTTTCTTTTATATTCCCATCCAAGGGTATGCCAGTGAACACCAAATTGTCCTGCTGACTATCAATTGACAAGGCCCTTAGCCAATGAAACGTCATTAGATTGCAGTGTTATATCTATGGAATAATGTTCCTGATCCTTAGGGCACAACATTGTCTTTTGCAGCTTGCAAACTCTGCTGTTTTTTTTTTTTTTTTTTTCCAAATAGAAGCTTTCATGGGGTCATGTATATGAGAATTTTTTTTTTTACATGTTCTTCTTTTCAGCCCAAAGGGTTTGTGTCTTTATTTAGAAGCTTTCAAAGGTTTTTACTCCTCTGGGAAGATTCTCTTTCATATTTCTATATGAGTATTTTAGAATTTTCAGGAATGGGCCTGGAGAGAAGAGAGATGGAAGGAAGGAGAAAAGAAAAAAATCATTTATTTAAATAAAATCTTTTGAAATTGTGATTCTAAACATTCAGTTCCCAATATATTCCACAAACTCACCTTTTTTCTTTCTTTTTTTTTTTTTTTCAATTTTGGTAAGAAAATAAACTGACAAACTCAGCTTCTTAACTGCTTAGTGTTCTACTGAGGTTTAGATAAAACAGAGAGAGAATAACGTGAAGAAGTACCAGTTACATTCAAATATATTTGTTCTCAGGGTAGTTACAAAATTTATTTTCATGGAGCTTCTGAAATATAACTCTAGTATATAAGGGCTATACTAATGTAAAATGCCAAATTTAAAATGACATTCGCAGATAATAATTAAAAAGAAAATTGGTGTGTATTTCTATTTTGGCTTTATTTATTAAATTTTAATTAACTGAAATCAGAAATAACCAATAACATTAAATGTTTTACAGCTTTGCAATACCGGATGAACACAGTTTAGATCTCTGTAATACTGGGTGACCATGAAGCACCCCACACCCACCCACCAACTCAACCCTCAAAATAGGAGAAAATTTCCAACTGTTGCAGTGTGGCAGAACATAGTATCTTATGGGAAAACAATATAAATTTTAAAATATTTTTTAAAACTCTCATAGTAAAACCAAACAAGAGCACAAAATGAAATCTCATTTATAAACTAAATGTAAATAATCCTAGATGAAGGAAGCATAAATCAGCTGCATATCAAAGAAGAATGTGTGATATACAAATGCAGTTCCTTCCTATTCATTGCTAGTGCTATTGCACATTACTTTTTAGTGGCCAAAAGAAACAGAGAGAGTGGTTCAGTTGTAGTCCTCGCCTGTTGGAATCACAGCATCCTCAATTCGCATGACAAGCCATCCAGGGAATGAAATCCCCTATCTCTCAATATATGTGCTACTCTTGGCAATAAATACACAGGTAGAGAACAAAACAAATGGGGATCTAGTAAAAGTGTTTTGTCTATTTAAAGTTTCTTTACATAGTCACTAAGAAAGATGACAGGTCAAAAGAACAACATATGCTTGTTTGAATTGACAGTTATTCAAAACCACAACTTCCATATTATTTTTTTCCTTTTTTGAAGTCAACTCAATTTCAAACCAGTACCTACTACAGGTAAACCAGTATAACACCCAGCATATTTCCCAAATTCTGTCACCATCACACCCACGTCATTACAATACAGTCTCCTTTGGCATTTCAACTCAGGCTATTTACTACGAGCTTCTTTTCTTTTAATCTCTATTCATTCAGCATGTCTTACTTTTGCTGAAACAGTAATTATTACCATTCACGTGAAGAACAAGACAACGTCATCAAAACTGGCATTACTATTTAGTTTGTACTTTCAGAAATAATCAATGCTTTAAGGATAACATAAGAAGAATAAAATTTGGAAAAGAAGAGATGAACATTCATGGTAGAAATCTTGAAAAACAAAAGTGAATCAAGTGAATCAACATGGGAAATAGAAACAATTCAAGAGTTCATCAGGTTACCACGTACAAGATCAATAAACTAAACTTAGTTGATTTTTATATAATATTTATTGGGAGTAGAGGTATCATAAAATGCAAAATGCTCAATTATATTTGAATTTAAGATAACCAATGAATAAATTGCCACTATAAATGTAGCCTACATACTGCATGGGACATACTTATACTAAAACATTATCAATTGTTGCTAAATATGGCAATTTTAACTGTGAAAAATATCATATATACTTACAAATATATAAGCATATTTTTAAATATACATGTTTGTGTAAAAATAAATACTTGTCTCATGTGCCCCACAAACAGCTTAAAAAATAGAAGACTAACAAACATTTTAAATTTTATTCTTTGCTTTTATAAATATTATAACCTCATCTCTCCACCTCTAGATGACCAATATATCGAAATAATTATTTTCATGCTTTTAAATATAAGCTTACCAGACTCAAATGTATTTATACATAATGTATTATTCACATTTACCTGTTTATAAAATACTATAATAATGTTTTGTATAAGTTATATTATTAATTTTTGGTGAAATCATTCATACATACTGAAGCAAGCTCCTGTATTTCATTATTCCATGCAATCCAACATATACTTTGAACATACCAAAAGTTATTAATGTACTGTGCTGCATATAAGAATATGCAATTTATGATTTATTTGGAATATATTATTTTACTAAGTTTTATACAAGACTGTATATATTATATTTTCAAATTATATAATATATAAAATCCAAGGTATACTTATACATATAAATTTATATCTATACCTATAATTTTATATACAGTATCTTCCCCTCATATCCATGGGGAATACCTTCCAAGACCACCAGTGGATGCCTGAACTGTAGATAGTATTAAATCCTATATATGCTGTTTTTCCTGTAGCTACGTACCTATGATAAAGTTTAATTTATACATTAGACACAATAAAAGATGAACAATAATAGAAATAGAATAAGTATATATATTAATAAATGTTACGGGAACAAGGTCTCTTTCTCTTTTTCAAAATATCTTATTGTACTGCACACTTAGATGTGTAGTACAATAAGATATTTCCTTGTTATAATGTGAGATGACACAATGCCTATGTGATGTGGTGAAGTGAGGTGAATGAAGTAGGCATTATAGCATTAGGCTACCAGTCACCTTCTTACAATAGTCATAAAGAGATCATCTGCTTTGAGCGATCCTGGATCATTGAGCTGTGATGATGTTGATGATGCTGATGACTAATAGGCAAGTAATGTATGCAGCATTGATACACTAAACGAAAGGATGACTCATGTCTCGGGTGGGACAAAGCACCCACGACGTGAATCATCACATGGTACAATAATTCTTCGGGGTATTCAGAATGGCACCCAATTTAAAACTTATGAATTGTTTATTTATTGAATTTTCTATTTAAAAATTTCAGACTGCTGTTGATGGTGGTAAATTTAAACTGGAGAAAGTGAAACTGTGGGCAATAATACGTTTTGCATCTGTGTATCCTGACAATTTCAAGGAACACACATTAAAATTAGCTCATTAAGGTATACACATGTTTAACTTTATTGGATATTATCTTAGTTTGTTCAGGCTGCTGTAAAAAGAAAAACAAAAGCTGGGTAGCTTACAAATAAATACATTTATTTTTTACAGTTCTGGATGCTGGGAAGCCTAAGATCATAGAAAAGGTAAATTTAAAGTCTGGTTAGAATCCACTTTCAGGTTTATAGATGGTGCCTTTTAGCTGTGTCCTCACATGATGAAAGGGGTTAGTGGTCTCTTTGTGGCCTTTTCAAAAGGCACTGTGGACACACACACACACACACACACACACACACACACACACCCCTGAAATAGCCAAAGGGCTTGTGAGAAAAAGAACAAAGACAGAGTTATTACATTACTAGATTTCAAACTATAAAATAAAGCCATAGTAATTAAAACAACCAACGTGGTATTGGAAAAAAAATACACACTGACCAGTGGATCAGAATAAAGAGCCAAGAAATGAACCCACCCATGTAAGATTAGCTGACTTTCAACAAAGGTGCCAAAAATATTCTATCGGAAAAGGACAGTCTCTTTAATAAATTATCTTGAAAAAATATGATTTCCACGTGCAGAAGAATGAAATTAGACTCTTACCTCACACTACATAAAAAATCAACTTAAGATGAATTAAAGGCTTAAACATAAAACCAACAACTCTAAAAGTACTAGAAGAAAACATAGGGGAAAAACTACATGATATTGGTCTGAGCAATGATATTTTGGATTTGACTCCAAAAATGTTGGTAACAAAAGCAAAAATAGACAAATGGGATTACATCAAACTAAATAGCTTCTGCACAGCAAAGGAAACATCTATGTAGAGGTAATTGTTAATCTAAACATCAGAAAAATGCAAATTAAAATTACAGTGAGATATAATCATATATCTATCAGAATGGCTTTTATCATAATGACAAAAGGTAAGAAGTGTTGGTGAGGATGTGGAGAAAAGGGTACCCTTCTACACTGTTGGTGGGAATGTAAATTAGTACATCCATTATGGAAAGCACTATGGAGTTTTCTCAAAAAATAAAAATAGAATTATCATGTGATCCAGCAAACCCACTTCTGGTTTACCTAAAATATTTGAAATCAATTTGTTGAAGAGATGCCTACACTCCCATGTTTACTGCAGCACTGCTTGCAACAGCCAAGGAAAGGAATCAACCTAAGAGTCCATTAATAGATAAATGGATAAAGGTCACATGCGGTGGCTCACACATGTAATCCCAACACTTTGGGAGGCCAAGGTGTGTGTATCATGACTTCATGAGATCGAGACCATCCTGGCCAACATGGTGAAACCCCGTCTCTACTAAAAATACAAAAATTAACTGGGTGTGGTGGTGTGTGCCTGTAGCCCCAGCTACTCGAGAGGCAGAGGCAGGAGAATCACTTGAACTCAGGAGGCGGAGGTTGCAGTGAGCTGAGATCGTGCCTCTGCACTCTAGCCTGGCAACAGAGCGAGACTTTGTCTCAAAAAAAAAAAAAAAAAAAAAAAAAAAAAAAAAAAAAAAAAAAAGATAAACAGATAAAAAGCATTTGGTATATATTCACTATGGAATACTATTCAGCCTTAAAAAAGAAGGAAGTTCTATCATTCACAATAACATGGATAAAATTGGAGAACATTGTTCTAAGTGTTATAAAGACCACTATTGCATGTTCTCACTTATATGTGGAATCCAAAACAATCAAACTCACAGAGGCAGAGAGTGGAATGGTGGTTATAGAGGTTGGGGTTTGAGGATAATGAGTTTATGACTGTCAAAGGATATGAAATTTCAGTGAAGCAGGAAGAATATATGTTTTCCTTTTTTAGAGTCTAGTGCACAGCACAGTAAACATAGTTAATAACATTGCACATTTCAAAATTGTAAAGAGAGTAAATTTTCAATGTTCTACTCAAAAAAACTTAAGTATTTGAGATGATAGATATGTTAACTAGCTTGATTTAATTATCCCACATTGTATCCATAAATTACAACATCACATTTTACCCCATAAATTTATACAATTATAAGGTGTCAATTTGCAATAATAAAAATAAATATAAGGCATTAATATCATTCATGAGAGTCCTACCTCCATGGACTAATCACTGATCAAAACCCCAATTTTCTTTTGGAAACACATAAAATTTGAGCCCATAGTCCCAGAGTAAACTCTCATTCCTTCGACCACAAGAGGACACAGACACATCTAGAAGGTGAAATTATAAAGGCACTAATGTCATTAATGAATGTTCTATACTCATGATCTAATCACTGCCCAAATTCCCCCAATTTGCAAATAGCATCACCCTCAGGGGAAGAATTTAAACATATACGTGTTTAGTTTATTGCAAATAATTAACTTTATTTTTCAAAACATTTTGCACCAATTTACACTACTAATACATTTGTGTTAGTGAATGTTGTGCACATCCTCAATATCACATTTCTTCATGCAACAATATTTATTGAATGCCTTTTATATACCAGGCATTGTTTTAGTTACTACTTTTCTTTAAATAAGTTTTTTATTTTAGAATAATCCTAAATTTACAGAAAAGTGACAAAAATAATACAGACAGCTCTAGTTTTTCCTTCTCCCTTGTTCTCCTCAGAGACATGTGTTTCAAGATCTGCTAATGTGGTAAACATAAAATGGTATTTTATTTTATTTTGATTTTCCCTGAATACCACTATGCTAAGATATCTTTTGTAAGATATCTTACACAAAAGATACCTTAATATAGTAGTATTTAGTATTCAGTATATGTTATTTAAATTATATATTTATTATATGAATTTATATAAATATTGTATATTATATTAAATTATATAAAGAATATAAATCTTTTTCAGGTAACTTTTTGCAACACCTTTTCCTGGTTTATTATGTTTTTTTAATTCTGTATTTTAAAAGTTTTAAATATTTGTCTCTCCATATTATTATCATGAACACTTTTTCTAATGTGGAATAAACCTTGCTTATCTGAAATAAACGAACTGATCATGATGTACCATGTTTTATATGTATATAGATATTCAGTTTGTTAATATTTGTTAAGTATTTTCATCTATATTTATGAGTGTCCTTGTCTGATGTAGGTGCCAAGGATGTTAGCAACCTAATGTAAGTTGGAGAGTGTTTAGTTTGCTGTATGTAAGATTAAAAGTACTTGCTTCCTGAAAATTTAATAGAATTTGAATTTAAAATGATCTAGGCTTTTTTTTTTTGTGGGGAGATTTTAAACCCAATACTACAATTCAGATATTCTACTTTTTGTCATGAGCATATTTTGGTTATTTACATTTTCTCAAATCTTTTACATTTTACTCATTTTATAATATATTGATATGTAGTTATTTATAATATTACATCGCTATCATTTTAATGATACTATATTTTAAACTTTAAAAAGTGTTTCCAGTACTTATCCTCTGCCTTGAACTTTTTCAATTGGTCATATAAATAATAGGTTGTTCAATGTTATTATTCTTTCCAGAGAATAACATTTTAATATCATTGTTTTTTAAATAATTGTGTGTCACTTATTTGTGCCCTTATTTCTATCCTTCTATTTTATGTGAATTATCTCTTTCTTTCTTTCATTTTAGTATGCCAACTCTTTAAGTTAGATACCAGCTTATTCACATTTAACCTTTCTTTTTAATGAAGGTATTGAACAGTATGTATCTATTTAATCTGTAAATATTTCTGTAGCTGCATTAGCATGCATTTTGGTGTATAGTATTTTTATCACTCCATTCTAAGTGTATTTTTATATTCAAACCCATTATGACTTGACTTATAAATTATTTAGATGTGTTTTTTATTAAAATTTAAAATGTATAAGCTCTTTCAATTTTTTTTCTACTCATTATGTTTAATGCTGTCACGGCCAGTAAATGTGATATGTATTCTACCAAGTCGTCTAAATATGCCTTGCTTTATGGCTTAGAATGTGATCAATATTCTAGAGTGCACCATGATACCAAAAGTAATATGTAATGATGTGTGTTTTTGTGTTTGAAAGAGAGAGAGAGGGATAGAGAAAAATTATGTCTATCTATTGGATATGTTGATATTGGTCTGCTTGATATTTGACAAACCAAGATAAATGACATCAACGTTCACTGTTATTATGAATTTCTCAACTTACATTTCTACTTTGGGCTCTACTCAAGCTATTTTATTAAAGGAATGTTGGTGAATATATGTGGATTTCTTTTATTCTATTTTCACATTTTATTTCTCCCGCATTTCTCTCACTTGCCCTCTTCATGCTTCATGTTTCTTTCTTTCTATCAGATTCATTCAGATTTTTTAATCGTTTCCTTTTTTATCATTCTCCTCTTTATGAGATCGATTTCACTTAGTGATTATCTTTAAAATTATCTTATTTATATTTAAGATTCCTATGGACATTCTTCCCCTTCCCCCAACCAAATACTTTAGAATTATTTAAATCAGAATGCCAAATTTAGTGTGTTGTTCACTAAAATAACTCCACAAATGAATACTCTTTCTTTATTAGTATAAAATCAGTTTTGGTTATATATGTGTGTGTGTATATATATGTGTGTGTGTGTATGTATGTGTGTGTGTGTGTGTATATATATATATATATACCCAAAAATTTACCATTTAAAAAATAAGTATTCACTTAATATCTCAGGTTCTTTTACTATGATCATTTGTCTTCTTTCTGATATACACTTTAGAACTATCTTTAATGATGATAATGTTTTTGTCAGAAAAATGTGTGTAATTTGTTCTAACTGGTAAATGATATTTAGCTGACGTTACACCTCTTAGCTGATAGTATATTTTTTCTCAGTATTTGCTGTATCTTGTTCCATTATCCTTTATACTTGCTGTAGACATTCTGTTGTCAGTTTTTATGTCTTCGTCGAAAACATTTTTTCTTTTTTTTTTTTTTTTTTTTTTGAGACGGAGTCTCGCTCTGTCGCCCAGGCTGGAGTGCTGTGGCCGGATCTCAGCTCACTGCAAGCTCCGCCTCCCGGGTTTACGCCATTCTCCTGCCTCAGCCTCCGAGTAGCTGGGATTACAGGCGCTCGCCACCTCGCCCGGCTAGTTTTTTGTATTTTTTAGTAGAGACGGGGTTTCACCGTGTTAGCCAGGATGGTCTCGATCTCCTGACCTTGTGATCCACCCGTCTCGGCCTCCCAAAGTGCTGGGATTACAGGCTTGAGCCACCGCGCCCGGCCTGTCGAAAACATTTTTTCTTACTCTTTTTAATTTCTAAACATTTTATTTTCCACAGATATTGAGAAAATAAATTTTTATGTTATTAAAAATAATAAAACATATTTTCTTTATCTGTAGTGTTTTCCAGTTTAAGTCTGATAAGTCTAAATATGTATTTCTCACTCACTCTTCTTGTAATTTTTGTTTAACTAAAAGATCATGATTCCCAGTTGAAGGAAATTCAGTCTGGAAATGAAGAAGATATTAATACAATATTTATATTTCTATATTATATAATTGTTTTAATATTATTTAACATTATTTTTAATATTTAAATAGATTCAATTTTAAAATTTTATCTTTACATTTTAGAATAAAATTTAAATAATATTTTGAATTTTCTGAAGGCAAATACAGCAACTTTGTTCTGTAGAACAGGGTAGTAGAAGGAACCACATATAGATAGATTCATTAGACAGGATTTTCAGCATCTCTCCCTTGGAAATTAGAAACTGGACATGAGATGCCTCAGTACCACTGACAAGATTAATACATTTGTGTATAAGTCTAATTGTGGTCATGGGAATATATTAGAGTTCCTAAAAACTTCTACAGAGTAAAAAGAAAGGACCTCTAGGAAAGAAGTGAGGATTCATAGGACTACAGAGTGAAAAGAGAGTTAAAAGTTCTGGCAAAAAATAAATTAAGAGAACATTATACCCATCAAAGTAAAGAGAAGAGAGATTTTTTATCAAGGCAGGGAATATTCAAAGGGAGGATGGAAAGCAAATAAAGACTGGGAGGTTCTTTTTGACCTACTTCTCAGGAAAAATTATTTCGATTTGAGTAGAGAATTCTGGGTGGATAGTAAAAACAATAATATGGGTTTTCTAGATAAAGAGAAAGATTTTACATCATGTACAAATCTTCAAATCTGTTCATTACTTTACAAAAATATATCTTCCAAAGTGTGACCTGTGGGCCAGCAGGTGTAAACTGCTGTATACTTAGAAATGGAAACTTTTTGGCCACATTCTAGAACAACAACAACAACAAAATGCATGAGAAAATCCAGGGTAGGGTCTATCCATTTGTATTTTAACAAGTTCTTTAGGTGATTCTGATGCCCAGTGAAGGTAGTGAGCCACTGCTCTAATAAAAAGCAATAGTGTTTGCCTATTTTCTCAAATAAGTGTCTTGCTGTAGAGTGATAAACATTACATTTTTCTCATGTTCTATGTTTAGTAAACCATTGAAACTTTTCAAGTCTACATTTTAATATATTTTGAACTAATCTTTCACTTTCCATTTTCTATTTAATTGTCTCATTTTGGGAATATAGCATATTTGGCTGCCTACAATGATTATAAATTTGTGTGTTACATCTAAATTATTGTTTTAAAAATTCTTGCATTGGCATTAATGTTTTATAAGTACT
This sequence comes from Macaca fascicularis, assembly GCF_037993035.2. Taxonomy (NCBI): domain Eukaryota; kingdom Metazoa; phylum Chordata; class Mammalia; order Primates; family Cercopithecidae; genus Macaca; species Macaca fascicularis. Next base: position 45,482,621 of record NC_088378.1, read on the forward strand.
TTCTTAAGTGAAGGATGCATATATATCACAAAAAGTTAAGATGGGCATTTGTTATGCATCTTAAGAGACAACAGAGCATCAGTTCATTTGAAATCGCTTATGTGCTAATAACTAAACATATTCTCCATAGCTAGAAATAATAATTACTTTAAATATTTTACTTATCATTACCTTATTCACTTTTATTATACTTCTATAAGTATAATTCTATTACATATAGGCATACAAATAGAAACGTAAATAGAAAAATAAAATATACTTGTATGTAGAACATTCAGTATGTAGCTGATATAGAGGAAACATTCAATAATTTATAATCTGCAGAGCAATTAAGACAACCATTAAGATTTAGATTCAAAATTTGCCTTTGCTACATGGTAACTAGCTAATCTTAGGAATATCTCACAATCTTTTGAGCCTCAATGTCCACATCACTAAGTTGAGTATAATATTACCTGGCTAAGAGTTCTGCATGGATAACTGAGTTAACAAGCATAGAGCACTTGGATAATTTTCTAAGAGAATTACTGTGAATGGTATATGGGCTCAGTAACAAATCTTGAGTGACAGATAGGTACAAAGAAGTGGAACTGACTGATCTCAGAACATTCACTATTGCATCTTCTGCTCCTAGTAGAGTGCCTGAGTACTTAATAACTGTTGCTGAAAAGCACATTTCACCACTCGTGTCTTTTCCATTATTTTTCAATGACATATAACATTGTTTGGCTTTGAATAAAATATATTTCTCCTCCTACCAGTGAGGCTGAGTACTTTTTCAATGTTTTCCTGTTGTTGGAATGCATCTTTTTATCCTTCTAGAGTTTTTTAAATAAAACTTTTGAAATTAATTATATTTTACAGAAATGTGCACAGATCCTAAATGAGCAACTTGATGACTTTTCACAGAGTGTGAATTGTATAATCACCACCTAAATTAAGAAATGGAATGCTGCCAGACCCCAGGGTGTGATGCTGTCTCCACTTCCAGTAATTATTTCCCTTTTCTTCAAAGATAAACATTAATAATTGTTTATGTTTTCAAATCCACATACTATGTACCTTTTGTGTCTGGCCTCTTTCATTTGTTGGTCTATTTGAGATTAATTCACATTGTGGATTATACAGTTAGCTATCTCTATACAATATTATAACAATAATATTCCATAATTTATCAATTTTGAAGCAATTGACAACTAATGTTCGCTATAAAACTAAAACTGTTATGAACTTTCTTACACATATCTTTTGAGATTATGTGCGTAAACACATTTTGTTGAGTATATAAATAGGAATGGAATTGCTGTACATTTGGATTTGCTTATGTTTTGATTTATTATATGTATTAACAGTTTTCCAAAGTGATTTTGAAACATTTTATTTGTCTATAGGTGCATTTATTTTGCCTTTATAATTAAATACTAATTTAACTTTGAGTTCTTTGAATGGATTATTTCTATGCCTTCTTTTTGCTATGGAGAAATCTGCTGTCAATCTAATTGTGTCTTTGTTGGCAATATTCTTTTTTTTTTTTTTTCTATTTTTATAACTACAATTGACCCTGGAACAAAATGGGTTTGAACTGTGTGGGTCCACTTATACACTTATATCTGATCTTTTACATTCCCAGGACATGACGCACACAGATATAGATGTATAGATGGACAACTTCTTGCATACAGATGTTCAGCATTGTTGAGTACTGGACTTGCTTGTGGTGGATTTTGGTATACACAAGGGTCCCAGAACAATCCCCCACATATGACGACCAAGAGACAACTGTACCATATTTTGTCATTTTACTACAACATATCTAATGATTTTGTAAGAATCTTAAACCTGAGGGTGCATATCTCCCAATAGTTCCAGTAAAGACCCTAATATTTTTATAAAAATGCATCCATTTTAAGTATCTACGTTCTTTCAGTTTGTAACTCCCATTATATAAAGCATATCTTATTCTTTTTCCAATGTCTCTTACTCCTTCTCTTATTTTACATGTATCTACATTTTGCTTGTTTATTTTTCTGTTTAAAGTATACATTGAAGTTTCAATTTCAATGACTTCTCCGTTTTCGCCATTTTTAATTTTTTTAAGGTTATTCTCACATCTTCCTGGCTATTTGTTGTTTTTTCATTCAAAAAGTTTAATTCCATCTCATGTTTATTTTGTCTTAGTGAATGTACTTTTACATAATATTTATCTAAGATGGTCATCTGACTTTTTGTCATGAATAATTCTGCTACAAGCACTTGCACACTCTGGTTAATGTTTAATTCATATTGAGACTATAAATTCCTCAAAGCTTCATCTTGCAAATATAGTGAGCCCTGGATTCCATCCCTCTAGAGATGTTTTTACATTTGTTTCCATTAGGTGTCCTGGAACATTAGTAAGAGAAACAATTTTCTTAGGTTATTTTCTCATTTTAAGGACTCCAATACGAATGGGAAGCTAACACAAATAAGAGTATTTGCATATGATTGAGAAATAATTAAAAAAAAAAAAAAAAAAAAAAGGAAATTAGCACTCAGACCAAAGCCAAGAAAGGGTATTTTTTTTCATCTCCCATTTCTAATGATACTCTTTTTTTTTTTTCAGTCTAGCCCTTCTCTAAATATGATTTTATTCACATGACCTGGATTTATATAAAGATCTTAATTTCAACTTCCTTCTCGAAATTGCCCAAGGCCTTCTCCTGCATTGTATAACCCTCCATTTCCACATTCCCTAGGTACAGTAATTGGCACGTATCCCCAAAGAAGGCAAACCTTAGCATTTACTAATAACTCTGATTGTTTGTTTTTCTCTTTCTCCAGTCTTAGAGATGTTCAGTACTTCCTTCTGAACTCAGTTATGAGGCAATTTTAAAAAGCTGCAGTTTTTTGTTTTTGTTTTTTTTTTGAAGCTTTTTAGTTTTTTGTAATAGAAGCTTTTCTGACTCTGTAGTCCAATAATATTTCCAGAAATATAGTACTCTTAATAGTCTTAAGAGTCTTTAGAAATCAAATGATTTCTCACTTTTCTTGCTATTCTGGGATAAACAAACTGTCAAGTAAATAGTAGCCAATAAATATCTATCAAGTCCTTATTGAGAGAAAAGATAAAATGACCTGATTTATTTAGGGAACGACATATAGGTCAGTAATGGTAGAGAATAACATGAAGGCTGGGATCATCAGATGTAAGTATGAAGAAATAGATAGCAATGTGATGAATATAAGTCTTTTATGTAATTTAAGCGACTTGACTTAAATTCTGGAGGAACACCACTGAAGTGTTTATGGTTGGCTTATATTATGGCAGGGAACCCATAGGAGAACGATTAGGGTCCTCTAGAGAGACATAACCAGATAAATAAAGAGAGAGATTTTTAAGAAATTGCCTCATGCAATTGTGGGGGATAGCAAGTTTGAAATTTGTAAGGTGGGCTGACAGGTTTGAAATTCAAGGTAAGAGCTGATATTGCGGACTTATGTCTGAAATCTGTAAGGCAATTTAGTCAGGGTTTCTATGTTTCAGTCATGAGGCAGATTTGCTTCTTCTCATGGGAACCTTATCTTTGCTCTTAAGGACTTCAACTGATTTGGATAAAGCTCACCCCTATTAGCGCACTAAATCTACTTTACTCAAAATTTACTGATTACAAATGTAAATCACACTGTAAAAAGTCTTTATAGCAATATCTAGACTGATGCTTGAACAAACACCTGTCCAATATAACTTAGTCAATTTTACATGTAAAATTAATCATCAGCACAGCTAAGCCTGGATGCAAAATGAGACAAATAAAAAAAAAATCCCAAGTTATTTTTAATAGTTCCAGCCAGAGATTAACATTTTATACTTAAATAGTTACACAGTTTTTGTGATATTTTTCATTTTCTATAAATCAACTACTTTCAAGTTTGCTTACAATAAGCCATTCTAAACAGACCAAATATAGACCAGTAGGAACATTCCTTAAATAAGGATTGTTATGGACAGAATATTTTGTTTCCCCCAAATTTGTATGTTGAAATCATAATCCCAGCAAAAGCATCCTTCAAATATAAAGGAGATACAAACTCTTTCTCAGATAAGCAAAAGCTAAGAGAATTCACAAACAGACCCATCTTATAAGAAATGCTAAAGGGAGTTCTTCAATCTGAAAGAAATAAAAGCACTAACATGAAAAAAGAACATATTTAGTTTAATACCCACTGGCAAAATAAACATATGAAGAAAACCCAAATACTGTAATACTGTAATTGTGGTGTGCAATCCACTCATACCATTAGTATAAGACCCAAAAGATAAATCTATAAAAAGCAATAATTGTGCTAGCAATCTGTTAAGAAGCATTAAATATTAAAAATATGTAAATTGAAACAACATAAAGTCAAAATGTTGGGGGGATAAAGTTAAGATATAGAGAGGGTTTTTTCATTATTTATTTGTTTCTGTTATTCTCCTTCTAATCAGATAAACTGTAATCCCTTTAAAATAATTTGTTATATCTATAAGATGTTTGTGCAAGCCTTATTGTAACCATAATGCAAAAGCCTCTAATAAATTCACTAAAAGTAACAAGCAACAAATTAAAATATACTACCAGAGAAAATCACTGGAAAAATGCAGACAATAAGAAAGGAAGAGCTGAATTACAAAACAACCAGAAAATAAGCAACAAATGGCATTAATTAGTCCTTACTTATCAATAATAACTCTGAATGTAATGGACTCAATTCCCCAATTAAAAGGTGTAGAGTGGCTGAATGGATAAACCAAAGACCCAACTATATGCTGCATACAAGGAACCCACTTCAACTATAAAGACATACATACTGAAAATGAAAGGGTGGAAAAAGATTTTATGTCAGTGGAAACCAAGACAGAACAGGAATAACTATACTTAATGTCAGATAAAATAGAATGGAAATTGAAGAATGTAAAAAGAGAAAAATAAGGTCACTATATAATGATAAAGAGTTCAATTCAGCAAGAGGATATAACAATTTTAAATATCTATGCATCCAACACTAGCGCTCTCAAGTATAGAAAGCAAACATTAATAGATATAAAGAACAGATATAGTGCAATATGATAATAGGGGATGATTTAAATATCCCATTCTGTCCCCATTTTTTTGTCTGAACAGATTATACAGGCAGAAAACCAACAAAGAAACTACAAATGAGACTAAATAAGTCTAACTGATATTTCCAGACTGTCTCACTCAGCAATTGTACAATAGATTCATTTTGTTAGTACATGGAACATTCTACAGAATAGATCATATCTTAGGCCATAAAACAAGCTTTCATAAGTTGAAGAGTAGAAGTTATGCTGAGTTTCTTTTTTTGACAACAATGAAATGTGACAGGAAATCAAAAACAAGATGAACTTTGGAAAATATACAAATGCATGCAAATGAAAGGAGATACTCCTGAATGCACACAGAATTAATAAAGAAATTAAGAAGGAAAATTAAAACTGAAATGCAACATACCAAAATCTATGAGATACCGCCAAAATAGTACCATGAGGGAAGTTTAAAGCACTCTATGACAAGATAGTAGGAAGACTTCAAATAAACCTAGCAATGCACCTCAAGGAATTAGAAAAGCAAGAACAAACCCAACCTAAAGTTAGAAGAAGGAAAGGAAAAATAAAGATTAGAACAGAAATAAATGAAATTGAGACAAAAATAGAGAAAATCAATGAAATGAAAAGTTTGTTCTTTTGAAAAGATAAAGAAAAGACAAATCTCTAGTTAGATTAAGAAGAAAAAGAAAAGACCCAAATAAACAAAATCAGAAATTAAAAAAAGGAGACATAATAACTGGGACCACAGAAATACAAAGAATCACTGGAGACTATGATGAACTGCTACATAGCAACAAATTGGAAAACCTAGAAGAAATGTATAAATTCCTGGATACATGCACCCTACCAAGATTGAAACATGAAGAAACATAAAATCTGTACAAAACAATAATGAATAAAGATATTAAAGCCTTAATAAAAATTATCTCATCAAAGGGAGCCCAGAACCTGCTGGCTTCATGGCTGAATTCTACCAAACACTTAAAGAACTAATACCAATTATATTCAAACTCTTTAGAAAAATTTAAAAGGAGGGAGAATACTCAAACTCATTCTGTAAGTCCAGCATTACCCTTATACCAAAACCAAACAAGAACACAACAGCAACAATAAAAGCCACAGGCCAATACTTTTGATGAACATGGATACAGACATCTTCAACAAAATACTAGCAAACCAAATTCATAACACATTAAAAAGATTATTCATCATGGTCAAGTGGGATTAATTCCTGGGTTTCAAGGATGACTCAACAAACACAAATTACTAAATATGATACATCACATTAACAAAACCAAATGATCATTTCAATAGATGCTAAAACGCATTTGATAAAATTTAAAATCACTTTGCATTAAAAACTCTCACCAATGTGGATATAGAAGAAACAGACTTAAAAGTAATAAAGGTCATATATGACAAACCATTGCTAACATCACAATGAAAGTGGAAAAATTGAAAGTCTTCCTCTAAGATCTAGACCAAGACAAAGATGCCCACTTTTACCACTTTTATTTGACATAGTACTGGAAAGTCTAGCCAGAGCAGTTAGGCAAGAGAAAAAATTAAAGGGCATCGAAATTCAGTAAGGAGAGAGTGAAATTGTCCCTGTTTGCAGATGGTATAATTTTATATATAGAAAAATCAGAATACTTCACCGAAAAACTCTTAGAATTGATCAACAAAATCAGTAAAGTTGGAGTATATAAGATTATCATGCAAGAATTAGTAACATTTTTATACATAATGAAATTGCTGAAAAAAAATCAAGAAGGCAGTTCCCTTTTGGTAGCTAAAATAGCTACCAAAAAAAAGTCCAATAAATAAATTTAACCAAGGCAGTAAAAGACCTCTACAAGGAAAAGTACCAAACATTGATGAAAAAAAAAAGGAAGATGATGTAAACAAATGGAAACACATCCCATGTTCATGCACTGAAATAATTAATAATGTTAAAATGACAATACTACCCAGTGCAATCTACAGGTTCATTAAAATTTCTATCAAAATTCCAGTGACATCCTTCATATACATAGAATAAAAATCTTAAAATTTGCTTGAAACCACAGAAGATCCCAAATAGATAAAGCAATCTTGAGCAAAAAGAAAAAACCTTGAGGAATCATACCACCACACAACTGCAAAGTTGTAGTTAGCAAAACAGCATAGTATGGCCATAAAAACTGACACATAGTCCAATGGAGCAGAATAAAGGACCTAGATTAATCCACATAATGTAGCCTAATGATTTTTGACAAATGTAACAAGAACACTCATTAAAGAAAGGACAGTCTTTTTGATAAATGACTAGTTTTATTCTACAAATGTTCATATGCAGAAGAATAAAACTAGACTCCCATCTTGCACCTAATATAAAAATCAACTCAAAAGGGATCAGACCTAAATATAAGACCAAATATGATAAAACTACTAGCATAAAACATAGGAGTAATTCTTCAGGACATTGGTCTGAGCAAAGATTTTTTGTGTAAGACCTAAGAAGTACAGGCAACCAAAGCATAAACACACCAGTGAGATTATATCAAGCCAAAATGCCTTTGCACAGCAAAGGAAAAAATCAACTATATGCTGAGCAAACCCATAGAATGGGAAAGAATGTTTGGAATGTTTGCAAACTATCCATCTGACAAGGGATTAATAACTAGAATATATAAAGAGCTCAAATAATAGCAAATATACAAATGATTCCATTGAAAACTGGGCAAAAGATCTGAATAGACATTTCTCAGAAGAAGTCATACAAATGACTACCTGGTAAATGAAAAAATGCTCAGCATCACTAATCATCAAAGAAATGCAAATCAAAACCATGATGAGATATCTCACTGCAGTCTAATGGCTTTTATCAAAAAAGACATGGAATAATGGGTCATGACAAGGATGTGGAGAAAGGGGAACCTCTATACATTGTTAGTGGGAACATTAATTAGCACAGTCACTACAAAAATATCTATAGAGGTTTCTTAAAAACTAAAAATGGAACTACCATATGATTGAGCAATACAACCGCTGGTATATCTTCAAGAGAAAATAAATCAATATGTTAAAGGTATATCTGTATGCCTATGTTTTTTGCAGCACTATTTATAATAGCCAAAATATGGAATCAACCTAAGTGTCCATCAGTGAAGGAATGGATAATGAAAATGTGGTATACTTAAAAAATGAAATATTTTTCAGCCACAAGAAGAGAATAAAATCCTGTCATTTGTAGTAGTATGGTTGGAACTGGAGACTATTATGTAAATGAAATCAGCCAAGCACAGAAAGACAAATACCATGTGTTTTCACTCATAAGTTGGAGCTATAAAAGTGCATTTCATGAAGACAGAGAGAAAACTTGTTGTTATTGGAGGCCGAGAAGTGATGGTAGGGGGACGGGGGAGAGATTAAGAGAAGTATATTTATGGGTACAGTTTAATACAAGAAATACAACATGATGTTTAATAGATCAAGGTGACAATTTGTTTATAATAATCTGTAGTATATTTTAAAATAGCTAGAATAGTTCAAGTGTTTTAGCATAAAAGACAAATATTTAAAGTGATAGATCTCCTAATTGAACTGAGTTGATTTGTAAAAATTATATAAGTGTATTAAATTATCACATACTCCTAAAATATGTACATATACTATGTATCAATAAAAATTAAATTCTAAAAATATTTGGAATTTGAATGGATACTGTCATATATCCACCATGATAATGTTAAACAGAACATAGATATGCACCCCATAACAGTGTTTTGATCAACAGTGGACTGCGTATACAACAGTGTTCCCATAAGATTATAACACTGTATTTTTATTGTACCTTTCCTAAGTTTAGACATGTTTAGGTAAACAAATACTTACCACCGTGTAACAATTGCCTACAGTATTCAGTACAGTAACATTTCTTATAGGTTTTCACCCTATGAGCAATAGGCTATATGATATAGCCTATTGTGTAGTAGGCTATACTGTCTAGGTTTATGTAAGGACACTATAATGTTCATACGATGACCAAATTGCCTGATGACCCATTTCTCAAAATGTAACCCCATGGTTAAGCAATACACGACTGTAATTTTACTGCGTTAAAAATCCCCCATATTTTACCTATTCAAACTTCACTTCCTCCTCGGAAACATTTAAAACTACCGATTTTTTTTTTTTTTTTTTTTTTTTTTTTTTTTTTTTTTTTGATGGAGTTCCGCTCTTGTTGCCCAGGCTGGAGTGCAATGGTGCCATCTCGGCTCACTGAAACCTCTGCCCCCAGGGTTCAAGAGATTCTCCTGACTCAGCCTCCCAAGTAGCTGGGATTACAGGCGCGTGCCAATACATCCGGCTAATTTTTGAATTTTTAGTAGAGATGGAGTTTCTTCACACTGACCAGGCTGGTCTTGAACTCCTGACCTCAGGAGATCCACCCGCCTCGGCCTCCCAAAGTGCTACGATTATAGATGTGAGCCACCGGGTGTGGCCCTTACAACCACCGATTTTTAACTGCCTCTATAATTTTGCCTTTTTCAGAATGTTATATAAGTAAAATCATGCAGTATATTGCCTCTAGATTCACTGTAAAATTAGCATTTTTGTTTTATTAATGTCTTTTCATGGTTTTATAGCTCATTTATTTATTATGGATAAATAATATTTACTTGTATGAATATTACAATTTGTCCATTATCCCATTGAAGGACATCATAGATGCTTTCTGTTTTTGGAGTTTAGGTATAAATCTATTAGAAAAATTCACTTGCAATTTTTGTGTGAACATATGTTTTCATATCAAAGAGTAACAACATAAGTGTACAATTAGTGGATCATATGGTAAAGCTATGCTTAAGTCTGTAGAAGGATGCCTTTCTAAGGGGATGTAGTATTTTGCATTCCCACCAGCAATGAATGAAAGATCCTAGTTGCTCTCTGTCACCAGCATTTGGTATTGACAACGTTTAAATCTTATTTTAATCGTTCTAAACAGAAGGTAAAGAATAGAAGATTTTAAATGTTATAAAGTCTAACTTATCTATTTTTCTCACGGATAGTGCTCACATTGTGTCTAAAAATTCATTACCAAACTAAGGCCATGTAGAATGTATCTTATGATATATTACAATAAAATTATAGTTTAGAATTTTAGATTTAGGCCACATTCATTTTGAGTGAATTTTCATAAAATGTATCTAGCAAAATGTGTATAGTGAAAAATGTGGACTGTGTTTACTTTTATTTTTACATATGAGTGTCTGAATGTTATGTTACTATTTGCTGAAAAAACTATCCTTTCTCCACTGAGTTGCCTTTGCTTCTTTGTCAAAGACCATTTGACTATAATTTAGTGGGTCTGTTTCTGACTGAGCTTTTCTTTCTGTTTCACTTACCTATTTTTCTATTCTTTAACTTATACTATGCTTTCTTCATTGTTAGCCTTGTAAGTCATCTCGAGACTGGCTAGTGTGTAGTCTCCAAAGACTTTCTCTTTATTATTGTATTTGTTATTCTGAGTGTTTTGCCTTTAATACAGATTTAGAAACAGGTTGTTTATATCTACAAAATATGAGCTGGTATTTTGAATGAGATTATATTGAATACATAGATCAAGATGAGAAGAATTGACATTCTAAAAATACAGAGTCTTCCAATCCATGAACATGGAGCATCTCTTCATTAATTTAGAATCAATTATTTTTTAAAATCCAAGGTTTGTGATTTTCCACAGAAAGAATTGTACATGTTTTATTAGATTTATAAATAAGTACTTCAATTTTTAGTGCTATTATAAACAGTATTTTGTCTTAATTTTAAATGTCATTTGTTGCTGGTACATTGAAAAGCATTTGACTTTTACATTATGTTTGTAATCCACAACTTTGCTATGATTCCCTGTCAGTTCTAAGAGTTTGTTGTTGGTGGTTCTTTGAAATTTTCCACATAGACAATTATTTCATGTTTAAATGACACAATTTTGCTTCTTCCTTCTCAATATGTATACTTGTTATTTCCTTATCTTACTTCACTGGCTAGAACTCCAATACAATGTTGAAGAGAAGTTTGATAAGTGGGAATATATTTGCCTTATACCTGGTCTTAAAGGAAAAATGTTACCATTAAGTATATTAGATCTAGGAATTTTGTAGATGCTCTTTATCAAATTGATAAAGTTCCTCTCTATTCCTTGCATGCCAAGAGTTTATATTTTGAGTGTATGTTGGGTTTTACCAAATAGTTTTCCTACATTCAATAATATGATCATATGATATTTCTTCCTGTTTAATTGCATTAACTAAATTTCAAATAGTAAACCAGCTTGGAATCTCACTTGGTCATGGTGAATAATTACTTTATATGTTGTTGAATTGAATTTGCTTATTTTTGATGAGAATTTTTGCATTACTGTTTATGTAGTTTTTCTTTCTCACACTATCTTTATTACTGGTTTAATATTAGGGTAATTCTGGTCTCACAGAGTGAATTAAAAAGTGTTTCCTCTGCATCTATGTTTTGGAAAATTTCATAAGTACAATTACCTCCTTAAATGTTTGATAGAATTTGTTTTATTATTATTATTATTATTATACTTTGAGTTCTAGGGTACATGTGCATAACATGCAGGTTTGTTACATATGTATACTTGTGCCATGTTGGTGTGCTGCAACCATCAACTCATCAGCACCCATCAACTGGTCATTTACATCAGGTATAACTCCCAGTGCAATTCCTCCCCCCTCCCCCCTCCCCATGATAGGCCCCGGTGTGTGATGTTCCCCTTCCCGAGTCCAAGTGATCTCATTGTTCAGTTCCCACCTATGAGTGAGAACATGCGGTGTTTGGTTTTGTGTTCTTGTGATAGTTTGCTAAGAATTTGTAATGAAATCATCTTGACCTGGGTTTCTTTTTGGCAGATTTAATAATTGATTCAAATTTTTAAATTATCAAAACATCTATTCAGATGATTTATTTCTTCTCATATGAGTCTTAGTAGCTTTTGTCTTCTGATGATTGTGTTCCTTTCATCTACATCACCAAATTTGTGGGCATATAATCATGTACAGTTATCCTTTATTATTTATTTAATATTCTGGTGATCATTAGTTCAAAACTCTGCCCTTCGTTTCTGATGTTGCAGTTTGTGTGTTTTCTATTTTATTCTTGGATAGCTTGGCTAGAGCTTTATCAATACTATTGATCTTTTCAGAAAAGTTGCTTTTGCTTTTGGTCACTTTGTCCAGTGTTTTCTGTTCTCAACGTCTTCAATTTCTGCTCCAAATTTTATTAACTTTGTTCTACTTGCTTTAGTCATCAGTAGCACCTCTCTCATTAATTTTAAAGAACAAAGCTCATATTACTAATCTCAAACATTTCTTTTTATTTTCTAAAATATGCATTTAATGGCATACATTTCCCACTTAGCACTGCTTTCACTGCATCCACAAATTCTGAAAAGCTGGTTTTCTTTTTATTTTATTTTTGAATGTCTTCGGAGACTTCTTTTATCTGTGTATTATTTAAAGTGTGTTGTTAAATCTCCAAATATTTGAGGACGTAACAGGTATCTTTCTATTAATGATCTCTGTTTTAATTTAAATATGGTATGTGTGCACATTTTCAATAATTTACATTCTTTTTAGTTTTTAAGGTACATTGTGTGACCCAGAACGTAATCTGTCTGGGGGAATGTTCCATCTGAGTTTAAGAAAAATGTGTATTCTGATGTAGTCGAATAGAGTATTTTCTAAATGTCAGTTAGATAAAGTTAATTGACAGTGTTACTGGGACCAACTATATCTTTAACCGATTTTCTTCCGCTTGATGTATCTATTACTAAAATAGGGGTGTGGAAGTTAATCGTGGGTTTGTCTATCTCTTCTTGCGGATAGTTTAGTTTTTACTTTATGTATTTTGAGGCACTGTTGTTTGGATAGTATCTGTTGCAGGGAATTGTGGGGAATCTGTTTCCTTGTAATTGTGTGATACCCTTCTTCATCCCTGGAAATTTTCTTTCTAACAAGGTCAGTTTTATCTGAAATTAACATAGCCATTCCATTTGTATTTTGATTAGTGTTATCATGGTATACCTTTCTCAATCCATTTAATTCATCCTGTTTCTATATATTTAAAATAGGTATTTTTGGGAGACAATATATATTTGAGTCTGTTTTTTTTAAACTTCTCTGACAATCTCTGTCTTTTAATATATGCATTCAACCCATTCACATTTTAAATGATTATTCTATAGTTGGGTTAATATTTATTGCTTGCTATTTGTTGTACTTGTTCTTAGTTCTCCCCCACCAACATCTACCTTCCTTAATTTTAATGGAACTTTTTATGTAATTTCCTTCTTGTCTTTATTTACCATTATAATTATAATTCTTTATTTTAATTTTTATTGGTTCCTTGTATCTTATACAACACATTTACAATGAATCTGAGCCTACTTTCAAGTATCACTATACTGCTTTATGTCTAGTGCATGTAGAAACAAAGAGTGCTGAAGGGGCGGAGCAAGATGGCTGAATAGGAACAGCTCCAGTCTCCAACTCCCAGCGCGAGCTACATAGAAGACCGGTGATTTCTGCAATTTAAACTGAGGTACTGGGTTCATCTCACTAGGGAGTGCCGGACAATCGGTGCTGGTCAGCTGCTGCAGCCTGACCAGCGAGAGCTGAAGCAGGGCGAGGCATCGCCTCACCTGGGAAGCGCAAGGGGAAAGGGAATCCCTTTTCCTAGCCAGGGGAACTGAGACACACAACACCTGGAAAATTGGGTAACTCCCACCCCAATACTGCACTTTAAGCAAACGGGCACACCAGGAGATTGTATCCCACACCTGGCCGGGAGGGTCCAACGCCCACAGAGCCTCCCTCATTGCTATTACAGCAGTCTGCAATATCACGGCAAGGCAGCAGCGAGGCTGGGGGAGGGGCGCCTGCCATTGCTGAGGCTTAAGTAGGTAAACAAAGCCTCTGGGAAGCTCGAACTGGGTGGAGCTCACAGCAGCACAAGGAAACCTGCCTGTCTCTGTAGACTCCACCTCTGGGGACAGGGCACAACTAAACAACAGCAAAAGCAGCAGAAACCTCTACAGATGCAAACGACTCTGTCTGACAGCTTTGAAGAGAACAGTGGATCATCCAACACGGAGGTTGAGATCTGAGAAGGGACAGACTGCCTGCTCAAGTGGGTCCCTGACCCCTGAGTAGCCTAACTGGGAGACATCCCCCACTAGGGGTAGTCTGACACCCCACACCTCACACGGAGGAGTACACCCCTGAGAGGAAGCTTCCAAAGCAAGAATCAGACAGGTACACTCGCTGTTCAGCAATATTCTATCTTCTGCAGCCTCTGCTGCTGATACTCAGGCAAACAGGGTCTGGAGTGGACCTCAAGCAATCTCCAACAGACCTACAGCTGAGGGTCCTGACTGGTAGAAGGAAAACTATCAAACAAGAAGGACACCTACACCAAAACCCCATCAGTACGTCACCATCATCAAAGACCCGAGGCAGATAAAACCACAAAGATGGGGAAAAAGCAGGGCAGAAAAGCTGGAAATTAAAAAAATAAGAGCACATCTCCCCTGGCAAAGGAGCGCAGCTCATTGCCAGCAACGGATCAAAGCTGGACAGAGAATGACTTTGACGAGATGAGAGAAGAAGGCTTCAGTCCATCAAACTTCTCAGAACTAAAGGAGGAATTACGTACCCAGCACAAAGAAACTAAAAATCTTGATAAAAAAGTGGAAGAATTGATAGCTAGAGTAATTAATGCAGAGAAGGTCATAAACGAAATGAAAGAGATGAAAACCATGACACGAGAAATACGTGACAAATGCACAAGCTTCAGTAACCGACTCGATCAACTGGAAGAAAGAGTATCAGCAATTGAGGATCAAATGAATGAAATGAAGCGAGAAGAGAAACCAAAAGAAAAAAGAAGACAAAGAAATGAACAAAGCCTGCAAGAAGTATGGGATTATGTAAAAAGACCAAATCTACGTCTGATTGGGGTGCCTGAAAGTCAGGGGAAAATGGAACCAAGTTGGAAAACACTCTTCAGGATATCATCCAGGAGAAATTTCCCAACCTAATAGGGCAGGCCAACATTCAAATCCAGGAAATACAGAGAACGCCACAAAGATACTCCTCGAGAAGAGCAACTCCAAGATACATAATTACCAGATTCACCAAAGTTGAAATGAAGGAAAAAATCTTAAGGGCAGCCAGAGAGAAAGGTCGGGTTACCCACAAAGGGAAGCCCAGCAGACTAACAGCAGATCTCTTGGCAGAAACTCTCCAAGCCAGAAGAGAGTGGGGGCCAATATTCAACATTCTTAAAGAAAAAGAATTTTCAACCCAGAATTTCATATCCAGCCAAACTAAGTTTCATAAGTGAAGAAGAAATAAAATCCTTTACAGATAAGCAAATGCTTAGAGATTTTGTCACCACTAGGCCTGCCTTACAAGAGACCCTGAAGGAAGCACTAAATATGGAAAGGAACAACTGGTACCAGCCTTGGCAAAAACAAGCCAAAATGTAAAGACCATCGAGGCTAGGAAGAAACTGCATCAACTAACGAGCAAAATAACCAGTTAATATCATAATGGCAGGATCAAGTTCACACATAACAATATTAACCTTAAATGTAAATGGACTAAATGCTCCAATTAAAAGACACAGACTGGCAAACTGGATAAAGAGTCAAGACCCATCAGTCTGCTGTATTCAGGAGACCCACCTCACATGCAGAGACATACATAGGCTCAAAATAAAGGGATGGAGGAAGATTTACCAAGCAAATGGAGAACAAAAAAAAAGCAGGGGTTGCAATACTAGTCTCTGATAAAATAGACTTTAAACCATCAAAGATCAAAAGAGACAAATAAGGCCATTACAAATTGGTAAAGGGATCAATTCAACAGGAAGAGCTAACTATCCTAAATATATATGCACCCAATACAGGAGCACCCAGATTCATAAAGCAAGCCCTTAGAGACTTACAAAGAGACTTAGACTCCCATACAATAATAATGGGAGACTTCAACACTCCACTGTCAACATTAGACAGATCAATGAGACAGAAAGTTAACAAGGATATCCAGGAATTGAACTCATCTCTGCAGCAAGAGACCTAATAGACATCTATAGAACTCTCCACCCCAAATCAACAGAATATACATTCTTCTCAGCACCACATCACACTTATTCCAAAATTGACCACATAATTGGAAGTAAAGCACTCCTCAGCAAATGTACAAGAACGGAAATTATAACAAACTGTCTCTCAGACCACAGTGCAATCAAACTAGAACTCAGGACTAAGAAACTGAATCAAACTGCTCAACTACATGGAAACTGAACAACCTGCTCCTGAATGACTACTGGGTACATAACGAAATGAAGGCAGAAATAAAGATGTTCTTTGAAACCAATGAGAACAAAGATACAACATACCAGAATCTCTGGAACACATTTAAAGCAGTGTGTAGAGGGAAATGTATAGCACTAAATGCCCACAAGAGAAAGCAGGAAAGATCTAAAATTGACACTCTAATATCACAATTAAAAGAACTAGAGAAGCAAGAGCAAACACATTCAAAAGCTAGCAGAAGGCAAGAAATAACTAAGATCACAGCAGAACTGAAGGAGATAGAGACACAAAAAACTCTCCAAAAAATCAATGAATCCAGGAGTTGGTTTTTTGAAAAGATCAACAACATTGACAGACGGCTAGCAAGACTAATAAAGAAGAAAAGAGAGAAGAATCAAATAGACGCAATAAAAATTGATAAATGGGATATCACCACCGACCCCACAGAAATTCAAACTACCATCAGAGAATACTATAAACACCTCTACGCAAATAAACTAGAAAATCTAGAAGAAATGGATAATTTCCTGGACACTTACACTCTTCCAAGATTAAACCAGAAAGAAGTTGAATCCCTGAATAGACCAATAGTAGGCTCTGAAATGGAGGCAATAATTAATAGCCTACCAACGAAAAAAAGTCCAGGACCAGATGGATTCACAGCTGAATTCTACCAGAGGTACAAGGAAGAGCTGGTACCATTCCTTCTGAAATTATTCCAATCAACAGAAAAAGAGGGAATCCTCCCTAACTCATTTTATGAGGCCAACATCATCCTGATACCAAAGCCTGGCAGAGACACAACAAAAAAAGAGAATTTTAGACCAATATCTCTGATGAACATCGATGCAAAAATTCTCAATAAAATACTGGCAAACCGGATTCAGCAACACATCAAAAAGCTTATCCACCATGATCAAGTGGGCTTCTTCCCTGGGATGCAAGGCTGGTTCAACATTCACAAATCAACAAACATAATCCAGCATATAAACAGAACCAAAGACAAGAACCACATGATTATCTCAATAGATGCAGAAAAGGCTTTTGACAAAATTCAACAGCCCTTCATGCTAAAGATGCTCAATAAATTCGGTATTGATGGAACGTACCTCAAAATAATAAGAGCTATTCATGACAAACCCACAGCCAATATCATACTGAATGGGCAAAAACTGGAAAAACTCCCTTTGAAAACTGGCACAAGACAGGGATGCCCTCTCTCACCACTCCTATTCAACATAGTGTTGGAAGTTCTGGCTAGGGCAATCAGGCAAGAGAAAGAAATCAAGGGTATTCAGTTAGGAAAAGAAGAAGTCAAATTGTCCCTGTTTGCAGATGACATGATTGTATATTTAGAAAACCCCATTGTCTCAGCCCAAAATCTCTTTAAGCTCATAAGCAACTTCAGCAAAGTCTCAGGATACAAAATTAATGTGCAAAAATCACAAGCATTCTTATACACCAGTAACAGACAAACAGAGAGCCAAATCATGAATGAACTTCCATTCACAATTGCTTCAAAGAGAATAAAATACCTAGGAATCCAACTTACAAGGGATGTAAAGGACCTCCTCAAGGAGAGCTACAAACCACTGCTCAGTGAAATAAAAGGACACAAACAAATGGAAGAACATATCATGCTCATGGATAGGAAGAATCAATATCATGAAAATGGCCATACTGACCAAGGTTATTTATAGATTCAATGCCATCCCCATCAAGCTACCAATGAGTTTCTTCACAGAATTGGAAAAAACTGCTTTAAAGTTCATATGGAACCAAAAAAGACCCTGCATCTCCAAGACAATCCTAAGTCAAAAGAACAAAGCTGGAGGCATCACGCTACCTAACTTCAAACTATACTACACGGCTACAGTAACCAAAACAGCATGGTACTGGTACCAAAACAGAGATATAGACCAATGGAACAGAACCGAGTCCTCAGAAATAATACCACACATCTACAGCCATCTGATCTTTGACAAGCCTGAGAGAAACAAGAAATGGGGAAAGGATTCCCTATTTAATAAATGGTGTTGGGAAAATTGGCTAGCCATAAGTAGAAAGCTGAAACTGGATCCTTTCCTTACTCCTTATACGAAAATTAATTCAAGATGGATTAGAGACTTAAATGTTAGACCTAATACCATAAAAATCCTAGAAGAAAACCTAGGTAGTACCATTCAGGATATAGGCATGGGCAAAGACTTCATGTCTAAAACACCAAAAACAACGGCAGCAAAAGCCAAAATTGACAAATGGGATTTCATTAAACTAAAGAGCTTCTGCACAGCAAAAGAAACTACCATCAGAGTGAACAGGCAACCTACAGAATGGGAGAAAATTTTTGCAATCTACTCATCTGACAAGGGCTAATATCCAGAACCTACAAAGAACTCAAACAAATTTACAAGAAAAAAACAAACAACCCCATCAAAAAGTGGGCAAAGGATATGAACAGACATTTCTCAAAAGAAGACATTCATACAGCCAACAGACACATGAAAATATGCTCATCATCACTGGCCATCAGAGAAATGCAAATCAAAACCACAATGAGATACCATCTCACACCAGTTAGAATGGCGATCATTAAAAAGTCAGGAAACGACAGGTGCTGGAGAGGATGTGGAGAAATAGGAACACTTTTACACTGTTGGTGGGATTGTAAACTAGTTCAACCATTCTGGAAAACAGTATGGCGATTCCTCAAACATCTAGAACTAGACATACCATATGACCTAGCCATCCCATTACTGGGGATATACCCAAAGGATTATAAATCATGCTGCTATAAAGACACATGCACACGTATGTGTATTGTGGCACTCTTTACAATAGCAAAGACTTGGAATCAACCCAAATGTCCATCAGTGACAGACTGGATTAAGAAAATGTGTCACATACACCATGGAATACTATGCAGCCATAAAAAAGAATGAGTTTGTGTCCTTTGTAGGGACATGGATGCAGCTGGAAACCATCATTCTCAGCAAACTATCACAAGAACAGAAAACCAAACACTGCATGTTCTCACTCATAGGTGGGAACTGAACAATGAGATCACTTGGACTCGGGAAGGGGAACATCACACACCGGGGCCTATCATGGGGAGGGGGGAGGGGGGAGGGGGGAGGGATTGCATTGGGAGTTATACCTGATGTAAATGACGAGTTGATGGGTGCTGACGAGTTGATGGGTGCAGCACACCAACATGGCACAAGTATACATATGTAACAAACCTGCACGTTATGCATATGTACCCTAGAACTTAAAGTATAATAGTAATAATAAATATATAAAAAAAGAAAAAAAAAAAAAAAAACAGAGTGCTAAATTTTTCCTTCTATCTTTTATAACATTGTCATTCATTTCAGTTATCCAAATGCTAGAGTTGCCAAATACACCATCACTATTATTACCTTAATCAAGCAGTTATCAAATAGATTATTTAAATTTTCTTTTAAAATTTATTTTACCTGTACATGCTCCATCTCTGATGCTCTTCCATTATTTATGCGAATCCTAGTTTTTGATCTGTATCTTCTTCCTTATCTTCGAAGAACTTTTAACATGTCTTGCCTCTTAATTCTGCTGGCAATGAATTCCTTCAATTTGTTTATTTGAGAAAATCTTTATTTTTCCACCATTTTTGAAGGATAATTTTGGTGAATATGGATGTTTAGATGTTTTTTTCTCTTTTCAATCCTTGAAATACTTCATTTCCCCCTCTTCTTCCTTTCATGGTTTATGATGAGAAGTTCAAGGCAATGTTTTATTCTTTTCCCTCTCTAGATATGGTGTTTTGCCTTTCTGGCTTCTTTCAAGCTTTCTCCTGATCTTTGGTTTTCTGAAATTTGATTTTAAATGCTTAGGTAAAAATTGTTTTTTTTTTCATCATGCATGGTGTTCTCTATACTTTCTGAATTGGTGGTTTGGCATATACCATTAATTTTGAAAAAATTTTGGTTACTTTTTCTTTAAATACTTCTGCTCTGTTCTCTCTTTCTTCTCCTCTTGGTGTTCCAATTAAGCATATGGCATACCTTATACAATTTCAATTTTAATTAAACATATGATATACCATATGTCTTAGAGTTCTTGGATATTCTGTTCTGTTTTCCTTTTTTTTCTCTTTGTATATCAGTTTTGGAAGTTTCTATTGACATTTTAAATTCACTGATTCTTTCCTTGGCCACGTCCAGTCTACTGATGAGTTTATCAAAGGCATTCTTCAATTCTGATTCAGTATTCTTTGCATTTGGCTATTTTCTTTTTATTCTTTTTGAGAATTTCCATCTCTCTGCTTACACTACCCACCTGTTCTTGCATGTAGCCACTATTTTCACTTCAGCCCAAACATATCAATCATAGTTACTTTTCTATATAAATTTCTATTTGATAATTCCAAATTATATGTCATATCTAAGTGTAGTTCTAAAGCTGCCCTGTCTCTTCAGACGGTATTTTTCTTGTCTTTTAGCAGGCTTTGAAATTTCTGTTGAAACTGGACATGACATGATATATGAGGTAAAAAGTCAATATGTGCATTTTTATTTCAGTCTGGCTTGGAACTGGGCTGTGTTTAATGTTTGCTTTAGTTATTGGTTCCTCAGGAATCAATTTCCACTAGTGACCTGGTTTTTGTCTCCCCCTTTATCTATTGGGTTTCCCAAGTACTTCTTCCTAAACAGAGCCTACACTTTGCAGCTTTTTCAGCTTCATCCACTGTTATTATACTGTTTATTTGGTGGGAAAAGTGTGTGAGGGGGGAAATGTTATATAATCATAAGATTATATGTGAACCTGGACTGTAATTTTTACAAGTTGTTTTTTTTAGCATTTTTTCTCTCTCTCTTTGCTATGAGACAGGAGGGCTAGAAGGGGCTGAGGGGGGCGGTAATTGTCCTTCCCTCTAGCTGAGATAAGGCTCTAGTAAAGACTTTTGCCCTGAAGCGTAATAATTGGTTATGGAGAATGTTCTGGGTATATTTCAAAATAATTACTTTTTCACTTTCATTGCCAAAGGCATGAGGGTTTTCCTGTTCACCTTGAGAATCTGGTGATACATCTTGCGGGTAAAGCCCACAAAATGCTCTTAAGAACATGGCACTAAGGAGGAGTTCTTAGTAGTTTCCAGCATTTCATCATACTTACTGGTTAAGTCTTTCTATTAGTGTTAGAACAGTTCCAGAAACATTTATTCTGAGTCAGAATCTGCGATTCTCAGTTTTGCCTGTCTTTTCAGATTTAGGGTTCTGGTTTGCTTTCAGACTGCCATTTAGTGATGGGTCCAAAAAAAATTCATTAATTTTTAGTTTATTTGATATTTTCTTCCTGTAGGAATGGGAATGATGACTTTCCAGCTCTTTATGTGTTTAAGTTGTAACTGGAAGTCTCAGTCAAGAAGTCATAGTCAATTTCCTTAGCTTATTTGACTGTGAATCTCTTCTTGTAGGAATAAACTATGAGGTCTAGTGTTCCATGGAACACAACCAGTTAACAGCCACAGGCAGATTCGATTATAAGTTAGTATTATGGATGTCATCCATATTTATTAGCTAGTTCTCTAAATGGCTTTCATCACTCACTAAAAGGTTCAGGATCACCAACTGTTAACTCTGGAAGGTATAAACAATTCCTTCTTCCCTTTGTAGTTCCAAAGTTTAACCCTAATATTTGGCATATAAATGGCTTTCATAACAACTTAATGAACAAATTCTGATTATCAAAAATGTAGTTGTTTTATGTGACATTTTATAATTTTAGGTTTAAAAAAATCACCCTGGAATGAATGGCTAATAAGTAAAGTGATGTAAATATGAATACTCAGGAGGAATAGTAGGTCAATGAAGGTTGAAAGATATCACTGAAACAAATGTGGGTGGAAAGTGTTACCAAATGTGTCAAGCTGTAGATTTCCTGTACTCTATGTATGCTTTACTCTGTGAACTAGTGTCTGAGACCAAATGAGGTAACTCGACTCCTTAAGAAGAGAATGAAATAAAATGAGAGAACACACCAGCATTAAGGATGGGTTTCCACTAGTGATTTCTTTATAAACTCCCAGTTCTACACTGGCTTATACTAATTAAAAGGCAAAATGATTACTTGTTAAGCACAAACTCTTCGTTAAGTTTCAAATTGATTCAGTTATAACCATAAATTATTTGGTTAGCCTATAAGGAATCTGCTTTAATTTTTACTTTTCTTCAATGAGTGACTTGTCTCTTATTAAGGAATTTCAAAAGGAAGTAATTCTGACCTTTAAGTGCTGCTTAACAGACTGGTAAATGTCTACTTCTTTGATATGTACCCTGTAGATACTGAACATTGTCTAAACATTTGAAACTATAATTATACTTCAGATTTCACTTGTTTCACAAATACTAGTAGCATGTTATTGACAGGAGAAAAATCAAATAAATTTGAATCTGCTTGCCACATTTCAGGGTTTTTCTAATAGCCTACTAGAAACTAAATGAATGTCTCATGTAAGAATGAATGTCTCTCGTGCAATCTCTGGGAACTTCCACTGCTACAGCATCTGAATTGCCTGATTTGTAGGAATAATAAATATGCCTTTGGGGAATGGACTGGATAAAATCTGAGAAGTACTGGTAACAGAAACTGTGATGTAGTGGAGGGAGAGCATATATTTATAGAAAGAAGAAACTTTGTTTTAGAAGGTCCAGCTCCAGCACAATGCAAAACAAGCACAATTTTCCACAGTCTCCTAGCATTTCTCCTCCTTTAGGCAATTTGCTTAATGACATATTCCCAAAGTATTAATTTACTAAAAAATGAAATTTGACCTTAACATGTATATGCCAGTTCAGTACATTATATTATTTTAAAAGCAATTCTCATTATATTCATAATTAAACCATATGTTCCTCTACCTAAGTAATGTCTGTTTGAAATGTTAAAGCTAAAGAGGTTAAGATAGTATTATTGGTAAGTAATATCTGTATCATATAAAGTAAAAAAATGATTACGCCAACAATATTAGTGATCAGAAAACCATATTGTGTTGTCTTCTTGTGTCTGTGAATTAATAAAATTAAGCTAATAGTTTAATTAAGCTATTTCTAAAAGTATATAAGCATTAGTTCATACAATTCTAACATTGATAGAAAACGTGAAGGAACAACATTTATATTCATATATTTTTAAATTCATTCCTATTTTCAGCCACTTAAAAAATAGTAAAAATAATTATCAGTTTCTGAGTATTTGTTAGCCTGGATTTGTTCCAAGCCCCTTACCTGTATTAACTCAGTTAATCCTGATAAAAATCATGTGATATTAAACTTATTTTTATCATCTCCATATTAAATATGAATCAAAAGGCACAAAGAGGTTTTGTAGATTGTTCAAAGTGATAGGGGTTCATTTTTGATGTCAAGAGTCAAGAACAAACAGTGTGGCCACAACACCTGCTCTCTTTTTACCCATGCTACCACAAAATCTATAGCTTTGCACAGTACTTAATGAGTTAATAAAAAGTTTTATAATTGGTGTGAAAAAGATTTGCTCAAACATTTTATGTCCAGACTCACAGAGAGTGAAAGCTAACTGATGTTAGCATGACTTTCTTTGAAGCACGTATATGCACTCAAAGTGTTCCCAGTTCATACTCTACCAGTCACTATCAATTGGTCATAGGCATCGTACAGCATGAACACTATCAGCCAAGCTTGCTGTCTGGGGTTGACCTATCCTAAAAGGCTAGATAATATTTCAAGGCTAGACAATGAATGGCTTTCATACTTGGGGCTGAGGCTAAATATATTCAAATGTGTGTGTGTGTGAGTTGTGTGTACACGCATGCACACATGCACACGTGCACATGTATAAAGACTGCAGCTCAGTGTGGGTTCTTCATATCTCCCAATATGACTTTTTAAAAATCTTTGCTGTGTTTTGTTTTTTTAATCCATAATGATAAAATAGCTTTAAAATGGTATTTCTCAGTAGAGAACCATCAAGTTAGAATACCTAAAATGACATTCATGCAGTAGCAAAAGCAATACACTGTTGGCTTCAGGTCTTTGAAATTCTGTTGAGATTTGAGGATTCTATACAACACCATTCACTCTCATGTGTCGTTTTTTTCTGCTCAGAGACAAGAAAGAATATTCCTTGCTTCTCAGTTATCATTAATCTAGTATTCTTCTTGCATAAAGGCTTAAACCAAAATCCTCCTTGAAAAAATCATCTGTCAAGATGTTTTTCGTTTTCCCTCTTAGAATACTGACTACAAAACATGACTTCTTAGATTGAATCTGAGGAGTTAACAAGCATGGGGCCAATTTAAGAAAAATAAATGCCTTTTTTTTTTTTTTTTTTTTACAAAGAGTGGCTGGAATATAGAAAAAAATGCCAAATCAACAGTATATTTAAGAAATTATGTATAAAGTTACATGTTGATCCAAGTTGCAACTGAATACATTCTATTGTAAAGAATATAGACTGCTTTTAGCATATCTAGCAGGTGACAGGAAATAGATTCTGACTTAACCTCAAGTATCCCCATGCAATATGATAGAAAAGAGAGTCTAAATAGCAACTTTCTTAACTTTAGTTCAATAAATATTTTGATTACATTCGATTTTTATGTTGTTCTGAGGTAGGGGTGCTACATTACACAATGATTTAAATTTAAAAAAATAACGATTGGTAAGGGCAAAAACCTCATGTTTAATATAGGATAATTTTATATCATTTGAGAGTGAGGTAACATAAAATGATGAACCACTTTAAATTTCATCTGCATATCTATAAACCTAGATTGCAAGCATCATTTGCTTCGTTAAAGACATTGGATTTTTCTTCCAGGGGAAAAGGAAATTATCTTCCTCCTCAGAACTGCCTCCCAAACATGACACATTTGTAGCCACCTCTGAGTCTCTGAAAATGTCTTAATAACTTTTCGGCATTTGTTTCATATTAAAATATATAGTCAATTGCCACTTCAGAAGTTAATATTGAGGCTTTTTCAATTAGGGTAACTCATGCACCTACAATGTTCACCTTCTCAGAATTCTCCTACCTACTGCCATATATAACTGTCTCTTTTATCTTTAGCCATTGCCTTATCTACTGAAGCTATGGCTAAATCCATCTGCACTTGAGTCTAGCAAGTGGAGACACTGAGGAAGTGTTTTGGATTGTTGTAACCTTTAACACTGATTTATCTCAAAGCCTCTACCTCGACAAATTTGAATGGAATGAATACTTCTTTCAGTTACTATCATATTTGAAAATCCAGAATTTTCAATACTGGGACAGAATATATCAATTCCTCATGGGAGTGTTTTCTCTTCATCTACGCTGGTTTATCAGTGTTCTAATGAAATAACATAATGTACTTTGTTGATACTTTCTAAGAAAGAGTGAAAGCAAAAGAGTGAGAGACAGAGAGACAGAAAAAGTAAGTGAGACAGAAAGAAATAAAAGAAAGAAAGAAAGAGAGAAAGAAAAGGGAAAGGAAGTGAGAGAAACATGTCTGCACAGCTAGCTACTCTGCAGATTTAGAATATTTTCCTTAAGAGTTTGCATATATCCTATTGAAAGTATCTTGTGCAGTAGGGAATGTATTTTTCCTTTAATAAATCAAGGTGTCTTCTATTTTATTTTATTTGTTTTTAGTTAATTTTGGATTTTATTTTATCTTACAATTAGAAAGTGCTTTAATTAAATTATTCATGTCTGAAACTCCCTATGTTTTCCACTGGGCTTTTGTTGTTGTTGTTTCTTTAAGGAATAAATCTTAAAGAGTAACATAAATTTCATTTTCATTATGCAGGCATATATTAGTTTGTTTTGTATGTTTGCGTGATGATGCTCTCTGCATAGTGTTTGGATAATCAGGGTCAAGGTAAGGATGTTTTTAAACACATAGCAGATGAAATGCAGTGATAAAAATATGATGGTTTTTAATTTGCTGTCACAAAGAACATAAAGCTACAGGGAACAAAAACAATGAAGCTTGCATAGCTATCTTTGTCCAGCAGAGACCAGGTGCCTCTATAAACTACACCTGCATGAAATCATAACTATTGCAGGTTTGCGTTGTTTTGAAATTGCTGATATTTGTAGAAATTTGAGCTAGGATTCTATCAAAATGTGTACATTCCAACAGTTTTTCAACATAATCTCTCATTCATCATTTAAATAAAATCCCTAAGTGGAATAAATCAACTAATCTTTCATAGAGACAGAAGACAAAGCTTGTTTTGGTTATTGTTCTTGCATATGGTGTAATAAAGAACCTAGAGAACAGAATGGGAGAAACGAAGATCGCCTTATGGAGCAGGTAAAAAAAAGGTGTTTCCTTAAAAATGAACTGATAGAAGGATTCAGGAGAATTGTTAAGGTTCAGAAACCAACTTCTCTTACAAAAAAATTAAAGAAAATGGTCACCATGGGACTTTGGGGCATGCAGCATGTACTTTTTTCCCTCTTTGCTAGCTACCTAACTTAACTTGGGCAGAACCTCCTGGATCTGAAACTGAATACTTGTAGAAGCTCAAGCTCATTGTATTGTAAGATAGGCTCCCAGGAGAATCAGTATATCACACACACACACATACACATTCACACACTTGTGTGTGCTCACACACACACACACACACACACACACACACACACACGCACAGCTTGGTTGCTTGAGTTTGAGCCCTTTGCTAAGAACTTTTATTACTTTACTAAGCACCTGAGGGAACTCAGAAATGATATATTTTATCTTATTCTTCACATTATTGTATATTTTCTTGTCTCATAACTTACTGTGTGTGATACTTACCTCACTTGGTGGATTGTGCTTCACTAATTTTTTTTTTTTTTTTAGTATTCTTAACTTACTACTTCCTTGCCTAACACCCTCTTTAATCAACTTTCTTTATAAAATTCCACTGGAATTCACTGTGACTTGAGGGCTTTCTCAAAAGTACTTAGGACAGGGGACCCCAACCCTTGGTACCCCTGGTTCCCCTCTGTGGCCGGTTAGGAACAGGGCCACACAACAGAAGGTGAGCAGCAGGTGAACAAGCACGAGTGCCTGAGCTCTGCCTCCAGTCAGATCATGTGGGGCATGAGGTTCTCATAAGAATGCAAACTCTATTGTGAGCTGTGCATGCAAGGGATCTAGCTTGTGTACTCCTCACAAGTATCTAATGTCTGTTGATCTGTCACTGTCTCCCATAATCCACAGTTGGAAAGACCTAGCTGCAGGGAAAAAAAAAAAAAGCTCAGGGCCCCAACTGATTCTAAAATATGTTCAGTTGTATCATTATTTCATTATATATCACAGTGTAATAATAATAGAAATAAAGTGTGCAATATATGTAATGTGCTTGAGTCACCCTGCAACTATCCCCTCCTCCAGTCCATGGAAAAATTGTCTTCCATGAAATCTGTCCCTGGTGCCAATAATGTTGGGAACTGCTTTAGGACATCTATTTAATAAAAAAAGTTAAACAGCGAACCAACTTCAGTTTCCTCCCTGAGTGCAGTGTCGAAAAGTACATATAATATGTGCTTCATAAACTCTTTTTTCCTATTGAATAGATGTCCTAAAGTACTTCTGAGAAAGCCCTCAAGTCATGGTGAATTCCAGTGGAATTTTATAAAGAATGCTGAGTAAATAGAGTGTCAGTCAATGAAGCAATAAGCTAAAAATATTGAAAAATATACAGAACAATGAAAACAAAATGGGCATGACTAGAGATGACCAGGCCTTTAAGAGAGTAACCACAGACAGTAGCCTGTTAGGATTTCTCAGTTCTTGCTTAGGATCCACTTAATGAGGGATGCACAGGTCATTCTTATCATGCAGAGGTGATTGACAGCTGAGGAACTGGGCTTCAGAAATCAGCACAGACCACCGCAAGAAAACATGTGTTCAGAGCAGGATTTAGAACAGGGTAACTTACCCAGGTCCATCTAGCTCCACCTATGGCTTGGAGAAGGCATTTGCCCAAAAACTTAAATATTTTAAGAATTTTTCAGGCAAAGATCCTAGGCATTATGACAAAATGTGGAAATGTAAGAGTGAATAGATATCCACTGTGAAGAGTAACCTATAAAGAGGTGATAAGAGACGAAGAGCCGCCTATTTATCATTAAAACTGTCTTCAACCTAGATTAAATAATGAATCAACGGCCTAGGAAAAAAAAAAAATCACCAGCCAAGACATAGTTCCCATTGAAAGGAGAAGAAAAAACTTGGATGAAAGAGATAGATTCTCCTACTTTCCAGCATGTGGTTAAAATTAGGCTTTTGGCTTCCTGCAGGGCCTTATTTCATTCATTTATACAGCTGGGCACTTTGTTTTGGAGTTGTAGAGAGGCTGCTTGAAAGACCAAGAAAGTGAGTTCTTTAAAAAGCATTAAATTGGATCAGTTTAGAAAATTGTTAAATCCTAATATGATGCCCAAATCAACTTAAATGACTCCAGGGGAGTAGTTAAAGATGTTTTATACATTTCCACTCTTTAGCATAAAATAAACCAGACACATCAAATGGAAGAATATATGTGTTTCTCTATTCTTGGTTCTGTTCTTGTCCCATAATGAAAACTTGTGCATATGTCCAAAAAATCTTCTCTTTTATAAACCATCTTCAGTTCTATTATCTTTGATTGAATGAGATTTGTGTAACGAGCTATTCTATCTTTAGAAGAGTAATCTTTTCTTCATCATATGTGGCTTTTAATGTGCCCTCTATGCTATTTTCTGAATGTTGATCGTTTTCTCATAACAAGAAAAATCTGTCTAGCCCACTGATCAAAAATATCAAAAATCTTTCTCAAATGGAGAACTAGCAGATAGAGCTATTTGTCAACAGCTTGTATTCCCCTCAGGTAATTCTTTCTTTTTCTTATTTTTAGCGTCTCTTTTATCAAGCTTCTTAAATTCATGCCTAGCATATCAAATGCACTTTAAAAACAGCTGTCTACTAGTGGCTTTGGAGAACAGTAGAGGATTAAGAGAGGACAGAAAGAGTTAATTCTTTCAGTTTTCACAGTAGAATAAAGTTAATAGGCTGCCAACAACTTGGGTTATAGTTGCAAAAGCTAAAGTTATAACTAATCCTAATGGGAAAGGGAAAATTGTTCTTGACCAGTTAAAATTACTTTATAAAACCTCTTATGTGTTGAGAAGCCCTGAGTTGGTCAGGGCATGGAGCTTATTTCAAAGTTTAAGCCTGTTTATAAAGCAATATCTTGCCCAATATTCGTTTTCCTAAAGCATGCCATTTTTTTCTCATAAGTTATTGGGGTACGGGTGGTATCTGGTTACATGAATAGGTTCTTTAGTGGTGATTCGTGAGATTTTCATGCACCCATCATCTGAGCAGTATGCATTGCATTGTATTTGTAGTCTTATCCCTCACCTGCCTCCCACTCTTTCCCCCAAGTCTCCAAAGTCCACTGTATCATTCTTATGCCTTTGCATCCTCATAGCTTAGCTTGCACATATCAGTGAGAATATATGATGTTTGGTTTTTCCATTCCTGAGTTACATCACTTAGAACAGCAGTCTCCAATCTCATCCAGGTCACTGCAAATGCTGTTAATGCATTCCTTTTTATGGCTGTGTAGTATTCCATCATATATGTGTGTGTGTGTGTACGTGTGTGTAATACATATATAGTCCATCATATATATATGTGTGTGTGTGTGGGTATAATAGATATATATATTCTATCGTATATAAGTGAAATACATACATATATTCCATCATATATACACATACATACACACACACACACACACACACACACACATACACACACACCCGACAGTTTCTTTATCTCCTCGCTAATTGATAGGCATTTCGGTTGGTTCGACAATTTTGCAATTGTGAATTTTGCTGCCACTAGCATGCGTGTTCAAGTACCCTTGTCAGGTGTATAGATTGTGAAGATTTTCTCCCACTCTGTAGGTTGTCTATTTACTCTGCTGACTGTTCCTTTTGCTGTGCAAAAGCTCTTTAGTTTAATCTTGTCCCAGCTATTTATCTTTGTTTTTATTGCATTTGCATTGGTGTTCTTGGTCATGAAATCTTTACGTAAACCAGTGTCTAGGTCAAGGGTTTTTCCAATGTTATCTTCTAGAATTTTTTATAGTTTCAGATCTTAGGTTTAAGTAGTTAATCCATCTTGAGTAGATTTTTGTATAAGTTGAGAGATGAGGATCCAGTTTCATTCTCCTACATGCGGCTAGCCAATTATCTCAGCACCATTTGTTGAAAAGGGTGTCCTTTCCCCACTTTATGTTTTTGTTTGCTTAGTCGAAGATCAGTTGGTTGTAAGTACTTGAGTTTATTTCTGGGTTCTCTATTCTGTTCCATTGGTCTATGTGCCTATTTTTATACCGATACCATGCTGTTTTGGTGACTATGGCCTTATAGTAGAGTTTGAAATCAGGTAGTCTGATGCCTCCAGATTTGTTCTTTTTGATTAATCTTTCTTTGGCTATGTGGGCTCTTTTTTGGTTCCGTATGAATTTTAGAATTTTTTTTTCTAATTCTGTAAAGAACAGTGGTGGTACTCTGATTAGAATTGCTTTGAATTTGTAGAATTCTTTTGGCAGTATGGTCATTTTCACAATATTGATTCTATCCATCCATGAGCATGGGATGTGTTTCCATTTGTTTGTGTCACCTATGATTTATTTCAGCAGTGTTTTTTCAGTTTTTCTTGTAGAGGTTTTTCGACTCCTTTGTTATGTATATTCATAAGGTTTTTTTTTGTTTGTTTTTTGTTTTTTGTTTTTGTTTTTGCAGCTATTGTAAAAGGGATTGAGTTCTTGTTTTGATTCTCTGCTTGGTCGCTGTTGGTGTATAGAAGAGCTACTGATTTGTGTACATAAGTCTTATGTCTGGAGACTTCACTGAATTCTTTTTTCACTTCTAGGAGCTTTCTAGGGGAGTCCTTAGGGTTTTCAAGGTAATAAGCATATTTTCAGCAAACAGTGACAGCTTTACTTCCTCTTTACTGATTTGGATGCCCTTTATTTCTTTCTCGTGTCTGATTGTTCTGGCTGGAACTTCCAGTACTATGCTGAAGAGGGGTGATGAGAGTTGGCATCTTTGCCTTGTTCCAGTTCTCGGAAAGAATATTTTCAACTTTTCCCCATTCAGTATTATGTTGGACGTTGGTTTGTCATAGACGGCTTTTATTACATTAAGGTATGTCTCTTGTATGTCTATTTTGCTGGGAGTTTTAATCGTACAGGGATGCTGGATTTTGTCAAATGCTTTTTCTGCATCTATAGAGGTGATCATGTGATTTTTGGTTTTAATTCTGTTTATGTGGTGTATCACATTTATTGACTTGCATATGTTAAACCATCCCTACATCCCTTGTATGAAACTCACTTGATCATGGTGGATTATCTTTTTGATATGTTGTTGGGATTGGTTAGCTAGTATTTTGTTAAGGATTTTAGCATCTATGTTAATCAAAGATATAAGTCTATAGTTTTCTTTTTTGGTTGTGTCCTTTCCTGGTTTTGGTATTAGGGTGATGCTGGCTTCATAGAATGAATTAGGGAGGGTTCCTTCTTTCTTTATCTGTGGAATAGTGTCAAAAGGATTCTTCTTTGAATGTCTGATAGAATTCTGCTGTGAATCTGGTTGGTCCTGGACAGTTTTTCATTGGTAATTTTTTAATTACCATTTCAATCTTGCTGCTTGTTACTGTTTTGTTTGGGGTATCTAATATTTCCTGATTTAAGCTAGGAGGGTTGTATCTTTCCAGGAATTCATTCATCTCTTCTAGGTTTTCTAGTTTATGTGCATAAAGGTGTTCATAGTATCCTTGAATGATCTTTTGTATTTCAGTGGTGTCAGTTGTAATATCTTCTGTTTCATTTCTTAGCAAGCCTATTCAAATTTTTCTCTTTTTTTTCTTTGTTAATCTTGCTTTAATTTTATTTATCTTTTCAAATAACCAGCTTTTCTTTCATTTATCTTTTACATTTTTTTTTGTTTCTATTTTATTTAGTTCTGCTCTGATCTTGGTTTTTCCTTTTCTCTGCTGGGTTTCGGTTTGATTTGTTCTTGTTTCTCTAATTCCTTCAAGTGTGACCTTAGATTGTCTGTCTGTGCTCTTTCAGACTTTTTGATGTAGACGTTTAGGACTATGAACTTTCCTATTAGCACTGCCTTTGCTGTATCCCAGAGGTTTTGATAGGTTGTGTTATTATTGTCATTTAGTTTGGATAATTTTTAAATTTTCATCTTGATTTTATTTTTGACTCAATGTTCATTCAGGAGCAAGTGTTTTAACTTCCACATATGTGCATGGTTTCAAAGGTTCTATTTGGAGTTGATTTCCAGTTTTATTTCACTGTGGTCTGAGACAGTGCTTGATATAATTTCAATTTTCTTAAATTTATTGAGGTGCGTTTTATGACCTATCATATTGTCTATCTTGGAGAAAGTTCCATGGGCTGTTGAATAGAATGTGTATTCTGTCATTGTTGGATGAAAAGTTCTATATATATCTGTTAAGTCCATTTGTTCCAAGGTATAGTTTCAATCCATTGTTTCTTTTTTGACTTTCTGTCTTGATGACTTGTCTAGTGCTGTCAGTGGAGTATTGAAGTCCCTGACTATTATTGTGTTGCTGTCTATCTCATTTCTTAGGTCTATTAGTACTTGTTTAAAAATTGGGGAGCTCCAGTGTTAGGTGAATATATGTTTAGAACGGTGATATTTTCCTGTTGGACAAGACCTTTTAGCATTATATACAGTCCCTTTGTGTCTCTTTTAACCACTATTGCTTTAAAGTTTGTTTTGTCTGATATAAAAATAGCTACCCTGCTCGCTTCTGTTGTCCATTTGCATGAAATGCCTTTTTCCACCACTTTACTTTAAGTTTATGTGAGTTCTTGTGTGTTAGGAGTCTCCTGAAGTCAGCAGATAGTTGGTTGGTGAGTTGTTACCCATTCTGCGGTTCTGTATCTTTTAAGTGGAGCATTTAGGCCATTTATATTCAATGGTAGCATTGAAATGTGAGGTAACATTGCTTTCATTGTGCTCTTCGTTGCTTGTATACTTTTGTGATTTTCTTTGTTGTTGTTTTTCTTTTTTTTTCTTTGCTTTTTAACTTGTATTTGTGTTTTATAGGTCCTGTGTGACTTATGCTTTAAAGAGGTTCTGTTTCGATGTGTTTCCAGGACTTGTTTCAAGATTTGGAGTTCTTTTTAGCAGTTATTGTAGTGCCCTTTAACCCAAGATTTTTGTTTCATTTTATTGTTGGCATGGAGATTACGAAGCACTCCACTAGACTGATAAATGCATAGTTACATCAACATAACATTTTCAGTCAAGTTCCCAGGAGCCTTCCTCCTGAATCTGTCATTTTGATTCAGATAACTAAATCAGGCTAAGCACAGCAATGATAACGGATGACTTGCCTCATTAGCGGGCTCCCACTGCTTTATGCTGCCAGGAAGCTCTACAGTGACTGCCTAGGATCTTGGGAGATATAACTGTTTTTTGAAATTATTTTGGTGCATATTTCTTGTAATTCTCATCTTGCATTTTGACAGTTACTTCGTAGGATGATATATGTACCAAATCCATATACCTGGATATTCCTTCTCTAACTCTGTGATGTGTGATTGGTTTTATGAAGACTGAGACAATGACCAGCTTAATCGAGGGGACTATCAAAAATGTCCTGCAAATTTGTCTCTTTCTAATGCTGCATTTCTGGTATCATTTTAATTAATGGTGTTAGAAATACTAAGATAATCTCCCTTCCTATATGAAAGCAAATTATGTGGTAAATGCTGTTCCAGTTCCAAAATGATACTTTAGTTGGATCTCAGAACTCATTGAGCTTTAATATGTAAAATAATATCTTTTTTAAAAAAAAAGAACTAATTATTTGTAGAAAATTTGACGTCGAAGAGAGACTAAGCAAGCAAAAAACAAAGGATCTCATTTAGTCATCACAATCTGAATTTGAGACTCATAAAATTAGACACAATTATGCATGTGCCTGAAAGCTGCCTGTATAAAGAAATGAATGGGAATACACAATTGGAAGCAAAAGAAGCTGCAATTAGAACATGATCAATGCTCTAGGCTGAGAGAATACGAACAAATTAAAAGGGGCTGCTCCAAATCAAACATTATTTTAGCAATATTTTGATGTTTTAATATAAATCTAACTATAACTAAAAAGCTAATCTTTAAAATTAGAACGATTATAGCAACACTTACATTTCCAAGTATTTGGTGGCATATTTCTCTTGACTGGCCTTCTCTACAAACATCCCCCAAATGATCTGTGATTTTGATTTTAAGCACCCCCACATCCATTAGATAGTTTTGCACATGTTTCATGAATCTACAATCTCATTTCAATGAATGAAAGTCTACAATGGGGTTATATGAATACACCTGCCCAAATAATAGATCACATTGTATTTAGTCACTCTTCTAAACAGAACGGATGGGAAATATTTGAATAATAAGTAATTTTATCCGTCACATCCTAAAGTCAATTTGGTAAGCCTACGTCCTCATGTAAGGGATAAGGTTGCCTGAAGGCATTTTATTTTTAAACATTTAAAAACTCAAATTCAATAAATCTGCCATATTCTTCTAAAACATCAATACACTCCACTGACTTTCTTGTACATATTATAGTCTATGGTCCAATATTATAATCTCTCCCTTACAAATGTCCCCACATTTTTATCTACATTACAGGAGAAAATTATAAAAGTGTCTAGCTTCATTCTAAATAAATGGTGTCAAACCTCAAACACATGTTAAACTACAGCCCCAAAATATCTCCCTGGAAGCTAACTTCCAGCCTCTCAAAAAGCAATTTTATTTATTTCTTCTTTCAACTGTGATCAACTTTTTATACACCCTTTGTACCCACTACCAGCACAAGAGCCATTGGTGGATAACATTGTATCATATTGAAAGGAAAACAGAAAGCATTAGGTTTTCCAGAATTTCTCTCTACAACTATCGTAGATGGAAGTGTGCTCATCTTGCCATTTACTTCTTATGATTAGGAAGTAAATTTCTTCCTAAAAGCTGTACTGTCACTTATGCTTCAGACTGAGCATTTACTCTGTGGTTATCCTTACTCCTTTAGTCATTTTCAACTTGGGTCCATTTCTACCACGTCATTAACTTAAAATCATATATGTTTTCAAAGATTTCTAATTGTCTCCTTCTCTTCTAGTCAACTCCTAATTCCCTTCACATCAAAATGGTCTGAATATGATTCTACTACTATTTCAACTTATTTCTCTTTCATTATCTTCCCAAACTTTTGTCATCTGGTTCACATCTTCACAAGAGCACTGAGTTAAATAGTCACTTTTTAGGTTTGATAGTATTTGAACTCTCAGCACCATGCTTTACAGTTGACATCTGTCTTTATCTCCTTCTCAAAATAATCTCTCTGACTTCAGCTCATGTCAAATTATCCTGGACTTATTTCCCCCTCAGTCACTGCTCTTTTTCTACTTTCCCAACTCTGCATCCTCTTTGCTGACTCTAATGCTTGCAGTTTATCAGAGTTTTACCCTTGAGCTCTCTTCACCTCTTTCTTTATTTTCTGTTCATAGGTAATCTCATCCTTTCTCATAGCTTAATATTCTTTTTGCTGGTGTCAGTCACATTTATACATACAGTGGGAGATCTTCCTCTAGAGTTCCAGATGTATCAAACTGCACTCAGGACGTCACCACTGGGAAGCTTCTAGGGAACTTAAACTTTAGGTAGTAGAAATCTTTTAAATGATTTTCACTTAAGTGACATACCAAACTTCTTTAGTAATTATTAACGTCATAAAACACACTAATGGATACTCGAAACACTTCTTCCACCCTAGTTAATTGAAAACCTGTCAATAGTTAGTATCAGTGATATCTGTTCCCAAATAGGTTTGAGATTTAAGTACACACTATAAAAACATAAGAAATAGTAATACCAAAAAGCTATCATTTAATGGAAACTAAATTTAAACATTAGGAAATATTTGATAAATGTGAGTTGCTAAAATCAACTTATCTAATGACATGAATCATGAAGAAGGAAATGATTAAGAGAAACAAAAACTACAAATACCTAGAAGGATTTAGAATTAAGTTGTATTTTCTAGGATTTTTATTTTTGTTAGAATGTATACTGCACTCTAGCCTGGGCAACAGCAAGACCCTGTCTTTAGAATAATCTCATTCTCTCTCTTCTCTCTCTCTCTCTCTCTCTCTCTCTCTGTCTCTGTCTCTCTCTCTGTCTGTGTGTGTGTGTGTGTGTGTGTACACTAGATTATTTTTATTCAATTACAATTATATATTATTTATATATTATATATAATAGAAAATTCGTTATGGGTGTAGTTTATGGAAGAAAGAAAATAGAAATTTTATGGGGCTCTACCTTTAACAATGAACTTTTTTTTTTTGCATTTTTCTGTATTTAAGTCAAAATATATGTTTAGCTGCATATTGCAATGCCATTTTTAATGGAGTAAATTTAATAAGTACAGACAGAAGAAATTTTATTTTTATCTAATTAAATGTGCTTTGGGAATTTATTTTCTCAAAATCTTGCCAATATCAGGTGCAGATCTCATGGAATTTGTGTTCTAACAGTCTAGTGCGGTCTAATTGGTCTAATTTTAAAACACCAATCTTATATCCAATTTAAATATTCTCCTTTTTTATTTTCCAGAAAAATCCCCAACCTTAGTTGGAAACCTCACTGGGAAAAGGGGACATGGTCTATTCTTTCAATCTGCTTCACCTTTATTTTTTTTCTCCTACAACTGGCTCCTCAATGATCACAACCGAGGGGAGGAATAGACAGGAGGAAAAGGAGTTGTCTTAGATTACATTCTTGTAATCTTGTTTAATGCCCTCTGTGTGGTAAGCCCTCACCTTTTAGTTCTCAGAAATCATAGGCCGAATTACTATGGAAGACCTCCACAAGGATGCTTCCCTGAAGCGTTATCTGCTGTTGGTGACGCAACACCTGACTAAACTAATGTATCTCATGGTATACCCATAGCAACTTCTTGCTGGAATCCCTTTATTTTGACAAGATGGTTCTTCTCTTTGTAGATAGTTAGATAGATGGATGGATACATAGATAGATAGATAGATAGATAGATAGATAGATAGATAGATAGATAGATAGATAGATAGATAGATGATGGATAGATGATAGAGAGAGAGAGAGAGAGATAAATTTAGCACAAAAATTCTGGTCAGGTATTTTATAAAATGTTCATCAGTTTTGGTTTGTCAGATGTTTTTCTTATGATTCAACTGGAAATATGGGTTTTGGAAAGGAGACCACAGAGGTGAAATGCAATTTATATCACATCATAACAAGGATACACGCTATCAACATGACTGATCATTGACGGTGTTGGTCTTAGTCACCTTGCTGAGGCAGTGTTTGTCAAGTTTCTCCTTTGTAAAGTTGCTCTTCTATTTTCCACTCTATTTCCATAATGTATTTTTTTAGAAGGAAGTCATTATGTGCAGCCTACATTTAAGGAGTAGGAATACAAATATAGAAATGTATGCAAAAATATGCAGCTCAATGATTTACTACAAAGGAAATACTTTGTTACCACCACCCAGGTAAAAAAAAGAAATTGCCAGCATCTAAAAAGCCCACTTCATTTCATCCTCCAATTGCTATCTGTTCCTTTTTCACAAGGTAATTATTAACCTGACTAAGAAAAATCACTTTCTGCTTTGCTTTATATTTTACCGTTCAAGCATGTATATCTAAACACTATAGTTTGGTTTTGACTGCTTTTTTTGAATCATAAATTACACATCTTAGTAAGCTTGTGTTATAAAATCATTTTAGATTCACAGAAGAGTTGCACAGATAGTATCAATAGTTTCTGTATAACCTGCACCATTTCCCATGTTGTTTAGATCATACATTGTGTGATATATTTATTACAACTAATGAACCAATTTTAATGTA
Source organism: Macaca fascicularis (assembly GCF_037993035.2). Classification (NCBI taxonomy): domain Eukaryota; kingdom Metazoa; phylum Chordata; class Mammalia; order Primates; family Cercopithecidae; genus Macaca; species Macaca fascicularis. The sequence goes on from NC_088378.1 coordinate 45,521,092, forward strand.
TTATTATTAACTAAATTTCATACTTCAGTTATATTTCTTTGGTTTTTACCTAATGCACTCCTTTTACTTTTCTGTAACAGGATCCCTCTCAGGATAGCACATTCTGTTTAAGAGTCCTGTCTCTTTAGGCTTCAATAGACTGTCACACTTTCTCAGACTTTCCTTATTTTTGATGACCGTGACAGATTTCAGGAGTACTCGTCGGGAATTTTATACACTGTTCCTCAGTTTTGGTTTGTCAGATATTTTTCTCATGGTTAACCAGGGTTTGGGAAAGGAAGCCCACAGAGGAGAAGTACTATTCTTATAACATCATATCAAGGGTACACACTATCAGTTGAAATTTTCACTGAAGATAGGCTTGATCGCCTAGCTGAAGTAGTTTCTTAGGTTTCTCGTCTGTAGAGTTACTCAGGTTTTTTTGTTTCTGGTTTTGTGTGTGTTTGTTTGTTTGTTTGTTTTTCTTTGAGATGGAGTCTCACTCTATCTCCCAGGCTGGAGTTCAGTGCCATAATCTCGGCTCACTGCAACCTCTGCCTCCTGGGTTCAAGCCATTCTCGTGCCTCAGACTCCCCAGTAGCTGAGATACAGGCACACGCCACCATGCCTGGCTAAGTTTTGTATTTTTAGTAGAGACGGGATTTCACTAGGTGTTTTTTTTGTTTGTTTGTTTTTGTTTTTTTTTTTTTCACTCATTCCAAAGGTGTACTTTTTGGAAGGAAGTCATTAATGTAAAGACTACTTTTAAGGAGTGGGAATTAGGCTGCATCTCCTTGATGGCTGAGTATCTATATTATCATTTGGAATTCTGCATGGGAGATTTGACTCTTATACCTTATTTATCTATTTATTCAAACATTTATTTACACTACTATGAGCTCATGGATATTTATCTTATATTTTGGGTTATAATGCAATACATGCTTTTTTTTTTTTTTTTTCTTAACTTAAACTTTTCCAGCTTTGGTCATTGGGTGCTCGTTCAGTTGACTTCTGTGCCATTTTGATAAACCCTTCCATCATTGTTGTGACTTTGATGCTTTCTGGCATTGTAAAATGTTTCAGGCTCATTTTGCATATTCCCTTCTACAAACCGTTTCTCCAAGGATCTTTGGTTTCTTTTATTAGCATTATGAATTTATTTTATGTCTGGCTTCTTCTCTGTTCAACATTATATTTGTGAGACTCATTGACATTGTTGTACTTAGCTGCAATTTGTGTATTTTTGGCTCTGTAGTAGGGATCAGCAAGCTACTTACTTTGGGCCAGTTCTGGCTCATTCTCATTTTTGTAAATAACGTCACACACATTTATTTATATTATCTATGGTTGCTTTCACACTACAAGAAGAGAGTTGAGTATCACTATCACTTGACAATTGGGTTATATCCAGTTTGGATTCTTATAAATTGCAATGCTTCAGATATTGTTGGACATATCTTTTGGCACATGCAAATTTGCATTTTACTTAGGTAATGGCCTGTCGATGGAGATTCCTGTGACATAAAATACTGTGACGTTCAGCTTCAGTTGATACTTCCAAAAAAACGCCCAAATTTATTCATTTATTTATTTTTATTTTTTCTTCAACTCATATTTTAAGTTCTGGGGTACATGTGCAGGATGTGCAGGTTTGCTACATAGGTAAACATGTGCCATGTTGTTTGCTGCACAGATCAACCCATTGCCCAGGTGTTAAGTCCAGTATCAGTTAGCTATTCTTCTCGATGCTCTCCCATCCCCATTCCATGCCCCTGACAGGCCCCAGTGTGTGTTGTTCCTCACCATGTGTCCATGTGTTCTCATCATTCAGAGCCAACATGCTGTGTTTAATTTTATGTTCCTGCATTAGTTTGCTGAAGATTATGGCTTCCAGATCCATCCATGTCCCTGCAAAGAACAGGATCTCATTCTGTTTTATGGTTGCATAGTATTCCATGGTATATATGTACCACATTTTTTTTTCGGTCTACTATTGATGGGCGTTTGGGTTGATTCCATGTCTTTGCTATTGTGAATAGTGTTCCAATGAACATGTACATGCATATATCTTTATAATAGAATAATTTATATTCTTTAGGGTATATATCCAGTAATACGATTGTTGGGTCAAATAGTATTTCTGCTTCTAGAACTTTGAGGAATTGCCACACTGTCTTCCACACTTGTTAAACTAATTTATACTCCCACCAACAGTGTGAAAGTGTTCTTTTTCTCCACAACCTCACCAGCATCTGTTGTTTCTTTACTTTTTAATAATCACCATTCTGACTGGGATGAGATGGCATCTCATTGTGGTTTCGATTTGAATTTATCTACAATCAATGCTGTTGAGCTTTTTTTCATATGTTTCTTGGCCATGTGATTGTCTTCATTGGAGAGCTGTCTCTTCATGTCCCTTACCTACTTTTTAATGGGGTTTTTTTTTCTTGTATTTTTTTTTTTTTTTTTTGAGACAGTCTCTGTTGCCCAGACTAGAGTACAGTGGCATGATCTCAGCTTACTGCAATCTCCACCTCCCTGGTTCAAATGATTCTCTTGCCTCAGTCTCCCGAGTAGCTGAGATTACAGGCACCCACCACCACGCCCAGCTAATTTTTGTATTTTTAGTAGAGGTGGGGTTTCGCCATGTTGGCCAGGTTGCTCTCGAACTCCTGATCTCAAAGTGATCTGCCTGCCTTGGCTTCCCAAAGTGCTGGGATTACACGTATGAGCCACAGCAGCTGGTCTTTTTTTATAAATTTGTGAAGTTCCTTATGGACCCTGAATATTAGACCTTTGTCAGGGGGACGAATTACGAAAACTTTCTCCTATTCTGTGGGCTGTCTGTTCATTCTGATGATAGTTTATTTTGCTGTGCAGAAGCTCTTTAGTTTAATTACATCCCATTAGTCAATTTTTTATTTTGTTGCAATTGCCTTTGGCATTTTCGTCATTAAATATTTGCCCATGTCTATGTCCTGAATGGTATTGCCTAGATTTTCTTCTAGGGTTTTTATAATTTCAGGTTTTACATTTAAGTCCTCAATCCATCAGATGTAAGAAAGGAGTCCAGTTTTAATTTTCTGCATATGGCTAGCGAGTTCTCTCAGCACCATTTTTTAAACAGGGAATCCTTTGCCCATTGCTTGTTTTTGTCAGGTTTGTTGAAAATCAGATAGTTTAGGTGTGCAGTCTTATTCCTGAGTTCTCTTTTCAGTTCCATTGGTCTATGTGCCTGTTTTTGTACCAGTACGATACTGATTTGGTTATGATAGCCTTGTAGTATAGTTTGAAGTTGGGTAGGCTGATGCCTCCAGCTGTGTTCTTTGTGCTTGGGATTGTCTTGGCTATGCAGGCTTTTCCTTTGGTTTCAGATAAGTTTTAAAATCACTTTTTCTAATTCTGTGAAAAATATAAATGTTATGTTTAATGGGAATAACATTTAATCTACGTATTACTTTGGGCAGTATGACCATTTTCATAATACTGATTCTCCCTATCCAAGAGCATGGAATATTTTTCCATTTGTTTGTGTCCTCTCTGATTTCCTTGAGCAGTCATTTGTAGTTCTCCTTGAAGAGGTACTTCACTTACCTTGTTAGTGTATTACCAGGTATTTTATTCTCTTTGTAGCATTTGTGAATGGGAGTTAATTCATGATTTCACTCTCTGCTTGCCTGTTGTTGGTGTATAGGAATGCTAGTGATTTCTGCACATTGGCTTTATATCCTGAGACTTTGCTGAAGTCGCTTATCAGCTTAAGAAACTTTTTGGGCTAAGACAATGGTGTTTTCTAGATATAGGATCACATCATCTGCAAACAAAGATAAGTTGAGTTCCTCTCTTTCTATTGAATAACCTTATTTTATTCTCTTGCCTGATTGCCCTGGTCAGAACTTTCAATACTTTGTTGAATAGTAGTGGTGGGAGAGGGCATTCTTGTCCTGTGCCAGTTTTCAAGGGGAATGCTTGCAGCTTTTGACCATTCAATATTATATTGGCTGTGGGTTTGTCATATGTGGCTCTTAAATGGTTTTTGTCTTTAGTTCTGTTTACATTATTAGTCGCATTTATTAATTTGTATGTTAAACCAACCTTGCACCCCAAGCATGAAGCCGACTTGATCGTAGTGGATAAGCTTTTTGATGTGCTACTGGGTTTGGTTTGCCAGTATTCTATTGAGGATTTTTGCACTGATGTTCATCAGGGATATTGGTCTGAAGTTTTGTTGCATCTCTACCATTTTTTGGTATCAGGAAGATGCTGACCTCATAAAATGAGTTAGGGAGGAGCCACTTCTTTTCAATTGTTTGGAATAGTTTCAGCAGAAATGGTACCAGCTATTCTTTGCACCTCTGGTACAATTCAGCTGTAAATCTTTCTGGTCCTGGGCTTTTATTTTTTGGTTGGTAGGCTGTTTACTACTACTTCATTTCAGAGCTCATTATTGGTCTATTCAGGGATTCCATTTCTTTCTGATTCAGTCTCGGGAGGGTGTATGTGTCCAGAAATTTATCAATTTCTTCTAGATTTTCTAGTTTATATGCATAGAAATGTTTATAGTGTTCACTGGTGGTTGTTTGTATTTCTGTGGGGTCAGTGATGATATTCCTTTTTTTATTTCTGATTGTGTCTATTTGATTCTTCTGTCATTTCTTCATTAAGTCTAGCAAGAAATCTATTTATTTTACTAATGTTTTAAACAAAACACCTCCTGGATTTGTTGATTTTTTGAAGATTTTTTTGTGTCTCTGTCTCCTTCAGTTCTGCTCTGATCTTGGTTATTTCTTGTCTCCTGTTAGCTTTGGGGTTTGTTTGCTCTTGGTTCTCTAGTCGTTATAATTGTGACAATAGGTTGTCTACTTGAGATGTTTCTAGCTTTTTGATGTGGGCATTTCATGCTATAAATTTCCGTATTAACACTGCTTTAGGTGCATGACAAAGATTCTGGTATGTTGTCTCTTTATTCTTACTAGTTTCAAAGAATTTCTTGATTTCTGCTTTAATTTCATTACTTATCCGGAGGTCATTCCAGAGCAGTTTGTTCCATTTCCATGTAGTTTTGTGGTTTTTAGTGAATTTCTTAATCTTTAGTTCTAATATTGCTGTTCTGTGCTCTGAGAGACTGTTATAATTTCAAATCTTTTGCATTTGCTGAGGAGTGTTTTACTTCCAATTATGTGATCAATTTTAGAGTAAGCACCGTGTAGCAATAAGAAGAACATATATTGCGTTGTTTTTTGGTGAAGAGTTCTGTAGATACCTATTGGGTCCACTTGATCCAGAGCTGAGTTAAGGTTCTAAATGTCTTTGTTAATTTTTTGTCTTAATGATCTGTTTAATATTGTCAGTGAGGTGTTAATGTCTCCCAGTATCATTGTGTGGGAGTCTAAGTCTTTTTGTACATCTCTAAGAATTTGCTTTATGAATCTAGGTGCTCCTGAATTGGGTGAATATATATTTAGAATAGTTAACTCTTCTTGTTGAATTGAACCCTCTACCATTATGTAATGTCCTTCTTTGTCTTTTTTGGTCTTTGTTGATTTAAAGTCTGTTTTCTCAGGAACTAGGATTGTGACCCCTGCTTTTATCTATTTTCCATTGCTTGGTAAATTTTCCTCTATCTCTTTATTTTGACCCTATGTGTGTCTTTGCACGTGAGACAGGTGTCTTGAAGACAGTGTATCAGTGGCGATTGACTCTATCCAGCTTGCCATTCTGTGTCTTTTAATTGGGACATTTAGCCCATTTACATATAATGCTAATATTGCTATGTGTAAATTTGATCCGGTCATCATGATGCTAGCTGGTTATTTTGCAAACTTGTTTATGTGCTTCATAGTGTCATTTGTCTGTGTAAAATGGTATGTTTTTGTATTGACTGGTAACGGTTTTTCCTTTCCATATTTAGTGCTTCCTCTAGGAGCTCTTGAAAGGCAAGGCTGTTGGTCATGAATTCCCTCAGCATTTGCTTGTCTAAAAAGGATCTTATTTCACCTTTACTTAAGAAAGTTAGTTTTGCCAGATATTAAATTCTGAGTTGGAAATTTTCTTCCTTAAGAATCTTGAATATTGACCTTCAATCTCATCTGGCTTGTAGGGATTCTTCTGAGATGTTCACTGTTAGTCTGATGGGTTTCCGTTTTTAGGTGACCTGGACTTTCTCTCTGGCTGCCCTTAACACTTTTTTCTTTCATTTCAACCTTGGAGAATCTGATGATTATGTGTCTTGGGATTGATCTCATGGATTATCTTACTGGGGTTATCTGCATTTCCTGAATTTGAATGTTGGCCTGTCTTGCTAGGTTGGGAAAGTTCTCCAGGATGATATCCTGAAGTAGGTTTTTCAACTTGGTTCTGTTCTCCCCATCTCTTTCAGGTATTCCAATCTGTTGTAGGTTTGGTGTTGTTACATAATCCTATATTTTTCAGAGGTTTTGTTCATTCCTTTTCAATATATTTTATATATTCTTGTCTGCCTGTTTTATTTCAGAAAGATAGTCCTTAGTCTCTGAGATTCTTTCCTCCACTTGCTCTATTCTGCTATTGATCCTTATGATTGCATTGTGAAGTTCTCATGTGGTGTTTTTTAGCGCCATCAGGTCAGTTATGTCCCCCTCTAAATGGGCCATTCTGGTTATCAGTTCCTGTATTGTTTTATCATTATTTTAGTTTCTTTGCATTGGGTTAGAACATGCTTCTTTAGCTCAGCAAAGGTCATTATTAGCCATCTTCTCAAGGCTACTTCTGTCAATTCAACCATCTCACTGTCAACTCAGTTCTTTGCCCTTCTCAAAGATGTGTTGTGGTCATTTGGAGAAGAGGCACTTTTGCTTTTTGAGATTTTAGCATTTTTGCATTGATTGTTTCTCATCTTTGTGGGCTTCTTTACCTTATATTTTTAGGTTTGTGACCTATGGTTGGGGTTTTCATGGCATTTTTTGTTGATGTTGTTGCTTTCTGTTTTATTACTATTATTTATTTGTTCACTTATTTATTTATTTATTTATTTATTTATTTAACAGTCAGGCCACTCTTCTGTAGGGCTGTAGAGGTTTTATTGGGGTCCACTCCAGACCCTAGTCTCCTGGGTCCCTTCCACACCTGGAGGTATCACAAGTGAAGGTTGGGAAAGAACAAAGATGGTAGCCTGCTCCTTCTTCTGAGAGCTCCTTCATGGGGGGCACTGACCTGATCCTAACCTAAACACTCCTGTAGGAGGTGTCTGAGGACCCTTGTTGGGAAGTCTCACCCAGCCAGGAGGAAGGGGATCAGGGACCTATTTAAAGAAGCAGTCTAGCTGCGACCTGGCAGAGCAGGTGCACTTCACTTGGGGGAGGCCCCATTGTCCAGACTGACCAGGCTATCCAGAGCCAGCAGGCTGGAAAGGCTAGGTTTACTGAACCGCAGAGAAAGCAGCCACCCCTCCGCCGGGGCTCTATCCCAGGGAGAGATCAGAGTTCTGTCTGTATAACCCTGGCTGAAGTTGCTAAAATTCCGACACGGAGGCCCCACCCAGTGAGGAGGGATAGATTGGGGTCCCACTTAAAGAAGCAAGCTGGCCATGATCTGGCACAGGAGCTGTTCTGTGTTCTGGGGAACTCCTTCCAATCCGGACTGCCCAGACTCTCCAGAGCTGATAGGCTAGAACAGCCGACTCTAGCCTATTTTAAGTTTTACATGGAACCAAAAGAGACCGTATAGCCAAAACAAAACTAAGCCAAAAGAACAAAGTTGGAGGCATCTTGCTACCTGACTTCAAACAATACTACAAAGCTACAGTAACCAAAACAGCAGGGTACTGGTACCAAAACAGGCATATAGACCAATGGAACAGATTAGAGACCTCAGAAATAACACTACACATCTACAACCATTTGATCTTCAACAAACCTGACAAAAACAAGCAATGGGGAAAGGATTCCCTATTTAATAAATGGTTCTGGGAGAACTGGCTAGCCATACGCAGAAAACTGAAACTGGACTCCTTCCTTACACCTTATATGAAAATTAACTCAAGATGGATTAAAGACTTAATTTAAAACCCAAAACCATAAAAACCCTAGAAGAAAACCTAGGCAATACTATTCAGGATATAGGCATAAGCAAAGATTTCATGACCAACTGCAGAAATGGCAGCTGCCCCTCACCCTTCTGAGCCAGCGGGTCTTAATTTGTGAGGTACCATGGAAGTCTGGTCTGCACAATGTTGCTGCTTGGCTCCCTTGATTCGGCCCTTTTCCTAGGGGAATGCATGGATGGATCTCCTGCCTCACTGGAATTCCTGAAGCTATAGTATGCAAAACTCCTGGTTTTCTGTGTGTGCCCAAGTAGCTGCTTTGCCGAGACTCTGCACAGCTCTGTGCTTCAGACCCCAGGCCATAGAGGTATGGATTCACAAGGGGATCTCTTGAGCAACAGGTTGCAAAGATCTGTGGAAAAAAATGTCGTTTCCTCAGTCGGGTCACACCATTACTCACTGCCTCTCTTGGCTGGGGGTGGGGGCTCCCCTGGCTCCATGCCATTTCTGGATGGGCCAACACCCCACCCTGCTTTTCCTTGCTTTCCATGGGTTGAGCCATTTGCTGAGTGAGTCCCAGTGCGAGAACCTGGATACCTCAGTTGAAAGTGAAGAATTCACTCGCCTGTTTTCATTCCTCTCCTTGAGGGCCATGGGCCGCAGCTGCTTCTAATAGGCCATCTTGGCCTGCTCCCTGTCTAGCCTCAGTCTCGCTTTTATTCTTGAAGAAAAACAATTGCTGTACAACAAATTTTACCCATGCACATTGTATCAGCCCTGTGCTCTGTCACTTGACCACGCTCAAGAAAGTTATGCTGTGTGGTGGAGATCAGAAGGGCAGGTTTTGTAGTACACACACCTTCACCAGCAAAGATGCAGTCTTAGATACTGAAACTTTTTGATTTCCATCCTAAGTGCCTTGGCTGGGTCTCCATCTCCCCATTTCAATGTGGGTGCAACAGGCTCAGGGCTTTTGGGGCTGTGAGTGGAGATTCAGCAGAAGGCGAGATCCCTACCAGACCACTCCAAAGTTGCCTCACTGCCTTGCTACCTCCAAGCATCCAAGGAGATTGTGGACAGGTGGGCCTAGTCCTCTTCTTCTCTTGCCCTGGACAGAGCAGAAGTGTTCAAAGAGGCTGGAGGAGGGTGAAATGTCAAATTTATTTTATAAAATTATAATTTTGAGTCTTTGTGTCTCTATATTTTTGCTGTATTTTATTTTTTGGTAATTTTTAAATTTTGGCAACATGTATATGTCATAACTTTTGTTACTTTTTTACCTGGTAATTAGAGAGGCTTAGCAATTTTTTATATATATATTGACTCTTTGGATATCCTGTTTCCCTTGGTTGCATATCTTTCTTTGTTGATCTGAAGGAATTGAAAACAAATACCCAGAATACAGTTCTTTCTTTTTTTTTTAATACATGTTAGAAATATATTTTCTCTCTCTGTTTTCCTATTTCTTGTTCTGGTGGAAACTCTTAATTTCTTTAGAGTTAATACTATCTATCTCTTTCATTTTAGTTCTTTTTGTTTTCCTACTTACAGAATCTTTTTATATTCTGAGATCATAAATATATCTCCAATATTATTTTCTTAGACTTTACCTCTTGCCCTTTCATATTTAGATCTATAATACAACTAGAATATATTTTTTGTGTATAGTTTGACATACAGGTCAAGGTTCACCTCTTTTCATGTGAAAATCTAATCACTTCAGTACCATTTATTGCATAGCTCATTACTTCTTCCTCTTCTGTATTGCCACTTTTTATTAAATATAAAGTTTATAGATATGAAGCTTCTTTGGGGGACTTTATATTTTGTTTTATCGCTCCTCTATATTTTTAGAAAAATCTATATTAACTTATTTATTGAAAATTTTAAGTAAATCTTGATCTAGTACAGCAAGTTCACCAACCTCAATAAGCTACTTAAGATGTGTTTTAGTTATTCTTGAGCTATTATATTTTACATTTGTCTTGAGCAAACAACAAAAGGAATAACAAAAATCAAATTGGGCTTGTGTTGGCAAGAACTATGAAATAGTAGGTTAGACTACGGAAATTTCACACCTATGCCTCTCTCAATTTATAAACATTTTGTAGTATTCTATTTATTTAAAGCTTATTTAATTTCTGTCAAAATACAGTTTTCTCTAAAGAGATTTTGTACAACTTTCATTACACTTTTATACATACATATAGATATATTCTATGCCATTGTAGATGAATCAAAAAATTTCATTTCTACTACTCAATTACTGGTACATAAAATGCAATTTTAAAAATACTGAGTTCAAATGCAGCAACATTGCTAAAATTATTTATTAATTCTAATAATATATCTGTAGTTATTTGTATTTTCTAAATATCCAGTTATGTTTTCTTAAATAATGAGACATTATTTTTACTTTTTTTATCTTAATATTATCCATTTCTTTTCTTGTTTTAACATTTGCATAATGTTAATACAAGAAGTGACAGTAGTAATTTTTTTTTTTCTGATTTCAAATGGAATGATTTAAACACTTCACCATTTACTATGATATTCTGTGAAGGTTTCCTTGATAGTCTTTATCAGAATAATGATGATACCATCTATATATAACTTGTTAAGACATTTTCTTAATGGATTTTAAATATCATCAAATAATTCTTCTGCATTTGAGGAGGTTGATTTCTTTCTTTTTTTTATTGTGTCACTGTGGCAAATCATATTTTTAAAAAATATTAAATAAATCTTGCTATCCCAGAATAAGCCCAACTTTGTTTTGCTATATTTATGCATTTGTTAATAAAACATGTATGCAGTTGTAACAAAGTGGATTATGATATTTTTGGAGTACAATGTTATTTCAATAAGTAAGATTGGCCGGTACTTTGGTACTTTTGCTTTCTTTTATAGTGTCAAGGTTATGATGGCCTTTTAAAATGAATTGTTCTGTGTTTTCCCTTTTTTCTATTGTATGGGAACGTTTGAATAAGATTGGCATATGTCACCTGGAATTCGAGAAATCCATAGTGAATGGTGTCATCTTCTTAATGGTGTCATCTTAATATAGTTTAAAACATGTAGGTAGAATATGCTAATACAATTTTTGAGTTGGAGATTTATTTTTAAGAGCACATTTTCAAGTATGAATTTATTTTAAAATATATTTTATTATGGCAGGAACACAATATGAAATCTATGTTTCTTAAAATATTAAGTGTACAATACATTACAACTGACTATAAGCTTTGACTTTAATTGTTCACTCTTTAAGAATGGATTCTTAAAGAAATTGTTTCTTTCTTAGAGAAATTTTATTTTAAAGAAATTGTTCAAACTTTAAGGATAGTTTGTTGAGATGCATGTTTACATCATTGATATTCAGCTATTTTCTTTACAATCATATATTTTAAAACTATAGCTTCTCTAGCCATAGTTTTAAATAGATGATAATTGTAAATTCAGAATCATATTTTAATGATGAATTGAAAGATTTAAAATTATGAAATATCTCTCTATCTCTGCTTGACAACATGTATTTTATCTGATGTTTATGTAGATACAACAGTTTGCATCCTTTCATCTTTAGTCTTACTGTGTCTTAGGGTTCTTTTCTCTTGTTAATACTATATGATTAGATATTGTTCTTTTTATCAATAATATTGTTTGCACTGCACTGCTTATCTTCTCATTTTAAAAATTGTCCCCAGGTAAGAAGATGACACCACTCACTATGATTTCTCAAATTTCAGGTGACACATGCCAAACCTTGTGAACAGATTTCCTACTACAGTAACAGTGTGGATGTTTGTGATTCTACAGTTCACTAAGCAGCCATCTGGAGAGTGAAAATACTAGTCTACCATATGCCTATATAACACCATGTTCTACAGATGGCATTTATTTTGTTCCCTCTTTCCCTTTACTAGTGAGTTAGTACTGGAGAAGATGGAACACCACAATTCACTCAAATAAGTTGAAATCTATAGTAGAAATTAGTTATCTCTCGTAATTCCTAATCTGATGAATTGGAGGGCATGGTCACCCGTTGCTAATCTCTTAATGGAGTATTTAGCAACTCTTTTGTATTGTTCTTAGAACCTGAGCCTTAGCATTAATTATCTGTAGTTTTAGAACTACAGCCCAAATCCCAGTACAATATGAATGATCTATATATAATCCTGTTATGTAAATAATAGTTTGTGATCATTAGTTTTACTATTTTAAAAACAAACCATCAAATTATTTCTGAGTTCATATTCATTGCAAGTCAATTTCTGGATTTATGAAGGTTTATTCTTTTATTTTTTCCTGCATTTTTCACTTTCTTATGTAATAGTTCTTCAATCTTTCTTAATATTGACATATAACACCAATATTCAACAATTAGCTGGGCCAGAAATCTATACTTCCTTCAGTTAGGCATCTCATTTCTCAAATCTCAAATTCAATATATCAGTAGATTCTGCTGGATCAACCTCCCCAATATATGTTCTGCCTCTCTCCTTTCTGTGTCGTCTTCTACCACCTGTGTCCAAGCCCATATCATTTCTGTTTGGGCTTACTTTAAAGAAACCCTAATTGCCCCACTAAATTTAGCCTCCTCAAGCTGATGATGTATTCATCACATAGGAGCAGAATACAAGAATACGTGTTATAAAACATTAATATTATCAATAACTATTTTTCCTAATGTAATTAACCACCTCTCACTTCATTTAGGAGAGAACCTAAATGTCTGTCCATAACTTATAAAACCAGGCATTATTTAGCATTGACATAGCTTCCTAACCTAATTTCATGCCATCTCTCTCCTCACTGTCTCTGCTGTAGTTGCAATAACTCTCTTAGATGAACACAGGTTTGTTTCTTTCTCTTGCTCTTTACTCTACTTAGAGCATTATCTCTATGGCTCTTCACCTAGAACATTATCCCTATGTCTCTTCACATAGTTGAGTCATTCTCATCTCGTCAGGCACATAGTTAAAAGGCCCCTTTTAGAGAGCCTATCCCTAACTATTCTAGATCTCTCTCTCTCTGCCTCTCTCTCTCTCTGTGTCTATCTATAGATAGGTAGATTAGATAGATAGATAGATAGATAGATAGATAGATAGATAGATGGATACATTATATAATCTATTTATATCTATAAATATAAATATTTCTCCATATTTATATTATATAAATGTAATCTGTCTATAGACAGATATCTATCTATCTATCAATCATAGATTATAACCAAACTCCTACCACTATTGGGCCAAAGCCATATTATAGATATATACACATATAATATATACATAAAATATATGTGTGTATATAATACATATACAATATATGTATTATATATTTATATTATATATAATATACATATTATATATGAAAAATATATGTATTATATATTTACACATATGTACATATATGTATGTATGTGTATATACACATATATGTGTATATATGTGTGTATATGTGTGTATATATGTATATGTGTATATATGTGTGTGTATATATAGTTACATAGAATCAATAAGATCTAGTATGTGATAGCAATACAGGGCAACTACAGTCAACACTATTTTACTGTGCATTTAGAAGTAATCAAAAGGGCCTGGTGCTATGGTTCGCTCCTGTAATTCCAGCATTTTGGGAAGTCGAGGCTGGTGGATCACTTGAGCTCAGGAGTTCAAGACCAGACTGGCCAAAATGGTGAAACCCCATCCCTACTAAAAATAGAAAAAGAGTGCATTTCTTACAGTTATAGCAGCTGAAAAGTCCAAGGTTGAGGGGTGGCATCTACTAAAACTACACATACATAATATATATATATATTATATATATATATGTGTGTGTGTATATATATATGAGTATATATATCACCATTATCAGAAATCATAGTGCCTTCTTTTTTTTGTTTGTTTTTGTAAACAAAAGTAGCATACAGTTTATTGAACTGAGATGTGTAGAGTTCCAGATTTGGTATTCACATTTTTCCATAATAAAAACAGATTAGAACCTAAGTAGGGAATGTGATACTCTCTAAAACTGAGTTTCCCCTTGCATGAACCCTCTCTTTATTTATTTGCTACCAATTGACATGATAGACTTTCAATCTAATACAGAGCCACTGCTATAGTTTGAATGTCTCCTGCAAAACTTATGTAGAAATTTAACACACAATGTAGCATTATTGAAAGGTGGATCTTTAAGAGGTTATTGAATCATGGATTAATCTATTCATGCATCAATTACTTAACAGGTTAATGGATGAATGGGTTGTCATGGAAGTGGGACACCGATGTCTTTACAAGAAGAGAGAGAGAGACCTGAGCTAGCACTTTAGCATACTCAGCCCCCCTCTCCATGTGATACGCTGTGCCACCTCAGGATTCTGCTTGGAGTCCCCATCAGCAAGAGGGCTCTCACCAGATGCCACCCCTCAACCTTGGACTGTTCAGCTGCTATAACTGTAAGAAATGCACTCCTTTTCTATATGAATGACACAGTTTCATGTGTTTTGTTATAAGCAACAGAAAATTGATTAAGATAGCCACACAAGTATAATTTTCTGCATTTGTTTAACTATTTGAGTTACCAGTTTCCTGATTTGCAAATCGAGAAGGTAAGGCTTACTTCTCATTCACACTGTGATGACAAAGATAGGTCATTTTTGAGTAAATACTTAGCCAATACTTAATGTATGAGAAAGCACAGTAAATATAACTTCCTTTCCTATCAAGTATATGTTCCAAAAAGTATATATACTTTTTAAAAACGTTAAAACAAAACCAAAAACAATAAACTGTTGGTGAACATTATTTCTTGCCTTTATTTAAATGGAGAAATGATAATTTTGATTTTCACCAAGAAATTCTTGTTTGACTTGCTGTTCAGGTATGCAGATTTTAATTGAATATGTTATACGAAGTTCATATTAAGTAATATTTTAAAATCTATGCTGATTGATTTTTTATTATATAGCTCTTAAATATGAAAATATATAACATCTTTATTTTTCATGAAAGTGAAGACATAAGACTGGGTTTTGTAATGTTTCATTTCCTTTTCTGATTTTAAATATATATGTTATGCCCCATGTAAATAAGCATTAGATGGTATTAATGCCTGTGGGGGGGGGGGTGGCTGTGGGTGTGTGTGTGTATGAATGTAGTATCATGAACTGAATATGAATACCTAAATTTTAAATGCTGAAACGTGACTCCTAATATGATGGCATTAAAAAGAGGAAGGGGAGCTTTTGGGAGATGGTTAGGTCATGACGATAGAGAACTTGTGAATGAGATTAGTTCCCTTATAAAGCAGACCCCAGAGACCTCCCTCACTTCTCCTATCATATAAGGACACAGCAAGAAGGCCCAATTTGTAAGCCAGAAAGTGAGCACTCACCAAACACCAAATCTGTCAGTGCCTTTGTCTTGGACTTTGAGGTTCTAAAATGGTTAGAAATAAATTTTCGTTGTTTCTAAGCTACTCAGTTTATGATATATTTTTTGTATCATACTTTCTTGGCTTAGAAAATGCTGCTGTGTCTGCCTAGAAGATGTTTTTTAATTTTTAATTTTTGTGAGTACATAGTAGGTGTACAGGTTTAAGGGGTACATGGAATATTTTGATTTAGGGACATGAAGTGCTATAATCACATCAGGGTAAGTGGGGTATCCATCACCTCAAACATTTATCCTTTCTTTGTGTTAGAAACAATCCAATTATACTCTTTTGGTTATTTATTTTATTTATGTATTTATTTATTTTGAGATGAAGTCTCACTCTTGTCCCCCAGGCTGAAGTGCAGTGGTGCAATCCTGGATCACTGCAACCTGCACCTCCTGGGTTCAAGAGATTCTCTGGCTTCAGCCTTCCAAGGAGCTGGGATTACAGGCACCTGCCACCACGCCCGGCTAATTTTTGTATTTTTAGTAGAGACAGGGTTTCACCATTTTGGCCATTTTGGTCTCAAATTCCTGACCTCAAGTGATCCGCCAGCCTCGGCTTCCCAAATTCCTGGAATTACAGGAGTGAACTGCAGTGCCAGGCCCTTCTGATTACTTTTAAATGCACAATAAAACAGTGTTGACTGTAGTTACCCTGTTGTGCTATCACATACTAGATCTTATTCATTCTGTGTAACTATATTTTTGTCATCATTAGCCATCCCACCCCCATCACCACTACCCTTCTCTTTCTCTGGTAACCATCATTCTACTCTTATCTCCATAAGTTCAGTTGTTTAAATTTTTAAGCTCCCACAAACAAATGAGAGCATGCAAAATTTGTCTTTCTGTGCATGGTTTATTTCACTTAACACAATGACCTCCAGTTCCATTCACGTTGTTGCAAAAGACAGGATTTCATTCTTTTCTGTGACTGAATAGTACTCCATTGTTTTTATGTACCATATTCTCTTTATCCATTTATCTGCCGATGGACCCTTAGGTTACTTCCAAATGTTCACTGTCCTGAATAGCGCTGCAATACACATGGCCATGCAGGTATCTCTGCAGTATAGTGATTTCTTTTCTTTTGGGAATAGATCTAGTATTGGGATTGCTGGATCACATGGTGGTTTGTTATAGCAGCCCCAGCATACTAAGGTATATGTATAAATCACTATATATATATTTATTTTATTGAATATAATTATCTACTATCACTGAAATATATTGGATTATTACTCCTTTGATCTTTCAATCAAAGTTGGTGACATATTAGTTCAGAGGGTGGGAGGGAATCACATGAAGATATTGTCCTATAAGCAAAAGTATACTAAAACCACAAAATGAAACAATTTAAATTTAGTGATATTTTCCAGAGGAAAGATGTCATAAATGTTAGTGTATCTTTTGCAAATTTGAATGTTGATTAAATCCTAATTTCAATCCTAATTTCTAATAAAGTCAGCACTCAGGCAAATTTATTAATAAGTCAACTGAGAGTTAAGTAAAATTATTTAAGTTGCTATATCAGGGAAAAGCTGTATATATTTTATATATCATTTGAGGTAAGGATTCTTTATTATTTTACTTTATCCACCCTTTTATCATGAAAATGTATTTCTTGTATTAAGATTATCTATGTGCCATAATGGATGTTTGTCATGTTTACTTCTAAATAAGAAAATACTTTAAATCATATATGGTAATAAGAGAAAAATTATGCTGACTAATTTTCAATATAAGTGGTTATATGGCTTGATAAAATTACTAAACATTTAAAAATATATATTTCAGTGTCATTTTTAAATATGTTTTCTACCTACCTGTACACATTCATCTGTGAAAATTATAATTTCAGCACTACCTTCTGCATCTGAGGTGATAGCCTCCCTTGAGCCCAGGAGTTTGAGGTTACAGTGATCTAAAATTACACCACTGCACTCCAGCCTGGGTGACAAAGAAAGAGCTTGTCTCAAAATAAAACCAAAACCAACAACAAAAATCTAAATACATTTATTTTCTAACACTTACTGAGTAACAACTATTGAAATTTAGGCCGGACACGGTGACTCACACCTGTAATCCCAGCACTTTGGGAGGCCTAGGCGGGCAGATCACGAGGTCAGGAGATCAAGACCATCCTGGCTAACACGGTGAAACCCTGTCTCTACTAAAAATATGAAAAATTAGCCAGGCGTGGTGGCGGGTGCCTGTAGTCCCAGCTACTCGGGAGGCTGGCTGAGGCAAAAGAATGGTGTGAACCCGGGAGGCAGAGCTAGCAGTGAGCTGAGATTGCGCCACTGCATTCCAATCTGGGCAACAGAGCGAGATTCTGTCTCAAAAAAAAAAAAAAAAAAAAAAAAAAAAAAAAGAAAAGAAAAGAAAAGAAAAAGAAATTTAGCTAACACTGACTTGCCAAGCATTGTTCTAAAAATTTTTAAGTAACTCATTTAATACTTATATAATACAATGAAGTAAAAATTACTGAGGTCCAATTTTAGAGATGAAGAAGTAAGTGGTAGAGTCAGAATTTAATATGAAGGGATTGGCTTCAGATTTCATGCTCCTAACAACTTCTTATTAACTACTACAAAGAAGTTACTCGATATACACATATACATGTATATACACACCGATATGTATATTGAGTAACTTAGTAGTTATTCAATGCTTCTTTCATAAACATAATGTATATGTGCATGTATGAATGTATATATGTGTATGCATGCATGCATGCATTTTTATGTGTGCATGTGTATGTTAATATTACATATATATGTGTGTGTGCATGTGTGCATTTTTCCAAGTGACATCCTCTGTGTATTATATTTAAATTACTGCCTGGTTTGTAATAAAATATAAATTAATCTATATTCATATAAATTGAATAAGCTACAATCAATTTACTCTACATTTACTCCTCATGATCTTAAAAAGACCCAAATCATTCATTCTTAAGTATATGTAAAAGATTATACTGCTGCTGTGCAGAAGCTCTTTAGTTTAATTAGATCCCATTTGTCAATTTTGAATTTGTTGCAATTGCTTTTGGTCATTTCATCATAAAATCTTTGCCCATGCCTGTGTCCTGAATGGTATTGCCTAGGTGTTCTCCTAGGGATTTTATGGTTTTGGGTTTCACATTTAAGTCTTTAATCCATCTTGAGTTAATTTTTGTACAAGTTGTAAGGAAAGGGTCCAGTTTCAGTTTTCTGCATATGGTTAGCCAGTTTTCCCAGCACCATTTATTAAATAGGGAATCTTTTCCCCATTGCTTGTTTTTGTCAGATTTGTCAAAGATCAGATGGTTGTAGATGTATGGTATTATTTCTGAGGTCTCTATTCTGTTGCATTGGTCTATATGACTGTTTTGGTACCAGTACCATGCTGTTTTGGTTACTGTAGCCTTGTAGAATAGTTTGAAGTCAGGTAGTGTGATGTCTCCAGCTTTGTTCTTTTTGCTTAGGATTGTCTTGGTTATGCAGGCTCTTTTTTAGTTCCACATGAATTTTAAAATAGGTTTTTTTTTTTTTTTTCCTAATTCTGTAAAGAATGTCCATGGTAGTTTGATGGGAGTAGTATTGAATATATAAATTACTTTGGACAGTATGGTCATTTTCACAATATTTATTCTTCCTATCCATGAGGATGGAATGTTTTTCCATTTGTGTCTTCTCTCATTGCCTTGAGCAGTGGTTTGTAGTTCTTTCTGAAGAAGTCCTTCATGTTCCTTGTTAGCTGTATTCCTAGGTATTTTATTCTCTTTGTAGCAATTGTGAGTGGGAGCTCATTCATGATTTGGCTCTCTGCTTGTCTATTGTTAGTGTATAGGAATGCTTGTGATTTTTGCGTATTCATTTTGTATCCTGAGACTTTGCTGAAGTCGCTTATCAGATATCAGCTTAAGCTCTGGGCTGAGACAATGGACAATAGGGTTTTCTTTTTCTTTTCTTTTCTTTTCTTTTCTTTTCTTTTTTTTTTTTTTTGGCACCTCGTTCTTTTCTGTCACCCAGGCTGGAGTGCAGTGATGTGATGTTGGCTCACTGCAACCTTCGCCTCCCAGGTTCAAGTGATTCTCCTGCCTCAGCCTCCTGAGTAGCTAGAATTACAGCATGTGCCACCACACCTGGCTATGTTTTTTGTTTTTGTTTTGTTTTGTTTTGTTTTGTTTGTATTTTTAGTGGAGATGGGGTATCACCATGTTGTCCAGGCTGGTTGCAAAAGGGTTTTCCAAATATTTAGAATTATTTATTTAATTAATGTATTTATTTATAAATATTCACACCTATGTAGGATCATGACATCTGCAAACAGAAACAATTTGACTTCCTCTCTGCCTATTCAAATATCCTTTATTTCTTTCTACTATCATCAGAATGAACAGGCAACCTACAGAATGGCAGAAAATGTTTTTAATCTACCCATCTGACAAAGGTCTAATATCCAGAATTTACATGGAACTTAAATAAATTTACAAGGAAATAAACAAAATAAACCCATCACAAAGTAAGCAAAGCACATGAATAGACACTTTTCAAAAGAAGACATTTATGCAGCCAAAAACATATGAAAAAAAGTCAACATCACTGATCATTAGAGAGATGCAAATCAAAATCACAGTAAGATGCCATCTCACACCAGTCAGAAAGGCTATTACTAAAAAGTCAAGACACAACAGATGCTGGCAAGGCTGTGGAGAAATACGACTATTTTTACATTGTTGGTGGAATGTAAATTAGTTCAACCCTTGTGGAAGACAGTGTGGCAATTTCTCAAGGATCTAGAAGCAGAAATACCATTTGACCCAGCAATCCCATTACTGCATATACACTCAAAGGAATATAAATCATTCTGTTATAAACATATATGCACATGTATGTTTATTTCAGCATTAAAAAATAGAAAAGACATGGAACCAACCCAAATGTCCATCAATGATAGACTGGATAAAGAAAATGTGGTACATATACACCATGGAATAGTACGCAGCCACAAAAAGGAATGAGATCATGTCCCTTGCTGGAACATGGATGCAAATGGAAGACATCATCCTCCTCAGGAAACTAACACAGGAACAGAAAACCAAACACCACATGTTCTCACTCATAAGTGGGAGTTGCACAATAACATATGGACACAGGGAAGGGAAAAACACACACTGGGGCCTCCTTGTGGGTGGAGGTCAAGTGGAAGGAGATCATCAGGAATAATAGCTAATGCATGTGGAGCTTAAAACCTAGGTGATGGGTTGATAGGTGCAGCAAACCACCATGGCAGATGAATACCTATGTAACAAACTTGCACGTTCTGCACAAGTATCCTGGAACTTAAAGTAAATAGTAATAATAATAATAATAAATAATTAAATAAATATAAAAAGATTATTATATCTTCTGAGTTTTGCTCTGTTACTAAAACTCAACAAATATTTTATAATGAAAAGATTACTTGCATAATAATGTTTTTATTTTGGAAAAGGAACAGGGTATTTCAGTCAACAAATTTGTTATTTCTACTCCCAAATATCAAGTTTTCTTTACTCATTTAAACATATCTTTTCTGGATTCAGAATTCTATAGCTGTTCCTCTGTATGCAGAGGTCCCATATTCATAGATTCAACCAACTGTGAATTGAAAATATTTGGGGGAAAAACATGATAAAAAGAAATACAAATATAAAAGCAATACAGTAACAACTATTTACAGAGCAGTCTCATTGTATTAGGTATTATAAATAATCTACAGATCATTTAAAGTATGTGGGACGATATATATAGGTTATGTGCTAATACTGTGTCATTTTATATGAGATTTGACCATGTATTAAATTTGGCTTCTGTAGGGGGTTTCTGGATGACTCTGCTCTGAATTTCTATATAAAATACTGAAGTTTGTATTATACGTTTTATTTCTACTAAGTAACATGTTATGTAAATGTGAACCAATGTGTTTTCAATTAAATAATAAAAACTAATATTTATTCTTCATTAGGAAAAAAAATAAATGAACAAATGATTCAACCCAAATTATATGAGCAGAATACTTAACTAATTTTTTACATATGAATTTTAACAGTTTGACAAAGAAGGAGATGGAGGTAAAAAAGAGAACTAGAAATCCCGACACCAGGAGAAACCCAGAGTGTAATAAAGGCGAAAAAAAAAAAAAAAAGAAACACCACCATACTGTTTCTAACAAGGCAAACTTTCTCATTTTCAGTTATTATCCATTGTTAAATGCTGAATGAAACAACAGAATACACACATACTTCTCTTCTTTTTCCGTTTTCATCTTTAAAAATGATTATAATAGGCCAGGCGTGGTTACTCACTTTTGTAATCCCAGCACTTTGGGAGGCCAAGGCTGGTGGATCACCTGAGGTCAGGTATTCGAGACCAGCCTGACCAACATGGTAAAATCTGTCTCTACCAAAAATGCAAAAATTAGCTGAACAGGGTGGCAGGCACCTGTAATCCCAGCTACTTGGGAAACTGAGGCAGAAGAAACCCTTGAACCCAGGAGGTGGAGTTTACAGTGAGCTGAGACTACACCATTGCACTTCAGCCTGGGCAACAAGAGTGAAACTCCGTCTCAAATAAATAAATAAAGGTTATAATGGTTTTTTCTTGCAGAATTATTGTGACATTGAGTTAAATAATATGCTAAGAAATCACAATCCCTGGTGTTGAGTGAAAACAAAATACATGTTAATTTTGTTTTTTTAATTTTCCTTTATACAAATGAAGAGGTTGAAAGTCTGGATAACATTTCTGTTAGATGCTGTAACACTTGGGATTTGGAAAACACATTGCTCTAGATTATAGTTTAGGTCTCTTTGCCTTAGAAATAAGATTCTCTATAGTTTAACACAAAGTCAGAAGAAATTTGAACGTATACGTAAAAAATAACTTGTGCTTAATATGTTTGGTGAATTATTTAACTGCCAAGATTGCAATATTGCTCCATTCAATCAGTATAAAAGAACAGAAAGTGGGCCGGGCGCAGTGGCTCACACCTGTAATCCCAGCACTTTGGGAAGCCAAGGCAGGCAGACCACGAGGTCAGGAGATCAAGACCATCCTGGCTAACATGGTGAAACCCCGTTTCTACTAAAAATACAAAAAATTAGCCAGGCTTGGTGACGGTTGCCTGTAGGACCAGCTACTTGGGAGGCTGACGCAGGAGAATGACGTGATCAGGAGGCGGAGCTTGCAGTGAGCCTAGTTCGTGCCACTGCACTTCAGCCTGGGCGACAGAGCAAGGCTCCGTATCTCCAAAAAAAAAAAAAAAAAAGTGAAAATGAGTCATATTGAACAAGGAGCAAAGTCTTTTTGGCCTGAGATATAGAGTATCAGAGTGACTTATTAACTCTTAGCTAATAGAAAGAAGCAAAGCCATATAAAGCAAAATAAATCCTGTGAAACATTCCCATGTTCAGATTTTTGGATGTTTTACAGGTATGATGCACACATTTTACAGATATTATGTATACATTTTGCATAGTACCTGTAAAAAGGACTAAGTAGAGTGTATTTACTAGAACAATCAAGGAACAACTATTACAAATAATATAAACTGCTTGAAATTTCCTGTAATAGCTCAGAAAAGGAGACAGGAGTGTATAATTTTCAAGTATTTTCCATAGATGCTATTATTGATATTAAATATACTAAACATATGAAAACGTGGGCCATGTTTAATTTTTTTACTTCTTAAAATCATTGAGTCATGATTTTTTATGTGTTGGGAATTCAGAAGACTTCCATTAAAGTTAATTTCAGCAATATTGGTTTATTTTTTCCATATTATAAGAGAAAATAATTATGTGACCTAAGGTAATAAAAAAGTTTCAAAATTAGATTATCCATCTGTATGATATATGCTGAGTCTATTTAACAGTATTTAATGACTAACTGTAATTAAATTTGCAATTTTGAAAGAAACTATGTAGAAACTAGCAAAAAGCAAGAACATGAAAGCATGTGATATGCATCTTAAATTTCTTAATGCAATTTATAGAAGTTGTATTGAGCTACATATAAATGATTTTATAATGAAAATAAATTATTGAATAAGAAACAGAGATTTTCAAAGTTATTTTCTTTAGCTGTTTGATAGTTTGCATTTGCATTCTGTGCTGTCATGTGTCAAAGCAGCTAAATATACTGAGAAATTTTATAGATTTAATATTTTTAATTTATATAGGAAACTGAAGACCATGTAAAATATTTTAATAGTAGTAAAATATTCCTAATCCTCAGTATATATTAATTTAAATAAAGTCAAATTTGTATTAATAATTCTATCTTCTTTTATATTGCTACTCATAGTATAATAATTACTATATAATAATGTTTACACTGAATAATTACAATATTTAGTTTAGATAATTTGAACTAATATTAGAGTGATGATATTAAGACTGAATTTATAGATTACATATGTATGTAAAGTGTGTGTGCAGTACATATGAATAGCTAATTAGATAGATACACAGTAATAGATATGCAGGTAAATAGAATTTGATGGGGTGGTGCAAGAGTAGGCAAATGAATGTATTTTATATCCCAGTTAATGTTAGAGCTGAGGAATTCAAATGATTGAAACCCATGATTTTTCAGATAAGAACGCTGAAGTCCAGAAAGATAAAGCAACATCTCCAAGACCATGGAAATAAAACTAATATTACATTAATAAAATAAATAAATATACAAACATTTTTTTAAATTACAAACATTTTTATTAACTGAGTAATCTAAAATGTGTACAAACATCCTCTGAGATATCTCCAACTGAAAAAAGATCTAAAATTAAGGAGTACAAGTTTTCGGCAAAATGATAAAAACAAATTTTACAGCTTGTCTTTAACTCTTGACCAGTATACCATAAGGAAATTTTCCAACACATGTTTTGAATAATTTGTATTTGTCATAAAAATATGCATTTTTTATTCAACATTCCCTTAAAAATCCAGAATATGAACTTTAAATATTTCTAAATATATTTTTTGTCTAGACTTTTTAGTATAAATTAATTAACAAATGTCTTATGCAATAATAGTTATTTTAAACACCATAACCAAATATGTCCCTATAATCAGAGCTATTTGTCATGGCACTAAGTATGTCCATGTTCAGATTTCACAAAGAGAAACTCAATATCATAATTTGCTCTATATGAGATACAGAGTTTAAAGAATCTAATTTATGTCTAAGTAGTATTCAGAAAAGGAGAGAAATAAAATGGGACCTAGGCATTATTTGAAGAGGTAATAAATGCGATTTCTTTCTCCAAAATGATGAAAGATGTCAAACCAAATTCAAGAAGTTTTACAAAGCTCAAGCAAGATAAATGACTACAAAACTTACCTACCCTTATGATAATGATACAGCTAGTAATAAAGGACATAATCAAATTTCTATAAATATTCCAAGATCCCCACCCTGAAAACTGAGTTCTCAAAAGGAATAGTAGAGGCCAAGAGACAGTGGAATATTTTTTTAACACTGTCAAAATATAACTGCCAATTTACAATTATATATGTAGGAAAGATAACTTTCAAAATATAAATAAAATTTTTAAAAAATAGACAAAAGTATCAAAAGTCTATTAGCAACAGAATTCTGTAAAATAAACATGAAAGAGTATTTTATGGGCAGAAGGAAAATTTTATTAGGTGGCAGTTCTGAGACTCAGGAAAAAATGAAGAAAAAGAATAGAAGAAAAAGAAAAGAATAAACATGAAAGTATTTCTATAAAGTAATACCTATAATGTCTTGATGGGTTTGTAATAAATAATCAAATATATAGTAAAAATTATATGTAAATTGGAGTGATATCAGTGAAGTAAAATGTTATAAATTCCCGAGTTGTCCATGAATAAATAAAAGTAGCAGTTAAAGTTAGATTTTAGCATGTTAATTTTATTTAAACATGATAATTAAAAAAGGATATGTAAGGCTATGTTCTATCATTAAGACAAACAATCTATGTAGGAAATATAAAATGAAGAATTAATCTATTTTTCCCATAAGGAGTTAGCCTGAACTGGTTGGAAGTTCTTTACTATTATGGGTTTATATTTGCATGCATGCATTACCTCTTTCATAATCTAATATACAGAGATTTTTAAGATACATTAAAAAGAATAGCCAGTATTGATGTGAACTTTAGAAATGTAAATGATTATTATCCGGATACCAAAGCCTCAAATGATAAAGTATTTGTAAACTATGCAAATAATGAACTAGGCTAGATAGCATAGCCAATTAACATAAGCTGAAAAAACAACGTTTTAGAAGAATGAAAATGTAATTATGTGGATTTCACAATGTAGATCAAGGAAAATAACCATTGCATCCAGGCCAATTGATACTTTGGGTATTGAACAATTCTGAACAATAACCGTGGTACTCTTGGGGGAAGACAGAAGAGTTTCAACTTAAGGCAAGAGTGAAAATATAACATTTTATGAATACATTAAAGATATATGAAAATGTATTTACATTAATTACAGGACTCCACAAAGCATTGTGGGAAACGTTGAGTGGAGGAAGTGAGAAATTCTTGGCAGAGTAGGAAAGTACTGTGACACCACTAAGTACATCTGTGTGTGTGTGTGTGTGTGTGTATATATATATTTTTTTTTTCCAGTGGGCTTTGATTTTTGGAAGATTGGAGATAAAAGCATGTATCCTCTAGATTGTGGTGAATATGGATTAAATCCTCCTGTACCATCAAAGTCCCTGTGAGGCTAGCGGAGCTATAGGAAAACATTGGTGAATGACTGATCTGCTTCTTCAGGGATGCCTGTCCTCTTGACTGGGGGTGAAATTTACTATTTCCAGAATAAGTTCATCAATTTGCAGAATTAATAGTGGGACACAGTAGATTGAAAACATATTTTATGGCTAACATAGGAAACTATATTAATAAAGCTAGTTGTAGACTTTGTTTTTTAGTTAAACCAAAAGCCATTTTGCAACCTTTCCCAATCCTCTCAAGTTCTCTACCTAGCTAAAGCGATTTGTCTCTATTTATCAGAAACTGCTTAATTTCTGGGGAAATAATTCCAGCACCTGGCCTAGGGCTGTCCAGTTCTTGCCAATAAAATATTAGGGAATATTTTCTTGATTTCTTCAGAGCAAACATTACCAGCCTAATACAAATAAAGTATGGGAGAATTTCTCTTTCACATATCACAGTGTTTTCTGCTGTAGAAATGTAATAATTAGAGCTGCTGTAGCTGTTTTTCAACCATTAGTGGAAGACCAAAAGGAACACACTGATGTTGACCATGATGCTGTAATAAATAACTGGCATTGCTAATCTGACAAATAAGTACTGGAAACTGCTTATTGATTCTGCCATTAAACTAAGATAAGAGAGACTTCTTGTCTGAATCCTATGATTTAGGCGGACTTCACTGTGACCTTTCTTAGGACAGCCTCCTAACCTCATAAAAATCCCACAATTTGTTTGTTTGTTTGCTCTTTCAGTGGTGTTTAGCTAGAGTAGAATTGTTATTGTCTACAAGTTTATTGGCTTGCTAGATTGCTCTGTTCCATGTTCCTTGACTAGAAAGAGCAGACTTTTGTTGTGATTTTTTTTTCACTACCACCTGATATTTCTAGACTGTGTGCTTCTTTAGCCCCAAGTTTGGGATATATAAGACAGGAAGCCAAGGAAATTAACTGCCATGGTGTTCTTTGTGTCCTAATATTTCTTGAGGGTAGGCATTCCTCTCCCCATTTTTCAGACTCATCTAGTATTTGTTTTATATTATATATTTTATATTATAATATTCAGGGCTTTTATATGTACTTAGCATCCGTAGGACCGACATAAATGCCTTATGAACACCTCTAGAGTCAAAGAGTTTTCGAGAGGCATCTGTTTCTGTGGTATGTAAATTGAACTTTTCATAGGGGCTGTTGTTCTAAATACGTATATAATAGGACACGTGGTGTGCCATGGAGTTTGAAATAAGTAGAGAAAGGGAGAAGAACAATGACTGGTGGCCAGATTTGCAAATACTAATATTATTTGACATGGAATTGAAAGTTGCATGGGAAATCTAGATTTAAACGTCATCCTTTAGGTATTTATGGGACATTTCACTTAAGTTTAAGACAATTATTTTATTTAATAATGCATTAACTTTATTTATAACTACCAATACCTATAAATGATATGGAGGCATACTGGCATACCTTAAAGATATTGTGGGTTCAGTTTCAGATGACCAAAATAAAGTGGATATTGCAATAAAACAAGTCACATAAATTTTCAGTTTCCCGGTGAATATAAAAGTTACATTTTTACTATGCTGTAGTCTATTGAGTGCTCAATAAAATTAGGTCTACAAAATGTACGTAGCTTAGTAAAAAATATTTTCTTACTAAAAAATACAAATGATCATCTTAGCTTTCAGTGAATCATAATTTATATGCTGGTGAAATGTCTTGCCTGGATGTTGATGACTGCTTACTGACCAGGGTAATGGTTTCCAAAGTTTGGGGTGACTGGGAAAATTGGTTAAAATATGATTAATAATGAAGTGGATCACTCAATTAAATCTTTGACTATATATATATATATATTTGAGATGGAATTTCACTGTGTTGCCCAGGCTGGAGTGCAATGGCACGATCTCGGCTCACTGCAACCTCCGCCTCCCAGGTTCAAGTGATTCTTGTGCCTCAGTCTCCCTGAATAGCTGGGATTACAGGTGCTCGCCACCACGTCCAGCTAATTTTTTGTATTTTAATAGAGATGGGGTTTTGCCATGTTGGCCAGGCTGGTCTCTAACTCCTGACCTCAAGTGATCCACCTGTCTCCCAAAGTACTGGGATTACAGGTGTGAACCACCACACCCAGCCCACAAAATATTTCTTTGTAATATTTGTTTCTGATAGTACTTTACTCACAGTCTAACTTCTTTCAAAATTGGAGTCAATCCTCTCAACTCCTGCTGCTCCTTTATTAACTAAAGTTATGGAATATTCTAAATCTTTTGTTTCCATTTCAACAACGTTCATAGCATCTATATCATGAGCAGATTCCATCTCAAGACACCACTTTCTCTGCTCGTCCATAAAAAGCAAGTCCTCATTTGTTCAAGTTTTATCATGAGATTATACCAATTTACTCACATCTTCAGCCTCCACTTCTAATTCTAGTTCTCTTGCTGTTTCACCGTATCTGCATTACTTCCTCCACTGAAATCTTTAAATACCAATATTCATCCGTGAGTATTGAAATCAACTTCTTCCAAACTCCTGTTAATGGTGATATTTTGACCTCCTCCCAAGAATCACAAATATTCTTAATGGCATCTAGAATGATAAATCCCTTCCAGAAGATTTTCAATTTACTTTACCAGATCCATCAGATAATCCCTATCTTTAGCAGCTGTGGCCTTACAAAATGAATTTCTTAACTAAAGAGGCCTGAAACTAAAAATAACTCCATAATCTATGAGTGGCAGAATGGATATTGTGGTAGTAGGCATGAAAACAATACCTATCTCCTTGTACATCTCCATCACAGCTCTTGGGTGACCAGGTGCATGGTCAATGAGCAGTAATATTTTGAAAGGAATCTTCTTTTCTGAGCAGTAGATCTACACAGAGGGCACAAAATATTAGGTAAACCATGCTGCAAACAGATGGGCTGTCATCAAGGCTTTGTTATACCATTGATAGAGTACAGGGAGAGTAGAATTAGCATAATTACTATGGGCCCTAGAATTTTCAGAATAAAAAATTAGTATTGTCTTCAACTTAAAGTTGCGAGCTGCATTAGCCCATAATAAAACAACCAGCATCTTCTTTGAGACTCTGAAGTCAAGTATCGATTTTTCTCTAGCTATCAAAATCCAGGAAGGCATCTTCTTCTAATAAAAGGCAGTTTTGTCTACATGGAAAATCATTGTCTAATGTAGCCACCATCATCAATGATCTTAGTTAGATCTTCTGAATAACTTGCTGCAGCTTCAACATCAGCACTTGCTTCTTGTTTTGCAGTTTTATCTTATAGAGATGGCTTATTTCCTTAACCCTCATGAACCAACTGCTTCTAGCTTCAAACTTTTCTTCTGCAGCTTTCTCCCTATAAACCAAAAGTATCTGAGACAGGTCTCAATCAATTTAGTGATTTATTTTGCCAGGATTAAGGATATGCCCATGACATAGCCTTAGGAGGTCCTGAGAATATGTGCCAAAGGTGATCGGGCTACAGCTTGGTTTTATATGGTTCATGGAGACATAAGACATCAATTAATATGTGTAAGATGTTGGCTGGACATGATGGCTCACACCTGTTATCCCAGCAATTTGGGAGGCCAAGGCAAGTGGCTCATGAGGTCAGGAGTTAAAGACCAACCTGACCAATATGGTGAAACCCCGTCTCTACTAAAAAAAACAAAAAAATTAGCCAGGCGTGGTGATGGGTGCCTGTAATCCCAGCTACTAGGGAGGCTGAGGCAGAGAATTGCTTGAATCTGGGAGGCGGAGGTTGCGGTGAACCAAGATCGTGCCACTGCACTCCAGCCAGGGTGACAGACACAGACTCTGTCTCAAAAAAAAAAAAAAAGATGTACACTGTTTTTGTTTTTGTTTGTTTGTTTGTTTGTTTCCAGAAAGGCAGAACAGCTTGAAGTGGGGGCTTCCAGGTTATATATGGATTCAGATTTTTTTTTAAATTATTATTGGCAGTTGGTTGAAAGAGTTTATCTAAAGATCTAGAATCAATACAAGGGAGTGTCTGGGTTAAATTAAGTGTTTGTGGAGACAAAGGTTTTTATTACACAGATGAAGTCGCCAGGTAGCAGGCTCCAGAGAGAGTAGATTATATTAAGGTCTCTGTTTTAGTGTTAATGCTCATTACTGTGCCTGAATTCCAAAGGGAGAAGGGCATAAGGAGGCATGTTCCACAAACCCATTCCCACCATTGCATGAACTCAGGGTCAGGTTAATTTAGGAATGTCATTGGTTGACAGGAGGGTTCCATTCAGTTGGTTGTGGGTGCTTAGAATTTCATTTTTGGTTTACATCACCAATCTCAGCCTCCATAGAGCTGAAGATATTTAGAATCTTGCTCTGCATTAGGCTTTGTTTTAAGGGAATGTTGTGGCTGGTTTGGTCTTCCATTCAGACTATTCAGAGTTTCTTCATATCAGCAATAAGGCTGTTTCACCTTCATAACAATCATGTGTTCACTGGAGTAGCACTTTTAATTTTCTTCAAGAACTTTCACTTTGCATTCACAACTTGTCTAACTGTTTGGCACAAAAGGCCTAGGTTTTGGTTTATCTTCACTTTCTTTATGTCTTCCTGACTAAGCTTAATTATTTCTAGCTTTTGATTTAAAGTGAGAGGTGTGTGACTCTATTTCTTGAACACATACAGGCTATTTTAAAGTTATTAATTGGCCTAATTTTAATATTATTATGTCTCAGGGAATAGGGAGATCCAAGAAGACAGAGAGACATCAGGAGAAGACTGATTGGTGGAGCAGCAAAAACACACAAAAAAATGTATCAGTGAAGTTTGCCATCTTATATGAGCATAATTCATGGTGCCCCAAAACAATCACAACAGTAACATCAGAGATCAGTGATCTCAGATCACCATAATGGATAAAATAATAATGAAAAACTTTAATATGCTATCAAACTGTGACACAGAGATATGAAGTGAGTACATGCTGTTGGAAAAATGGTGCTGGTAGACTTGCTTAATGGAAGGTTGCCACAAACCTTCAATTTTTAAAAAATCATGATGTCTGTGAACATAATATCTGTGAAGCACAAGAAACCAAAGAGCACTAAAACAAGATACACCTGTGTATATAAATATATAGTGCATATATGAATATTTATATAATTTATGTCTACCTGTCTACCTGTATCTACCTCTCTCTTTCCCTCTCTCCCTCTCCCTCTCTCTCTCTCTTTATCTATCTATCCACCTATCTATCCATTCACATATCCACCTACGTTTTCGGTCCTACTGGTGAGTATTCAACTTTAAAATTAATTTTAAAATTACTAGGATATGCATATTAAATTGTTGAAAAGCAGAAGAATGTTAAACATTTTGATCCCTTGTCATTCAATCTGGTTATTGTGCCAGATTCTTTTCTAATCCAAGAAAAGAAAAGCATTCTATAGGGAATTTGAAAGAAGAGAGCAATATTACCTCAAAGAAGACACACTGACATTTTTGCTAACTCTTAGACTTCAAACATATTTCTAAACTTAAGGTTTGAGTTGTCTCAGAAAATAGCCTTTCAAAACTTAAAGTTACTGTTTCAGAATCATATTTATTTGCTACATTAGCTCTTTCATAATGTTATATTATCCTTGTGGCAATATTGTTTCTCTCACAAATATTCTTAAGGTAAGACAGATCATAATGCCGTTTAACATGTAAATATAGCTTAGTAGGGAATAGCTCAGCCTAATTGCTTTCCAAGCCCAATCAAGAAACTTAAGTTAGTAGAGAGCTGACAGTTTCGGAATGCAAAAGATTTGTCTTTACATATTTTAACTAATTAAACTTGTAATTATTCAGTACTTTTCTTCTTTAAGCATTTAAAAAACACTTTTCAAATCAATTTCCTGAAGTGTAGAGCACTAAGTGATCATCAGCCACATTTCTCAAATAGAAAAAGTGAGGTAATATCATGTATTGATGGTTTTCTTTCTGTATTTTGTTTATATTAACATAGCTGAAAATTTCCAACAGACATTGTAAATGCTTCAGGGACTATGCATTCAATTACTTCCCTCACACCTAGAAATTATTTCAAAATGGATGTCACATTTTTAAATGAAACTATTAGAAAAATATAAATTGTTAATGAATACAGGTGGGAATTCTTGTTAGCATGAGTAACCATAACCTTATTTTGTCACAGGGATGTTTAGGGCAGTTGCTGTTGGTCAAGGCTTATCATGTGTCTCACCCTGCCATTAGGCTGTGTGTGTGTGTGTGTGTGTGTTTTTTAATTGGAGAAGTTGAACAGAAATATGCTATGTATTAGAACAACATTGATCTCTAAGTCTCAGGTTGCTTGGAGATCACAAATTTAAAAACACTTCACAAATTAAGAAGGAGAATGGAGGTTTCTCAAGTACCAATTAAGACAAATTGTAATTTTCTTATAACATGTTTTGTAGCTGATATGGTTTGGCTATGTCCTCACCTAAATCTCATTTTGAACTGTAGTTCCCATAATCCCCACGTCATGTAAGGGACCCAGTGGGAGACAATTGAATCATGGGGGTGTTTACCTCCATGCTACTCTTGTGTTCGTGAGTTCCTTCTCACGAGATCTGATGGTTTTATAAGGTGCTTTCCCCACCCTTCATTTTGCACTTCTCCTTGCTGCTGCCATGTGAAGAAAAACATGCCTGCTTCCCCTTCTGCCATGATTGTAGTTTTCTGAGGCTTCTCCAGTCCTGCAGATCTGTGAGTCAATTAAACCTCTTTCCTTTATAAATTATCCAGTCTTGGGTGTACCTTTACTAACAGCATGAGAACAGTAGTTATTCTTTTATTTAGGAAGAAGTCTTTATCTGATTCTAAATCATTTATCAACCATAAGCTCTTGCTCAAATTCAGTGTTACTCGCTACTCTCCTCACTATGTTGATGAGTGAAATGCTTCTATACATGTATAAAATATTTTCCCCTTTAAAATTGGCTGAATAAAAACAATTATCACAAGAAATATAGTGGCCTATATTCTAGTAGCAAAGTAAGCAAGTCTTTCAAGCAGAGGAAGCCTTCAGAAGTGGTATTAATTAGTGCTATTTTGACAGAGGTCAAAGAAGATAAAAATATTTTCTCACCTACACAGGAGGTTTCGTAGTGTCAGGTACATTAGTGGAACAATTGTAAGTAAATTTTGAATAGTTCTTTTGCTCTAACATGATGAAATTGCTTTTAATCTTCCATTACAATTGCTTAGTATCTGATTTGTTAGATGAGCTTCAAAAGAAACAGAATAAAGGAAATAGGTACAAAAGGAAAAGAGGTTATAGTGAAGGTTAGATTAGAGATGCAGTTTGCCTAACTCCAATTTTCTGTAGTTAGGGAATGTTTACTTCAAATAACGTTGATTGAAAAATTAGAAAATACTATTACAGGATTGCAAACTTACATGTATTTAATTTTAAGGGAGGTCATATATAAATTTCTCTAGTTTTTTTTTAGGCAACTATAAGTTACATCTTCATTCTCACTTTTTAAAATAGTAGTCCTATTTAAATCATTATAATTGGAGAGGAAATTATTTTCTTACAAAGGATAACATTAATAGTCCTTGGGATATTGTGTTGCTTTGTACATTAGAGATAGTGAAAACAAGTCCATCCTATTGGAAAGCGAATACAGACATATGAATCCACTGTTATCCTTTCCTAATAATAATCACTCCATATAATGTTCTTTGGAATATTATTAAACTGTTATTCATTTTTTAATTAGTGAGGTCAAATCTTTATCCCTCAATAATTAAGTAAAACTATTCTCAAATTACATTAATTAAAGTAAGTCCTGACATTGATTAATTCATTCCAGTTGGGTTAAAGACTACATCCTTATTTAGCATGGCCTTTGAATATTTACAAAACACAATGTTTACATGATATTCATACACATTTAATGCATTTTAACTCAGTTGGTTTTTCAGAAAATTAAGTTTGACTTATTTTTCAGTATTAAGAACATTGCTTATAAGAGAAACAGTTTGTCTTGACAGAGGTATTTCATATTGTACATAACTCTTCTTCTATTATTCCCTTGAGGTTGCCTTCTTTTCATTTTCCTGCTTCTACTTTTCCTCCTCTTCTCTCTTATTTTCTTCTTCTCTTGTGCTCCCTCCCTCTCTCTTTCTTCTCTTTCTTTCCCTTCTCCTCCTCCTCTTTCTCTCTTTCATCTTATTCAGTTATCAAAATAAACAAAAAATAACCGTGTTTTTTCTCATTCATACATAAATAAACAGTTAAATGTAAGTTACTCCACTAAACTAAACTGAAAATTAATGTAATGTCATACCTATTTTTCTTAAACTAAAAATATTCTGCATATCTAAACTGTTATTATTTGACTAATAATGCATGTCAAAGGAAAGATAGACAGAAGAAAAGGAAGAGGGTTTAAGGAAGTGATAAACTTGGTTCATATTAAATATTTTATTGAACAAATGTTTTAATCACCAGCAGTGAGAAAGGCACTACATTAGATTTAGGGGGAAATTTGAAAAGCTAGCTGTTAACCCTAAGAAGTTTGTCCTTTATTAGAATGGAAGACAGTAGAGAATAGCAATTAAAATTATAAATAACATGTGTAAACTTGTAGATAATTGTGATAAATTATAAGGGCAAAGTAAAATCTGGAAATGTAGGATGTGAATGCATGATTTTCAAATTATAAATCCAAATGATATCATAAAAGATGCTTTTTGAGAGTAATTCCATTGGGCTTTCACATCTCTCAAACATCTACTCTGTGCCTAGCATTGCGCTAGGCACATCATAGGCATATAATCAACACTACTGTTTGACATTATCTACAGTTCACAAATAAATGAATACAATTTGACAGAAATTAGGTTTTTGTTAGCTAATTCAGCAAATAAATGTGCAGATGTTTCAATTAAACAACTTTAAAACAAGACTTTTGACAAAAAACATCTCACATATGATAGATGATCCTCAATTTATGATGGAGTTACATCCTTATAACCCCTTTGCAAAGTCAAAAAATTGTAAGTGGAAACTTCATAAGTCAGAAACTGTATTTATTCTGTGGACATTCAAAAAATGAAACTAGAACTCCAGACTGTGTTTAAAGTAAGGGGAAATTAGGATAAGAGACAAATGCAGACCATTGAAATGGAGTTAAGTCCAGGTCAGCAAGAGCATGTTGGCTAACTTGGGTCTAAGTAGCAAGCACTGACAGCTGATATCAGATTACCTTTCACTCAGCAAATCATGGAAAGCCTTCTCTATAGTTTCACTTAAATTTTTATTTATTTATTTGATATGAAGTCTCCATCTGTTGCCCAGGCTGGGGTGCAGTAATGCGATCTTGGTTCACTGCAACCTCTGCCTCCTGGTTTCAAGTGATCCTCCTGCCTCAGTCTCCCTTATAGCTGGGATTATAGGTGTGAGCTACCAAACCCAGCTAATTTTTGTATTTTTAGTAGAGATGGAGTTTTACTATTTTGGCCAGACTGGTCTTGAACTCTGGACCTCAAATGATCTGCCCACCTCGGCTCCCCAAAGTGCTGGGATTACACACATAAGCCACCATGCCCGGTCTCACTTCAAATATTTAAATTTGGAACAATAAACATCTGGGTAAAATGGTACTAAGTAGGCATACCTAATATAAATTCTAGGTTCTTTTAAAAATATTGATTCACAAATGAAAATATATACTTGAAATGTCAGTACAAAATTAATAAATATTCAGGCAAAACAAACAATTAGAAGAATATTGGCAAGGAAGAATATTAAGTTGCATTTTACTTTCTAACTAGATAATGTATGGCTGTAGCAGAGCAGATTTTCTCATTACTTAGTATACACCTACATTACATAATTAAAACCTAGGCACTTCAAATTTAGCAAAGAATAAATGTATTTAAGTGCAGATGAATCTGGACAATCAAACAGGAAAATGTGGAAGAAAAAAATTACCTACTATACCTGTAGAAAGGTTAAGTTGATATCTATATGACAGTTATTCAAGAAAAGGTGCAATGCAAGGGAGAGGGAATCTTGGCCAAGAATACAGAGGAGGAAACATGAAATTTTAGGAAATATCTGTTTGATGTGCTCAAAAATGACTCAAGAGCATATGGCAACAGCAGAAGTAACACGTGCAGAGGATAACATGCAGAGGAAAGGAGGGAAAATTATTTTTTTAAACTGGCTGTTATAAATAAAAATATGGCAGACTTTATACATTTATAAAATAAAAAGAAATAACAATTACTAGAATATGGACTTTAGCAAAAAAAAAACAAATGATTTCAAATAAATATATTAAAGATAATGAAGTAAGCTTAATTTTTCTGATAATTTTTTATAAGGTTAACAATTATATAAAGAAGTAAATGCCTAAAAACATTTCCATGTTACCCACCAATTATCTGAAAAACATTGCAGACTTGTTGCATCAAGGTGTTTAAAGACAATTTCTGGTCAGTTGTTGCCTGACCACTAGTTTACACTTACCCAAGAAGGACACTCGGAAGCCAAACTTCAACCCAAAAACAAGAAACAAAAAGCTGAGCAGACAGTTCAGTGTTGACTCACTGAGGAAAGGAAGACTTTGAAAAATCGATCCTGACAATGGAAAACAAATCATCAGGGAAGCCACAACTGCAGAGCCCGCCGTCCTGGGGGATGCCACAGTGGGGCCAGGTTGAGTCGTCTGCCGGCAGTGGAGCAGCAAGATCAGACAGAGAGGGGCCCTGAGGTGGACCTGGGTGCACGGCGGTGCCTTGCTTTGCACATGGAAGCCGGGTGGGGGTGGGGTGGAGGCCTGGGGCAAGTGGTAGGGGCTGTGCTTTGGGCGCCAGAGGCAGGAAGTGGGAGCAGTGTGTGCTTTGGGGATCCGGCCAGTGCCACGGCCACTGCGCCCACCCTGCTTCCTGTGCTTTCAGAGGAGGTTCTGTGCAGGACTTCTCAGGCCATGTCCCTGGGGTCTGCCCTGCATTGGGTGACCACTGAGGCCGACACTCCCGATGGCTGGGCTTGGGACCCATGATCCGCACCTGAATGCTCCCCCACAGGAAGGGCCACAAGCCAGACAAGGGGGAACCCCGGGCTGCCTCTGAGCCCCAGGGCCAATGAGGCAAGGTTGTGGTGACATCGCTCCTGCCCAAAACATCAGCCAGGACCCTGCAAAGACCTGGAGCCCCTACCCCAGGCTGCAACGGGGCAAAGCCAGGACTGCACACCCCACAGAGTCAACGGGAGCCGGGGATAAGCGGGAAAGCAGCCCATTCTGAGTTGGCAGTGCGGGAGCTCTTTAGGTGCAGCTGCAGCTGCCCTTCTGCCACCACTCACCCAGGCATTTCTGCACTCCAGGGAGCCCAGGGAGGTCCTCCTGTACCTGCAGGCTTGGAAGTGTCTGCTCCCGCTGCCTGGCCTCTCGCCCTGGCCTCTCCCCGCTCTGGCGCCTGCTCTGGTCTTGGAACAGGATTGGACTGAGCTCGGACACTGTCACAGCTCAGTCTGGAGTGCAAACACTCTGGGCAGTACTGACACACCAGCCCCCTACCACTTTGGCCCACTCTGGACTTTGGCCACCGTCAAGCATGGAGGTGGAAGCTGAGTGGGAGGGATGAAGGCAGCTCGGTGCTGGCCTGTAAGGGCCCCTTGTGAGCAACCTTGGTTTGAGCAGCATTGGTGCCATGGACTGCAGCAGGAGGCCAACAGGCTCCTGGGCAGAAGGGGGCGGGTCCCTGGTGAGGCCCCACCTTCAGGCCAGCCAGAGCCTGAAGGCTGGGATCCAGGCTGGCAATCATGGGGACAGGAGTGGGAACTTGCGGTGCCTTTTCCGGGCCCACCCATGGCTGCCCATGGACCAATCAGCGCTCACATCCTCTCCTCTGAGGCCCATAAAAAAACCCCGGGCTCAACCAAAGCAGGGGACGGAGAGACAACAGGACTACCAGCTTCAGAGGAGCTACCCTCTCTGCTGAGAATTGCACAGATGATGGGATGACCTACCTGCAAAGCGGAGCTTCCCCCTCCAGGGTCTCTCTCTGCTGGGAGCTAAACGCTCATTGGGACACGCTGGCTGCGGAAAGAGGGTTCCCTCTGAGCTGTTCTGTCCATCAATAAAGCTCTTCTTCGACTTGCTCATCCTCCACTTGTCTGCATACCTCATTCTTCCTGGTTGTAGGACAAGAACTCAAGACCCACCTAATGACATGGCTAATAAAACTGTAGCAGAAACAGGCTGAAACATGCCCCTTGCTCACCTCATTGCAAGCGAAAAGAAAGTGAAGAGAGGTAGAGAAAAGCTGCAGCCCTTCAGGGAGCCCAGACCTGGGAGCTTCCCTAGCCAAGGCTGTAACTCCCTCTATGGGGCCCTGTGATTCCTAGCATCTCCAAGCTTCTGGGGACCACTGCATGTCTGTCTCAGTGTCAGCTAGGGAAGCTGTTTGTGGTGTGCCTGGCCCAGTTGCAGTCTTGCAGAGAGCCGAGTGCCCATGCCAGCACTTGGAGCTGCCCACCCCACAGCAGCAGCTGGCATGTCTGACTGCGCAGTGGCTAGACCACAGACTCCATCACACACCCCTCTCTACTCCATGCCTGACTCACAGTCTCCTTTGGAGGCGTGGGATCCAGGCCTATAGTGTGAGCTGAGCACAACCTGCCAGGCTGAGTGGGCAGAATGAGTCCAGTGGATCTGAGCAAAACTTGGGCAAAGGCGCCACCAACCACAGGTTTCCAGCCAGAAAAGTGACACCCCAAAGATCCCGTAACAGTGTGAGAATGAACTAATACACCAGGGTCTAAAGAAAAAGTTCCAAATGAAATTACAAATAGTATAAAATGCTTTGTGATGATCAAAGTACAACATAGCAAGATTTATGGGATGCAGCTAAATCATGCATGGAAGACAAATTGATAGCTTTAAATGTCTCCATTAAAAAAAGAGAAAAGGTTTCAATTAATAGACAGCACAAGCTTCCACCTCGAAAAACTAGAAAGAAAAAAAAAAAGAGAAGGCTAATTTTTAAAAACCAGCAAAATGCAGAAAATAAGATATTATATATTATCTATTTAATAAGATAATTAGAGCAGAAATTAAAGAAATATAAAGCAGAGAAAATTACAAAATCAGGCATGAAAGGGGGACACCACTGTCGATGTTAAAAAAATTGAAATAATTTTAATGAATTAATATAAACAACTTTATGCCAACAAATTAGGCAACTTAAGTTAAATGGATAAATTTCTAGAAAGACACATTACTAAAACTGACTGAAGAAGAAATAGGAAACCTAAATGGATGTATGAGAAAAAATAAAATTCGTGAGTGATTTAAAAATTTCCCACCAAGAAAATCTTAAATAGGGATAGCTTTACTGGTGTTTTCTATCAAATATTTACAGAAACGCATATCATTCCCAATTATATAACATTTTAGGAATTTTGCACTGTTAGAGCTCCAAACATAAAAACTATTATTACTATTAAGGTAAATGATTTTGTAAACAGGAGGTCACTGATGTCTTTTATTGGAAGTGGAGTAGAATCTAGATTAATGAATATTAAAAACCATGATTCAGTGTATGCAGATAATCCACATTATTTAAAAAAATTATTTCTTTAGAGAACTGAAGTAAATGGATACAGTCTTTAACTTTCAGTATTTCTCTCTAGAAACCTGAATTGTCTAAATGGTAACATTTTATTAGGACCAAATGTTTACCTTTTCTTAAAGAGAATTTTGCAATCCAAAAAAATTATTAATAACCCCTGACATAGAAATAAAATATTTTTCGTAATAAAATTTTAGATATTATTCAGAGTAGAAATTGTTTTTTTCTGCAAAATTACTGAAAATTCACAACCATTGCACAAGTTCGTCTGATTGTCACCACTATTAACAATCACAAAAGGATGATTTTGTCGTGCAATTCTTGAAGAAATTTATAGGAGTAGTAATTTACTAGTGATTTTCCTCCCACTGTTTTCCCCACAGATTTATGTGATTATGGAATTCTCTGGTAACTAAAGAAAAATTATGATTATCCCCATCTTAAAACTTCATATCTTCTGTCCTTGAATATAAATTATACTTTCCAAATAAAGTTATCATCATTCATCATTACAAAATTTACATTCAGTAAATGATGTCAAGATGGATTTTGCTTTTCTTTAATCCAATGAAAAATAAATGTGTATAATAAGAATAACCAAAAAGAAAGAAGAAAAGTATTGGTATTTGAAATGATTTTGCTGCTCAATGAAATAAATAAATCATTAACATGCTATTACTTAGTTAAACTTCTATAAACTCTTGGTAATCATTGATTTTTAAAACATTGTTTTTCTTTGGAAATTGACTTGCCTTATGTTTCACTGGTGTTATGATTTTGATATAAAATTTTCTTCATATTCCTCTATGCTAATAAATTCTCCAGAAAAAAGATATCATTTCATCAAATAAATTTTGCAATTTTAGAAACAGTCACATCTTGCCAATCTATTGATTGTATTTGTGTATTTAATTACCCTACACCTGTGTGAAATGATTGTTTAAACAGTTTGTATTCTGAGTGAATTAGAGTCTGCTGACCTTTTGTTGATATTACCTTCACTTATTTTTGTACTAAACCTACCTAAAACTTTGGCTTCATAATGAGAAGCATTAGACATAAAATTCCTACTACATCTACCAAGTGGTACATAAGCCAAGTGCGAAGAAGTAGAGTGTGGGTGTTTAATACACCTTATGTTAGAAACCATCTTATTCTCTATTTATCAGGTTGGTACAAAAGCAATTACAATTTTTGCCATTAAAAAAACTGGAAAACTGCAATTAGTTTTGCAGCAACCCAATAAAAGCAAATAGAAATGTAATAACCTTATGACTATTTCAACGATCATCAACTGCAGAACAAAACTTACTGCATATTTGTATGATCCTGGAAAAAAATCACAAATAATTTACCAGCCCTATGAATATATTTTTTACAAGTAGAGCTATCACAAGAGTATTACAAGCCCTGGACAAATTACTTCTGTTGGTGAAATTTTCTTTACATTGAACTACATCTCCCTGCACTTGGGGGAAATTAAGAGGGAGGGAATGTCAATGATCAATTTCCCTTTTTCACTCCAAGTATTTATTATGTTTTATTTATTCTTAGAGTTCATCAAATTATTAGAAATAGCAATATGATTCCATTAGCCTTGAGAAACTCTTACCTTCTCTCTTTAGTCTTAAAAATGATAGTCTCTTAACCATCAGGATATTGTAATAGATCTGAAAATACTGATGTGGCACCTTGGATGCCAACTGGGTTTACTTCGTCTTTTGATAACAAATGAAATTTTACCTCAAATTTTACCCCATTCCACATAGACAGACAACCCAGCAGCATCTGTTCAACGTCTCAGGGAATTCTTGAAGAAATTTGTTGTTTCAAGAGGCACAGTGTGTGGTGTCTCTAGGATCTCATATTTACTGGTTGCTGCTGTCTCTTTTCATTCTCTTATCATCATCCAAAGTGTTCCTTTCTTTCTTTTTCTTTAGTTGCTCCACATATGAAAGGTTTTTTTTTTGTTAAAGTCTGGCAGAATTTTACTTATGATATATACAGTGATATGTTGGTGGCAGTGAAGCCAGGCTACGTAATAGTTAGGATGACAATGCCAAAATGAATATTATACATCTCTATTATTATAAGTTCTTTGGCCACGTTACTGTCATGTATTTCTTATAAGCCTACTTTCTCAGCAGGCCCCAAAAGCCTGTGGGCACGTTGCTCAGAACCATCTTCCAGTTTATATTTTCTCTGTAATCTTTTCCAGATGATTTGCCCCCATCAGCACATTCTTACTTATTTCTTATTCAGAGCTTTTAGCTCTTAATTTGTGCAGAAGTTTCTGCTTGTCCCTGTTGATTCCTCTTCATACTTTGTCACCTTGCTCAGTATACTGAGCATCTAATGTGTATGAACTGCCTGCAAGGGCTACTTTGTTGTTTGACATCCAGCTGGCTTTAAACTCTGGGAGACACCAGCAGGAAGTCAAAGGTGGAAGAGAAAAAGAGGAGGGACTCTATTTCACTTTCACCCTATTGGGTTACCATGAGTTTACTATGTCCCTTTATATAAAACCCTGCTCCTGTAGGTAGCTATATCTATTCTCCCAAGCTTGACTTTGGAGCCCTAAATTTTATATTAAAAATAGCCAATCAAGATTTCTTTCTGAACCAAAAGAATATTTCTAGGAAAAGACATGTGCATGCAGTAACCATTACATTTTTCTTACTCTGATATACACATCTAAAATGAGTATTTTGTTTGTTATGTTATGATAATGATAATTTGAAATAAGGTACAAAAAAGCAAGTGATGATTCTGGAGAGCTTTGAAGATTTTGACTCTCTTATGAACCGACAGGGGTGTCAAACATAATAATGTATCTAATTATACCAAGAAACACATAACCCAATATTTGCTAATTACATGAAACTAAAAGCTCTTAGAGAATCAATTTCCAATAGAAAATTTCCCTCAATGGCATACTTTTGTCAGCACCTGGCACCTGAAAGACAGGAGTTGAAAAAAAAATGAGATAAGAGGAAGTTTGAAATTAAATAATGTTATTTTGCTTTAATATAGGGCTTAGTGCTGATTTTAGTAAGTGTATTAGCAAAGAGACTTGTCGAAAGATTAGAGAATTTCTACAGTATGTTAGTTTTGTGTTCTCCTTAACATTACCTCAATTCAGCAGGTTAAATTAATACAAAACTAGTTATATTTTTATGACTCTAGGACCTTGGCATTTCATATATCCTTTTAACTATTTTGAATTGGTTCACTAGTTTTACACATGAACATGTTAACCATAACACTTGCATGTATTGATATAATTCAAAGTTGGAACTTGTATAATTCCATTTGTCATAATATTCAGGTATTAAAAAATCATACTTAAGAACAATGATATGTAAGAAAGAACAAGACTGAGTTACTGAAAAAATTACAACTTTTTTTTCTCTACTATTAGAGAAAATTTTTTTCTCTACTATTTTTCTCTACTATTTTATCTCTATTTTTTTCTCTACTATTAATTGCTACTATTGTAAGTACTCCTCTGAACACAATTAGATGGATTAGGTGCGTGTGAACAAAGAACCCTGGGAGAATAAAACAAGCACTCAATGTTTTATGACATCAAAGGCAAAGCTATATCAGTGCTCATTTCCCTACCTATGGTTTCTCTGCATTTTGTACTTAAATCCACCGCACCTCACCTGCAAGCTCAAGAGAGCCTAATTTCTCAGCTGATAATCATATTAATCAAATAATTAAAACACTATTAATTTATTACCACTTATGTGGTGTGCACAATGATTATCTTATCTGAGCCTTAAAACAACCCTTTAATATGGGTTACTAATGTTTTAATAAATATGAAGCAACCCTTTATACTTACTATCTTTATTTTACTGATGCAATAATAATACATAAAGAGGTTACTTAATAACCATGTCACTCAGCAAGTGACTTATCCTAGGTTTTGGTGAATTGCAATTGGCCATTTCTGCTGAGTTCCCATTTGGCCTTTGAAGAACCTTCACTGAACCTGGATAACTAAAAACACTTAAAAAATGTTCCCTTTCAACTTCTCTTCCTTTATGGGCTACATTCTAAGAACTGAGTATGATGTTCAGGTCAAGACAATGGACTTTGGAGTCAGATGGAAAACTTCAAATCTTAGCTTTATAATTTTCTGGATTTGAAATCATGAGCAAGTTTGTCAAACCTTCTTAGTTTTGGATTGCCCTTCTGCAAAATGAGGACAACAAAATCTATCTGATGTTATAAGGCAGGAGTAAATAAGATTCTATATGTTAAGAGAATAGAATACATCTGGTACTAAAAAAAAAAAAAACACACAAACAAAAAGCAAATGAAAAACACTGTGGTTCTGACCAATTTATCTAGTGAGTAATCCTAAACCCCATCTAATATTAAAATATTTCTCTGAACTTCCTGATTTTACCACCCTCCAGATAAACCTGGTGCTCTTATTTCTGTATCTCTTTGCCAGGACAGCACAAAGTAACTTGCCTTGTGATGAAAGCTCCTAATAACAAACACATTTCCCAACAAAAGTTTGTGTGCTTGGGATCTTACTCCCCAAAACTTCACTGCCAGTCACATTTTTCACTGGTATGACGGATGGGCTCTAAAAGTTCTTCTACCCATTACTTGAATTAGTATTAAACCAGTGATGTCCTCAAGAGGCTCAACAGTGGATTCT
This sequence comes from Macaca fascicularis, assembly GCF_037993035.2. NCBI lineage: Eukaryota > Metazoa > Chordata > Mammalia > Primates > Cercopithecidae > Macaca > Macaca fascicularis. Next base: position 45,565,585 of record NC_088378.1, read on the forward strand.
GCACTTTCGTTTCCATCTTGCATTCAGTAACATCATATTGAGAGCTTGAAATCAGCCATGGAAGAAGTGTATCATTATAAGAATTGGCAAACACTACAAATTATGTTTTAGTTTTGTCTTCTTTTGTTTCCTTTAAAAAAATTCAAATAGCTGCTTTATTAGCTCACCCTTGATTAAAACTAGTATGCCCTACAGATCGGTACTACTCAAATTGTGATCCATGGACTAATGCCAGTCACTGAACTATTTGTTTCTTTTCTACCTCAGATTAAGTACAATAATTAAGTGTGAGCATTTGGAAACATTTAGAGCATTTTGAAATTGTCATATATTAATATGCATAATTAGTTTTTGTAATTAATTTCTATTCAATTTTACAAATGCTTAAGTTTGTAATAGATTGCAAAACAATGCCATTTAATACATTGTATTGTAAAATAAATGTCCCTCCATACATTGTATACAGTGTATATAGCACTGTGCTTAAGTAGTCCCTCACTCCTTGGCATCTCTATAACCAGATCACTTTCACCTACTTTTGCCTTGCCATGGAAACTGGAGCTTGTCCAATCCCTTGCTTGTTTCCCCTTCTCACTGTTTAAGGGCCAAAATGACTGATGTCTGAGCCAACTCAAATTACTGCAGTGGACTTTTGTAAGCTAATTTATTTCTCTGTTCTATGAATTCCCTTTTTACTGGGAACTCATATTTTATAAGGCAAATAAGAATATTTCTCTAATGTAGAAAACTATGTAAGAATCAAAAGAAAGAGATTGGCATGGATAGAAGGAAGAGAAAGTGCTGTTGGCAAATATGGTCAGAAGTAACACTGCAATGAAAGCCCTTGTGGATCTTCAATACTTGCTTGGAAGTTTTGGTGCAAAATGTCTTTATTTTTAAACCCAAGCTTATTTTGAAAGCCATAATTTACTTCAAAAACTTTGGCACTGATTGCCAGTACTTCAAATAAGCTACCAAGTATTTCAAAGTTTGTACTTTCCCTAGTCTAAATTTATACAAAAAAAAGCTTCAGTGTTATTGGAAAAGTCAGAAACCAGAAATGGAGGAAAAACCTTAGGCCAAAGACTTGGTATACTTATCTCCCATACATCCCCTCTGATTCTATTACTGTCAATTTTAACTCCTGGCTAAATTAAGTGGATCTGTTTATATTTAGCAACTGCCTAAGCAGCAGATCTGCAACCTGTCCTCCCCTTGTCACCTTACACTGACTCCTGACTGCATAACCCTGGTAAAGGAAATGAGTATTTATTTAGACTCCATTACGTGGCACCTAGTTTATATTTAGTATTATGTTTAATGTTCACAATTATAAAATAGAAATATTTCTGAAACTGGCCTAATTGCCTCATAGAACTGATGTTTATGGTTTCTTTTGAATAAACATAGAAATTGACCCTCCGAGTCTTGACATTTGAGAGTTACATTTGTCTGAGTTCCTTTCTCAGGAAACCAGCGATCAGGACTCTCAGATAGTATCAAGGAACTGAACTTTACTGGATCACCACATCTGGACAATAAGATGCCACACCTTCACCCATCATGACTGCATAATCGACCACCAGCTTCCTGTTGACAACTTCTCTTCCTTACTCCTTCCTAATTCCTATTTTCCCACACATGGTTACCTTTCTTCCCTGCTGTGTAACCCCCACATTTCAATCAGTTGAGGAGATGGATTTGAGACTAATCTCTTATCTCCTCAGCTGCAGCACCAGGTTAAAGCCTTCTTCCCTGGCAATACTCATTGTCTCAGTGATTGGCAAGACCTAGACCAAACCCCTGCCTCTTTGCTATGATGATCTGGAATGCATTGCTTGTGGCTTTGCTGTCTACCACAGGCTAGAGGAGCTTAAAAGCCTTTTGAAACAGCTGCCTGTCCTTTTATGACTGGAGGTAGGTTTCTGTCTCTCTTTTTGGCCCTGGCACTGCTGGCCCCAACCACATGCCTGATTGCCCAAGAGGAATAGACTTTGAAATTCAGCATCTGCTTCTGGGTAGTTTGTGAGTGTCTTCTCTAGGCCCAGACAGCAGGATCTGCTCCTCTCTACTTGGGAAACTTTCAAATACATTTCTGTTTGCAGGTTGAGCAAGCACACCTGACCAAAGAGGGAAGAACACTACTTTCTGTTTGGACCCACTTAGGGGCTCTTTAGTAATTGTGTGTTTCTGAGCAAGTGAGTGTCTTTTGTGGGTTCCAGACAACAGGATCTGCTCCTCTCAACTTGGGACATTCTGAAGAATTTTGGTGTGCAAGTTCATCAAGCTCAACCCATAGAAAGAGGAAGCTCCCCTGTTTCAGTTTGGACACTCCTGGGGTTTGTTGGTTGCTGCAGCAATTGGATTGTGTTTTGGTGATTGTTTATTTGTGTGTATATAGCCATGGGAAGTAAGAATTTGATAAGCTGATAATCTCATGTAATACTATTTGGCCTCATATTCTTTGAATCTGGATAAGTTTGGCCTTTCCATGTGCCTCGTTTTGCTGTTGAATGGGAAAGAGGGATGGAGTTTTGCATATTCAGGCTTTTATGCTGTTGTTCAAAGCAAGGTTAGGCTTGATTAGTACATGCTGCTCTTCCGTGGTTTTGTTTGGCTCCAGTCCTCCTTGGAGTGTGGAGAGGTTTAGCGTTTAAAAATCAAAATGCCATAGATACTACTTTACTCAAAATTTTGGTTCACAGCCTTCATTGGATTTCCTATCAGGGCAAAAGAAGATTAACCATGTGAACATGTTTATAAGCCAGTGAGTTTGTATTGTTATATCATGGCTAGAGGTCCAAGGTAAAAGTTATTGCATCTTTGTTTGTATGTGTGTATACATGTTTAGATGTGTTTACATGTGTGCATATTTATTATTTCATATGTTGTGTCTATCAAATTGGCTTATAAATAAAAGAACGCTCCTAAGTTAAGTCCAAGCAATTTTCAAGTTCACGTGACTTAAGAAAATCCTTCATAAACAAGCTGACTTTAAAAGTATTGGTAAAATAAAAATTTAAATGTCATTGAAATTGTCAGCATATATTTTTATCTTGGTTTTATATTTGTCTCTGCTAGATATTTTGAGGTGTCAGAGTTTGGCACAGATGATTATAAATCTATAAACCCAGCCAATACAAAAATAATCTTTGTGTGATTTTTTTTATAAATAAGACTAATTTAATGTTGTTGGTTTAATGAATACAACTGCATCTTTTGAGTTATTAGTGAAAATACCCATGTATTTAACATTAAAATCCTTACTAAGATGAACATTTGATATTCACAGGTTACAAAAGGGTTAACAAGGAAACGACTAGTTTCGTCTAATATGTTAATCTCATAAATGATCTAGATAACCTGTTTTAAAAAATGAAAGAATCGAGTACATGTAAATGAAATAACTTGCAGGTTTACTTTTTGTATAATTTTAAATTAAAAATTATTTTCAATGTTCATTGGGTGTCTGGGTCATTTCTAAATAATAAAGGTCATGATATTGGGAAATATATTTCTAAAAATTGTGGAATGTTCTCATCTATAAAATACTAATATCTGATAACTCGAGATTTCTTGCTTACTAGGTTTTTACTAAAATTTAATGTTACTAACAAGATTTCTAGTTAGTATATAATTCTGTGCATAAAATATGCCCAAAAGATGTGTTCTTATTAACAAAAAAATAATTTTGTCTAATTCAGCAATTATCTAGAGGTTGATTCAAATTATGGACTATGGCAAATTTTTCTCCTAAAATAAAATAATTGGTTATTTAAAAAATTAGGACAAAACAGAAAGTCCAAGCATGTTACATTTTGGTTTTTTCCCTGTTTCTCTTTGTGTCTATCTTCATGTATATACAGAGAAAATAGAAAATTGAAAAAGTTTAGATAGTAAAATATTCTTTAAAACCCAATAAAAATTGGAGAAATTTGGCTAATTAATATTGCTCATAGTTAAAGGCCTTAGTATTAATGAAATTAAAAAACACTATACAAATTACATTTGCAATTTGGCAATCATATTTTAATATAGTTAAGCATAAAGTCAGATTTAGCATGGAGCCAAATTTCATATAGATGTTTGCATTGCTTTGTTTCACTCTGTATTTGCTATTCTGCATGTACTAAAGTACTTACCATTCACCTGTCTGAAATATGTTTCTTAATTGCACGAAGTGTATAGTGGTGGTAGTGGACTTACAGACATTAACTTGCATATCAAGAAAAAAATATCCATCATGTGTTTTTTTTAGGCCCTAGGTAACACTAGCCTCTACGATAAACTGAGTAGGAGAAAAACTGGGAGTTGATTTATTGTTTATCTGCTTTTGCTTCCAATTTTCATTTACTTGATATTTGTACTCCTTTGGATTTTACTTATATATACACATATAAAACTATTTATTTTTTTTAGTTTCTAACAGAAGGCTTATATTTGGTTCTATGATTAGTCATTTCATTTCCTACGCATTTCCAACAATTCATCGTTTGGTCTATTTACCTAAAATACCTAACCTATGTTGGTAAAGCCATTTAAAACCAGACTGACTTTGCTTATCTCTTATGTGTAGAGCTGTGAGTTGTTTACTGGCATAAAAATAAAAGACTTACAAGTTCTGAAGAGAAATAGTTCATTATATATATTTTTTATCTAGAAAAGTAGGTAACAGTAGAAATGTTTAAGTGGTGTTTATTTCCACAGTAATTCAATTCTATCAATAATTTGGGTTGGCTTAAGATCTTTTCCTTCATGTCATGAAGGAAAACTGTGATGTGAGTACTAAGTTTTAACATTCAGGAAAGATTGTCCTTGTCTTTATCGAAATTATATGGATTGGTATTTCTCTCAAACTACTTTAGCTGTGCCTACCATTGTTAAAATTAAGTGACATTCACTTGGATTAAGTAGCAGTTAAAAAAAAAGTTGTTCTAGTGATTTTTGAACCTAAACTTTTATCAAATATGAGATATTCTATTGATGTTTGGACCCAAGTCTTCTATCACTGTTGGGTTTTCATGTGTGTACTTGAAAACACATGTTGTGCTGGTTTAAAGATTCTAGTGGTAAAAGTTACCTAATCAGCTATCCATACTATATGTGGAAACCAATGTTAGAAATGTGTAACAATCTTTTTTTAAGATAGCTGAACAGAAATTATTGTGTGCTTGTTTTTACTTTGCCCTTGTTTTGTTATGTTATGTACTATTGAAGTGAAAGGAGATTATTCATCTTCATACTGAACTTCCAAAGCTGATATTTGCATTTCCCATTTTTTTATGGAGAGAAGTTAATTATCTTACGTTGATAAGTTGGCCATAGGACCTATCACATTTTTAATGCTTTTGATATAGTTCTGTAACTAGAATGCCAGCAATTAGATATATGCAAATACTAACCTAATCACTTTAATATAATAGTTTGAAGTGCTGCAACTGGACACCAAATGATAGTATTTTAATTTGTGACATTGTTGGAGAGAATGATAGGACATTCTGCAGTAAAAATGTCCCATTAACTAATCCTTATGCTGCTAAGTTACAAGGCTTTGATGCCTAGGTTTGAAAAAGGCATCAACTCCTGATAAATTTTGAACATTGATGCCAATCAAAGCCTTGTATTTAGATGTGGGAGAAGATGATAATAAAAATGAACTGCTTTCATGAGACACAAAGCCAGAAATGAAAACTATTCAATCCTTCTAGGTTCAGGAACTATTGCAGAAGAGGTGGGTGCATGAGATTGTAAGGGCCGACTCTGAGGGACAAAATTAGTTCAGAATAATATCCCAAGCACACTGATTTAAGACCAGCCTCTAGACCTGTATGTCAGAATAACAACATTTTCTTAGAGCATTGATATTCTCTGTAATATAAAATTATAAAATTACAAAAATTATAAAAATATTTTAAAAATGTAGTCAGAGGCTTACTTCAGGGTCAAACTACTACAAAACATGAGGTGGTATTTACTTTTATTTGGATTATATTTAAATAAATGTATTTTTAATGTTTGTCTCAGTATTATATGTGATTTCAGAAATTATCATATGTATTAATATATGTTGTCAGTTATTATTATGATTATTATGTTAAATTTTTGATGCCACAGAAATAACTAAATTTCCTTGTCAACTGTGTTTGTCCTAAGACTTTTGTCATCCACAATTATTTTGCTTTGATTATTCTCAAAAAGCAACTTATAAGCAGCTATAGTCCAAGACTTGCTTCTTTGGGGAATTTCATGAAAAGGACTCCTGAATGCAGGTTTCTGATAACTTTGGAGATTGTGCCACTGGACTAGAGAGAAAACTTCCAGGACTTGAATTGAAAGGCCAATGTGTTTATAAAGATTGCCAACCCAATATGAACAGGCAGGAGTTGATTGTGTGGAATGAACTAATGGAGGAAAGAAATAATCTTTACAGCTTTTTTTTTTTGAAACATTGCTGAGTCTGTTTTGTTTTTCAGAGCCTGGAGAAAGCTTTCTTTTGAGTTATTTATAGTCTTTAACAGCTGAGGAGACTACACTCTTGTTAGCAGAATTCTAGGCATATTTCTTTCTCTCTGCCTGATTTATCCAGAATTCAGAAACTATTTGTGAATATTCTGAATTCATGGAACTGCAGTTGTTTGCACAAGTTCAATAAAAATCTGTTTTATTTTATACCGAGACACAATTGGAGGAAATGGTCATTTTCCCTGGGCTTTGGTTGAAAAGACATGTTTTCAGATATAAGCAGACTGTTTTGAGAAATTAACATTAACTTTATACAGCCAATGAGAACCTCTTAGGACTGGCCTGGCATTTTGTCTACACAGTTTCTTTGCAGGGTTCCTTGTCTGTGGTTAGTGGAGAGCATCACTTTCTGACAGGGCCAAGGAATCTCAAGTTGTTGAGGCCTGAAGAAAAGAGCTCACCCAATTCATACAGGTATCTGAAGGTGCAGATGGATCCTTGTCTGTGCTCAAGATGCCTATGGAGGTCAAGTCTGATCCTTGGTTTCAGCAAAGCCAATTTCGGAGAGCCTATTTGGACAATGATTATTACTGAACTTTTTGTGGGTAATCGGGCCAAGTATAGTGGGACTGAAGCTTATTTTGCAGGTAGACTTGTCCTGCTATGATTTATCTTCGGTGGCAATGGGGAGAGAGCAATTATGTTTTAGAAAATTATAGTATAAGATTAACCTCTGATTGTTTATTGCCCATATTCACCTGTGATATGTAGAGCTGTCCATACTGCTCCTCCCAAGCATGAGGCAGACAGAAATACTGATGAACAGATTCTCCATCATTCAGGAATTGATAAATAGAAAGGGGGACACTGAAATCAGCTCAATTGTCCCATGGGACTAAAGTTTATGGTCTCCTTTTAATAAACATAGAAATTGATTACCCGTCTTGAAACTTGAGAAAGTTAAATTTTTCTTATCTGAGTTCCTTTCTCAGGAAACCAACTATCAGGCCCCTCAGATAGTGTCAAAGAACTAAAATTTACCAGATCACCACACTTGCACAATAAGATGCAGGCCCGTCATCCATCATGACTACCTGCATCCTGTTGACCAAACTCTCTTCTTTTCTCCTCCCTAATTCCTGTTCTCCAACACATGGATTCATTTCTTCTCTGCCATGTAAACCCCCAATTTCAGTTAGTTGTGGAAATGGATTTCAGACTAATCTCCCATCTCCTTGGCTGCGGTACCAGATTAAAGCCATCTTCTCTGGCAATACTTGTCTCAGTGATTGGCTTTCTGTGTGGTGAGCAGCAGGACTTAGACCAAATCCCTGGTGTTTCAGTAACATTACTACCTTCAATGTATAGTCAACACATCTTAAACATGGAGAGATTGCACAATAGATGACAAAACTAGCATTAAATCAAACTCTTTTGGATTCCACAGATGGTGTATATTCATCCCACAACTTTATACTGCTTGTTAATTATTCAAACCACCTTAATCAGAAACTTCCAGTTTCCAAAAATTGTCTTATACTCAGGTTGGCCCTAGGTTTATGAATCATTTGCTTCTTTGCATATGTACTTAGGGTAGCCTTCAGTCCCTTTGTAGAGCCCTAATATGACTAACCCACCAAGAATCTATGCCGTCTTGGTTCTAATTAGTTTAGTGAACTTTTAGTTTCTCCAAAAGCAAGTTCTTTGTACAAGCAGATAAAGGCGTGAGCAAAAGTTTCCTCTGTTTGGAGATTGCAGACAGAGTGGCACCCAAGTAATGAAAATAACAGTTAACCAAAAGTATAGATACAAAACCAAACCAAAACATCACAGATAAAAACTAATATTGCATTGACTCTCATAGTTACAGCTAAACTTTTGAAAGAATAATATCACTTCATAGCAACTAAAACACTAGCTTTAAAAAATTAAAAGTAACCACCAGGGGCTGGGTACCCTGGCTCACCCCTGTAATCCCAGCATGTGCTTATAATCCTACTTACTCAGGAGACTGAGGCAGAAGTAATGCCTGAGCCCGGGTTTTTAAAACCTCAGTGAGCTATTTTTGTGCCACTGCACTCCAGAATGAGACTCCATTTCTTTAAATAAAAAAATTAATTCAATCAATCAATAAAAGTGATCTCCAACAGGATCAAGGTGGATGATAATGAGAAATGAGAAAAATCCACTTACCCTTTTAATTGAAAAAATATTCACCATTACAGTATTTACTTTTTCTTTTTAAATTAATTGAGAGAAAATGTAGTCAGAGGCTCTAAACATATTCTGTAGGGAGCAAAACAATAATCTGTATGAAGATTTTTATTGATATATTATTCACATTTAATAAAAGGTATACATCTTAAATAACATATACTATGTTTTCACAAGTGTATACACCTGTATACCCACCCTATAAACCAAGATATATCACTTTTTCTTGGCCACAGGAAGTTTCCTAGTCTCCCTTCCCCGGAAATTTCCACCATTATCAGGAGAGATCAGTTTTTGTATCTTCTATAATAAATTAGCTTTGACTCTTCTTGATTATAATATATAGACAGTCAAACTTTGTTGTAACTGTTGGGAACATCAGTATCATGCCCCATTTTATACCAGATTTATTCATTTATTCATTGTTTATCAAAATGTATCTGTCCTTGTTACTGTAACACCAGGGGTTCAGTGTAAGTCTGGCTGCTCCTGCATAGTGAACCAATCACTGAGACAAGGAAGATGGCTTTAACTGGGTGCTGCAGCCAAGGAAATGGGAGATCTGTCTCAAATCCATATCCCTGACTAAAACTAGGAGTTTATATAGCAGAGAAGAAATATAATAATGTGTAAGAAAACAGGGCCAAGCAGGAACCAGGAAGCAATCATGATGAATAATGGGTCCAACATCTCATTGTCTAGAGGTAGTGATCTGATGAGTTTCAGTTTTTTGATACTTTTTTTGAGAGGCCTGAAAATCTTTCCCCGAGGAAGGAATTCAGATAAAACAAATAGAACTTTCAAGCTTTAAGATCAGAATGGTCAATTTCTGTTTATTGAAAAGAAAACTATCTATAGGACTATTGGGTTGGGATCATCCATCTTCAAGTTTATGGACATTTAATGTTTTTCTGCTTTGGCATTATGAATGAGGAATCTATAAACATTTTTGTATGTGTCTTTCTGTAGATATCACCTTTTATTTCTCTTCATTTAAGTAAGCAGCTATAGAATTTCTAGGTCATGTGATAAGTGTATGTTTGATGTTACAAAAATCTTTGAAACAGTTTTCTATACTCATAAATTTTACAGCAATTTGTTAAAAAATATTCAATTGATTTGCAATCTTTCTAACGTACTGTCAAACTTTTTAGCTGTGGCCCTTCTAGAAGATGTGAAATGCTTTTTCACTGGTTTCCTTAATGATTAATGGTGTTGAGCACCTTTTTATGTGTTCATTAACCACTGAATTATGTTGCTTTGTGTTTTTTCATGTCTTTCCTCACCCTTTTTTATCGGGCTGTTTTATTTTATTATTAAGTTATAGGAAGCAGTCAGATATTCTGGGTATACAAATACTCTGCCAGATATATCTGTCTCAAATCCATCTCCATGACTATATAACTATATTATATATATACACACACACACACACACATATCTGGCAGAGTTTATATAGTATAGCATATACAGAAATGTAAAATATATATGAGAGAATATATATAGAAATATAAATATATATATGAATATCTATATATTTTTATATATAGATTATATATAAGACTGTATTTATATATATCTGATATATATATATATCTGTTTTCCACCCAACAGACATATATATCACAGAAAATGTTCATTTTACATATAGATATAAAATATCTGACAGATATGTTTTATATATATAATGGACATTTCCTTATATATATTATATTATATATACTTTATATACATAAAATATTTGACATATGCAATATCTGACAGATAATATATACACACATATATATACACACACACATACACACACACACACATATATAATGGAAATCTTCTTCCAGCCTCTGAAACCCATTTCATTTTCCTAATGATGTCCTTTGATGAGCAGAAAATTTTAATGTTTATGAACCTCAATTTAGCTTTTTTCTTTTGTATCTAATGCTATATTTTATATTGTATAAGCAACCCTTGCCTAGTCCAAGTTACTAAGGATATTTGTCTATGTTTTCCTCTTAAATGTTTCTGTGTCTTGTTTTTAAATTCAGGTTGGAATTATTCTTTGTGTATCAAATGAAATAGGTTTTGAAGTTCACGCCCTTTCATACAGATACTCAAATGATTCCATGGCATTTATTCAAAATGCAGTATGTTTACTCCTCTTCTAAATTCCCATTACGCCTTTGTTCAAATATCTATCCATCATATATATGTGTTTTTTTCCATCAACTATCTATTCCTATTCTATTTGACTATTCTTACTCCACTACTACATGTTCTTAATCACTGTATCTTCACAGTACATTTTTAAAATCACATGTATAAGTCCAGAAATTTAATTTTTTAAACACTGTTTTGATTATTCTTGATCTCTTGTATTTTCATATATATTTTGGAATAAGCTTCTCCAGTACTCCATAATAAGCACGCTTGGATATTATTTTCACTTTTGGAATCTAGGTACAGTTTACATATATTGCATTGAATAGACATTAAAGTCACCGAAAATGAGTTTTGACAAATGCATATGCAACCTACAACCCTCTCAAAATACAAAACATTTTAATCACCTCAAAAAGTTTGCTAGTCTCTTTCCCAGACAATTCTATCTCTAACCCAGGAGGTTATCAATGTTCTGATTTATTTCACCATAGATTTTTTTGTCTAGATATTTTTTTTGTCTAGATATTTATATAAATACATGCATGTAGGATGTACCCTTTTTGTCAGTTTCTCTTGCTCACATTATGTTTTGAAGAGTTACTTGTGTTTTTCCTGTGTTTATGATTTGTTCCTTTTATTGGTGGCTCAGGTGTCATTTTATGAATATAACCAATTTTTAAATCAATTCTTCTGTTAATGAATATTGGATTGTTTTCTATTTAATTTGTAACTACTATAGATAAGTTTGGGATGAACATTTAAATAAATTGTATGGATACATGTTTATTAATTCATTAAGTTTTTCAAGTAATCACTTTCATTCATCGGTTTCTATTTTTCTCTGGTATTCTGGGCATTGACAAAATTGCAGGGGTGTGATACACTGTGGGGTTAGCTAACTATAAGGATTTCAAAAGAATTTTTCCAAGAATGGCCTGATGATAAGGCTGGGAGCACAGAAGTGATCTCCTGTCTCTTTTTGGTGTGTTCCAACATCACTCGGAAGTGCAGTGGCAGTAGCAGCTTTGGCAAAACTGTGGTTTATTGAATAGATTAATCGCCAAGATGCTGAGTATCATGTCAGGCATTTTGTAATACAAGCATGGAAAAGGCAATTACAGCCTTTGGGAAAATAATATTCTAGAGACAAGGAAGACTTTACATGAATAATCACCATGCAATGTGACAAGTATAATGATAAATTCTTTACCAGGTATAGTAGCATAAAATGAATAAGTATTTCAGAAATAGTAATTGATTCCTAAAATAGGTTTTAAAGTATAAGTGGGAATTTTCTAGGCTGAAAGTAGTGCCAGTTGCAGGATTCCAAATGTAATGAAATTAAAACCAAAGAAATGGAGGCTAGAATTAGCATGTTGTGTGCAAACACAATGTATATATTTTTATTTCACTTAACATAATTTCATTAACATTCTTCATATTTTTGCATAATCTGCATAATCAACATGTTTAAGAGCTGCATAATAGTCTACCAAGTTATCATTTAAAACATTTTGAGGATAGTGCATTGCTTCTTTCAAAAGTTATTTCAAGTTTTAGAAATAAAAGATTATTTAAGTTAAATCATATAATGGATATAAAAGACATGCTTTTAGGATTATGCATTTTATTATATTATTTCTTATTATTTCTTCTCACTATAAAAGGTTTTGTGTATTTATTTTTTATAAATATATAATAGGCAGTATTATTCTTACTCAGCAGAATCATGGTATTTTAAACTATAGAGGTCATACCAAATATGTTATCCATAAATACATCATTTTTGTGATCCAGTCATTGCTAAAGTGAGAAAAGATTGAAATGAAATTTATATCCTACAAAACCCCCTTCCAAAAAGTACATCTGCCTGTCAAAAAACATGTATTAGTTTTTAACAATAATTTTTTGTGGTTCAGATACAACAAATAGTGTCATATGTCTATCTACCCAACTATCCTCCTCCATCTACCTTCGAATCATCCTCTATCAATCTATTTATAGACCATATATACATACTGTGTTGAGGTCTTTAATTAAGCAGATTCTCAACTGAAGTTGAAAATATGAATAACTTTATATCCATTCAGCCAATGTGCTCTATAGACTAAGAAATTTAAGGTGAATGAATGTTTTCTAGAGGTGGTATAGTAACTGGAGACAAGAGTATTCAAAAACATAGAAGAAGTATGCCTATTCCAGCATACTTGAGAGTTTGTGTTTACCACCAATTATTTGTTGTTGTTTGATTACATAACTTCATTGAGATAGTTTAAATTGAATGGCATCTATTTCTTGTGGAATGAGTTCTTTACACAACTAGAAACTTAATTTTGCGTGCATGACCTATAACTAATATACCACATGAAAGTTCATTTTTAGATATCTATGTGGGCCATTGAAATATCAAGTAATTTTAATCATTGTCTTGAGTTTTCTCTGTTATTTGAAGCCCAAACAAAATTAAATTATACTTTCTCATTTTGGAGAAGAGGATAAGGGAATGGTCAAGATTATCTTTCGAAAAAATAATAAGTTAATTAGAAAATGAAGGGTTTGTATTTATTTATTATTTTCTATAAAATCTCTTAAGATACTAGGATATACATAAAGATGATACAAAGCAAATGAAGTTAGAACATGAAACTTAGAACTTATAAGAAAATGGTAGGAAGGCCACTTAATGCTAAAAACAAAGTGGGCATATAATATTAGTGCTTTGTTTCTCAAAAAACAATTTTTATTTTATTTTGTATTTTTATTTATTTATTTATTTTGAGACAGAGTCTCTCTCTGTCACCCAGGATGGAGTACAGTGGCATGATCTCGCCCCACTGCAACCTCGGCCTTCCAGTTTCAAGCAATTCTGCTTCAGCCTCCTGAGTAGTGGGGATTGTAGGCACGCCCCACCACACTTGGCTAATTTTTGTGTTTTTGATAGAGACAGTGTTTCACCATTTTGGCCAAGCAGGTCTCAAAGTCCTCTCCTCAAGTGATCCTCCTGCCTCGACCTCCCAAAGTGTTGGGATAACAGGCGTGAAACACTGCGCCTGGGCTCAAAAAGAGTTTTAAGTAAATGTGTACTGCTATGGATTTTAGTAGTCCACAGTGTTTTTGTTTATTTTTTTGATCATTTGTTTGGTGCGTACCTTATGCTGATTTGTGCATGGTACACAGATGATGAAGATGTCCACCCTGACACCAGCACTGGAAGATCTTCATTTCAAGTGGTCACAGCCCCCTCTTTTAAGATCTTGCAGCTTAGATAAAATGTACTTTAGAAATGGAGTCTGACTGGCATAATATGGGTCATCATAGGATCCAATTAACTACGGGCAGGAGGAAGCATCCAAAATGGTATGATGCTTTTTTGGAAGTTGGAGCATATTAAAATAAATGAGGACATAGAGTGTGGTAGGGAACTGATTGTTTATTCAGAAGTATTAGTGTTTATATTAGAGTTTATCATTCTATATGCCTTTCACTTTTGATTCCTATTTTCAGCAATAATATAGATAAAAGTAAAATATTTGCATAAACTCAGCTTTTCTTTTAGATCCATTCTGTTAGAACTTTTCTGTCCCAGCAAGTAAAGAAACACGACAGCAAGCCTTTGCTTGGCCTAGCACATGATGCCTCCCTACCTGCAGAGTGAAGCAGGGCATTGGATGTGCTAACACCATTCAGAATAATGTTTAAAAATACTCACCATTTATTTTACCCTATAAGAAAAAGGCATGTGTATGTACACTTGACCACATGCTGTTTTGTAATAATTTTCTCATGTCTTTTTTCCTCTTAATAACTCAGGAGCTTTTGTTTCAAGTGCTACCTTCCATGTTTTAACAAATCTTACGTAAAATTCCGAGTCACATTTATTCTTAAAAGAGGAATCAATAATAGTTTATGCTTGCCTATATTACATTTTATGAAGTTTGTGTTAGGTAATAAACATAAATGTACATTTGTTAATAATATTATATGCCATGTGAATATATTTCATTTTAATTGTAATGTAGCAATAATACTCATGAGAACTCTCAAAGATACACCTACACAATTGGAAATGCACTCTTTAGGACTGGTAAAGGTTGTTTCCCTGACTAAAAGAATGATCCTGAAAGTAAAAATAAAGAAAAATAAAACTATACAATTTCAAAGCTGCACTGGACATTGTAGTTCCCAAGCATGAATGTAATTAGTCATACATGATCTATTTTATACAACTTGATATACTCTTCTACTAATTTGAAAGATTGGAGGTTCATGCATCTTCTCTTATCTTGCTATTTATTTTTATACTCCAATTTAAACATAATGCATGGCAAACTGTCATCATGGCCTGCAAAAAGCATCAGATATCTGAAATAAAACAAATAGTTATTTATTGAATTCCAAAATGGCCACAATAAAAGAGGAATATTTTCTTTACAAGTATCGCAGTAAACTGTCCCCTCTCTGGTGTCACTTGTTTACATTATTTAAGACAGTTTTCAAGGATTCTCAAGGTTAAAAACATTAAATACGCCAGTACCATAAATAAATAAAGCCAAAAAGAAACAATTTTAAAACAACGTAAAAATCCAAATCTAAGATATATATTTGGGAGTATTAAGTAGAGGACTGTTACAATTACTCATTTTTTTTGTTGTTCACATTAAAACAGTTGCCTGTATAGAAACTATGAACGGATTTTTATGAACACCAGCAATTATTCTCATATCAGTACTATCTGTTTTAAAACTACTCATTGATAGAGTCCCACTTCAAATGACGATGGAATATCTTGTAGAAGAGCAGTGTTTCCTCTAAGAACAACTAGATGTCTGTATTAATTTTTTAAAAGTGTTTAACAGCTTTGGAGAGCTGAGACAGCCAGGGCTTGAGGGGACAGAAGAGTATAAAATGGGAAGCTCATTAAAGTAAGTTAAATCTCTGTGCTACATTTTTGTCCCTGAACCAATTGGTAACATTAAAGTTTTTCAGGACACGATGAATTCAGCAGAAAGCATCTTAGATGGAGAAAAGCTATCTGGGTAGAGAACAATGGGAGTTTGGAGATGTCAAGGTAAGACGAACTTGAGGGGCTAAGATGCCAGTGATGAGGAAAACCTGATGAAGTGAGTCTAACACTGTCCTAGTTTTCAGCATGAGGCATTTGCCTTTTGAAGCTATGCAGTGTGAATTTTAGAAAGCAGCTGAAAACCCAGTTGCAGTACTTGAATTACCAGAAGGACAAAAACTGTAGTTCACAATCCACCTGCTTAAACACCACAACAGACTCAATGCAGAACTTAGAAGGATACACCGAAGACATGGTTGTAAACTAGAGGTAGAACATGCAAAGTCAAAAGACCCCTTAAGAGAATGACAAGGCACATCACAGAAGGGGAGAAGATATTTGCTATACCTTTATGCAACAAAGATACTACATTCCAAATGTATATACATTCCTGTAAATCAATAACAAGATAGCCCAACAGATAAAACAGTCAAGAAACATAATTCCACATTACAAAAAAACAAACAAACAAACAAACAAAAATTAGCTACTCAGTAAATACCGAAATAGCTGTTAAAGTTTGTTAGTCATTAGGCAAATGAAAATTAAAACTATAACAAGATTTTGTTAAACATCTCCTTCAGGAACTATTAAAAAATAACAAATGTTGATGAGGATGTAAAGTAGTTAGGAAGTTTCAGAAAGGATTTAAACTGGTATAATCAATCTAAAAAATGCTTGGCATTATCTCCTAAAGATAAACATACTTATTTCTTATGAACCAGCAATTTAGATCCTAAATGTGTACTCAACAAAAATAAGTACATATGAACAAGAAAACATACAAGACTTTCATAACATCACTATATATGAAAGTCCTAAACCAGAAACTATCTAGAAGTCTATCAACAGGTGATTGTATAAATACTTTGATATATCTATATTAGTGGTTCTCAACTGAGAGTGATTTGGTCCTGCAGGAGGCATCTGGTGATGTAAGAGATATTTTTCATTATCATAATTATTGAAGAGGTGGGAGGAGAACAGTGTTACAGGCATCTAAGGATTAGAGAGTAGGGATGTTGGGATGTTAAACATTCTAAAAGGTACAAAATAGGCCCCAAATGACGAATTATCTGGTCAAAATATCAATAACACCAAAATTAAGAAACCATGATTTATACAATAAAATATTATATTGTCCTGAGTATTGACAAATTGATGCGACATGTGAAACACCAATTCTTCAAACATACTGCTGAGGAAAACAAGACAGCAACAAAGTACATATTTTATAAGTCTACTTACGTTCTACTAAAAACCTATCAAAACCAATCAATCCTGATAGAAAGCAAAATGCTGGTTCCCTCTGTGGTGGTGTAGTGATTGAAAGGGTATAGGTATTCTATTATGGATTTATTTGAGTGTTGAGTCCCTGGGCATATTTGCTTTTTGAAAATTGCTTGAATTGAATAATTATGATATGTATTTATATAATATTTCCATGAAAATTTAACTAAAATTTATCTTTGAATCTCTAGCCTGTAAGAGGTCATGGGATGTTTAATATCATTAAGATTTCATGTGTATATATGCAGTTTGGAATAACCAACAATTTCAGTTTTGAAAAAGACAGAATGTTATTTAAGTTGAAATAGAGTCATCAAAACACATGACATTTTTATTTCTCAGGGGTGTGTGTATGTGTTTGTGTGTGTAAGACATTGTCAACGAGGTGTTTTAGTACAATATTTTTAAAAATTCATCTTAACTGCCTTACCTACTTTTTCTTTCAAAGCCAGAATCCTTCAAAATGTTTTTCATTTCTTGAAAAGTAACTTAGCTTCCACAAGAATAATAAAATAGACAGTATATAAGGATACCCTACAGTGAAATACCATGGCAACAGACACTTGGGCTGAATCTTTCTGACCATGGGCAAATCTGCCCAAGACTGTCAAATCCAGTATCTCCAAATTGCCATTGAAAATATGAACGTTGCAAGAGGAATAACATTCTGTCTTGGTCATACATTTACTTAAGATAAATAACCAGCTATCGTGCATCACGGAGAAATCACCTGATCAAGGATTGTATGTACATTGAAGTAAATATTAAACAGAAAGCATTTATAATTTTATGAAATTACTATACGGTAAAACACATCAGTTAAGTGAATCAGCATGAGATTTTTATCTAGTTGTATTAGTTTACAAAGCTCTGACAGAGCAAAGATTAGAGAATTAAATACTAGGTATTAATTGACTCTATATGGTAATAAATCTACCAGTATAAAATGTGTTTATATATATTGTTTAACTTTAATACTTATCCTCTTCAATTAAATATACTCAGATACGTCTTCCTGTTGATTGGCATCACTTATGTTTCACTACCCCAGGAAGATTTAGGACAGGTGGTCAGGCAGACTGGAGGATTTGGTGAAGAGAAACTGAAGAGGGGAAAATGTAGAAGGAGAGACTAGGGAAAGGAAAAGGAAGTGTGATGGTTAATTTTGGGGGTCAACTTGACTGGTTGAGGGAATACCTAGAGAACTATTAATGCATTAATTACTTCAGATGTATCTGTGAGGGTGATGGAGTCTGTGGACTGAGTGAAGATCTGCTCTCAATGTGGGAAGCACCATCCGATTGGATGGTGGCCTGGAGAGGACAAACTAGGAAAAAAGGGTTTCAGCTCACACTGTCATGGAGCTGGGACTTTTGTCTTCCTCTTGCCCTTGGGCATGAGAATTTCAGGTTCTCTTGCCTTGGGAATCCCGGACTTACAACTGACCCCCCATCTCCCTGCTCCCCCTCCCACCCAAGTTTCTCAGGCCTTCAGCTTCTCTGCTTCTGAGGCTTTGAGATTTGAACTGAGGCGGGCGACCTGCATCCCAGGGTCTCCAGCTTGCAAACGGCTTATCGCGAGACTCCAGTCTCCATCATCCTATGAACCAATTCCCCTAATAAATCACTTCACGTTTATCGTTGTATCTACGTATCTATCGATCTCTCTCTCTCTCTCTCTCTCTCTCTCTCTCTCTCTCTCTCTGTCTGTCTCTCTCTGTCTGTCTCCCTACCTACCTACCCACCATCTAGCTATCCTATTGGTTCTGTCTCTCAGGAGAACCCTGACTAATACCCAAAGTCAGTTCAATTGTAAGAAGGAGAAAGAGGAGATGTGGAAGAGGGGGCAGTTGAGGAGGAGCAGGGAAGAGACCCAGGATGGTCAGCACTGTATTCCTAGCTTCCCTTATGAATGGGAAAGTCCCCATGGGAGGAAATTCTGACAAATGGAGTTTTAATGAAAACGCTCTGTGAGGACTTGTGATATTTTCCTTTAAATGAAATTTAAAAAGCCTTCTTCTGTTTTCCTGAATCCTGGAATAATTTTGTGAATGGGAGTCACATACAATAGAGAAGATACAAGGGGTTGAGAAGACAAAGGACTAAGCAGCTGTCACAGCAACTGCCATTACTATCCTTCAAATGTTTTATGTCAGGAAGAAAAAAAGTCTATACTGTTTATGCCACAGTTTTCAGGTCTTTCTCACAGCCAAACGTATCCTAACTAAAATGAGGCACGTTTCACTTCCCATGTGCCAGATATAGAGCTGGAAATTCAGGATACAAAGGGGACTGTTGAAATCTGGAGACTGAGGATTAAATATTAAATATAGTGGAATGAATAGTGATCAGTGTTGCAGTATTACCTGCAATGTGGAGAGCTGTAACATGAGGTCTGGTAAAGCTTTGTCAGGAAGATGAACCTTGAATGGACACTTGTCTCAAAACAGGCCTCATGTCAGAAAACACAAACTCATTGAATACGTAATTTATCTAAATGTAAGCAGTTCTTATGCCAAATTCATGGAATCTGTATATGAGAGCAATACAGGACAAGCAGTAAGTCTACCTGGTTTAGTAAAGGCCAAATACTGAAACACTTCTAGAATTGATCTAAGGGATTTTAATTTGTACTCTGTCATATATGCAACAGAGAAATATTTGAAGAGTTTTGAGTATTGCAATGAATTGATTATGTGTTTGTTTTTATATAATATCTGGAAAGGTGGATTGGAATAATGAGATGGGAAATAGGAAACCCAATTAACTCTGAAATAAGACATGGCAGATAGAGAAGGTTGCATAGAAACTGAAGATGATAATTGTAGAATTAAGAAGTTCCTTTTCCTTTCTCTAACTTATTGGAATATGCTTACTGAAGCTTCTCATTGTTACCTGGGTATGGCCTGTCTCTGTTTGATGTTTCTGTCTCTTTTAAAAGCACTAGCTATAGTTACGGACTAAATTCTAGCCTCCCTGCTCTTTCTAAGGAATTAATTCTTGAGCTTCTCGTTTTACATTATTATTCCTTTCTGGGTGATTTCTGTCACCTCAATGATTGCAACCACCATCTATATATTACAGTATTAGAAGTCTATGAGCATATACATATTAACCATAATAGAAATATTAATAGAAATGATTTAATATGTCCATATTTAATATTTGGGTAAAACCAATAATGAAAGAACACTGTACCAGGACAGAGATAACTTAATTTGCTAAGCTATTACATTGAAAGTGTCTGCATCATAAATGAATAACTCAGCACACCTGGGTATGTATCAATTAGCTTAAGAAACAGGATGTTGGCAAATTCCCAGAAGACTATTTTGTGCTTTTCCACTCGCCATTCACTTCTCCCCACCAGCAAAGATAAACACTGTCCTGACTTTTGAAGATAGGTTTGTCATTCTAGTTTGAATATTTTATGTAAACAGAATAATACAAAATATACTCCTTTGTGTCTAGCAACTTTGCACAATATTTTCTTTGAGAGATTCATTTATATTTTGTTTACTCATAAAACACATATTGTTATTTTTGGATAGTATTTTGTTGAATGAACATACATTTATTATTCAGTCTGTTGTTAATAAGATTTTGGACTAGCCTAAGTAGTTCCATATAAAACATTTTAGCAGGTGCGTGCTGGATATTTCTTTGGTGATGTCCCCAGGAGTGAGTCACAAGTTATGCATGTGTTCATATAGTAAATACTGCCTAAGGATTTTGTGAATTGTACAAATACTTCTATATACCCCTTCACTTGAAGCCTCTGACACTAATTTCTTACCAGTTTGGCATTATCTATTTCTTCATTTCAGCCACCCTGGTGGGTGTATATAAGTATAGCATGTTACTTTTGATTTGCATTTTTTGATGACTAATGATGAGTTGTGTTATTTTTCTTATTAATTTGAAAGAGATCTTTATACATGGCAATAAGAATTCTGTATCATATATATGAATATATAGTGAATATATTCCTCCCACTCTATGGGTTACCCTTTCACCATGAAGTATATCTTGAAGAACAAAAGTTCTGCGTGTATAATATAGTTCATTTTATGAATTACTTTTCTTTTGGTCAGCACTTGTATGTCTGGTTTAAGAAACATTTGCCTACCTCAAGTTCATCTAGAAAATCTTCTGTGTTTTTTCTCAATGTATTACTGTTTCATATGTTAAATCTTGATCTGCATTCTGTTGAAAGTTGATTTTCACATAAGCAATGAGAATAATATACTACATTGTCACCGTTATCACACTATATGGAGTTGTATATGATTAGGTCTGTTTCTGGACTCTATTCAACTTTATAGTTTATTTTATTTATACTTTTCTAATTAGTATTGCTTTATAATAGGTCTTCATATCTTGAAGTGGTCCATTTTTACTTTTTCTTTTCATGATTGCTCTGGATATTCAAGACTTGATATTTCCTGGTACATTTTATTTTTCCCTGGTCAGTTTTCACACACACACACACACACACACACACTGAACTGGCAGGGATTTTGAACTATGTTGAATATATTCATTCATTTTGGGAGAAATTACATCCTCAGAACATTGTGTTTCATCATCAGTGAACATGGCATATTATAATTATTTTGTTCTTTAAAATATCTTCCTAATGTCTAGAGCTTTCAGAACAGTCTTCTCCCATGTGTTTTGCCAGATTTATTTCTAGGAATGTAATGTTTCTTTGATGTTATTATAATTGATTTTGTATGTTTAAATGCATTTTCCACTTGCTATTATTTTTCTGGAATATGCATATAAAATTGATTTATGTACATTTACCTTCTATCCTTGAACTTTGGTAAATGTACTTCTTAATTCAATTTGTCTGATATTTCTGAATATTTTACATATATTGCATCATTCATAAATAATGCAAGTTTTGTTTCCTTCTCAATGTCATGTATTTTATTTAATTTTGTTGCTTTATTGCACTGCTTTTAACCTCCAATATAATCATAAATAGAAATGGAGATAATAGGCATCTCAATTGAAATTCCAAATTGGATGATGGAGAGGAGATGGAATATTTTATCATTTACTACATTAGGTATCAGTGTTTTGCAGATACTCTTATCAGATTAAGAAAATTCCTTTTGGTCTTTGTACAATTAAAAATTATGATTTTTTTCAAATATTGTTGCTGTCTTTAATTTTGTCAGTCTGCTGAATTGTAATAGATGATTTTCAATCTATGTTAAACCAAACTGGCACTGCTGGATTAGGCACTACTTTGTGTCATGACGTGTTACCCTTTTTACTTATCACTAAATTAAATATGCTAATAATATGTTTTAGGAATTTTGTATCTTTGTTCATAATAAATATTGCCCTACAATTTTACTTTTTAAAATATTATTTTAGTATTATTGTATCAAGATAATATTTTTCTGATAATATGAGTTAGGAAGATTATAGTCAATTTCTGAAAAAAATATAATATTGGTTTTTCATTCAATATTTATAAAAATTCTCTTACGATACTCGCTGTACATGGAGTTTTCCTTGAAAAACTTCGAAAGTTTTTACTTGTGGATTATATCATTGCTATATAAAGGGCTATTCTGCTTTTTTATGTTGTATAATTTATGTGTTCAAAAGGTTTTTTCATTTTGACTAACTTGTCAAATTTATCAACACATAATATCGATAGTGAGATTTTCTTTTTTACTTCTGATATTGGTCTATTGATTTTTTTTTTTTTCCTCTCTCTCTTCTCTTCTGTCTCTTGGTCACTGATGCCAGAAATTTAGCAATTTAATATTTTCAAAGAACCAACTTTTAGCTTTGTTAACTATGTCTATTATATGTCTATTTTCCATTTCACTAATTTCTGGCATTTATTTTGATTATTTCTTCCCAGTTTATTTGAGCTTACGTATTCTTTTTGTTAGCTCTTATAGTGACAGTATAGGTGATTTATTTTCAACTTTTAGTATTTTTTAATATATGCATGTATACTACTATATTCTTTTAAGTATTCTAATTAAATCTTACAGGCTTTGATTGATCATATTGTTAATAATCACTTCAAGTTATTTACTAATTTTCACTGTAATTTCTTTTTGGACTAATGAGTTACATTAAGTGTTTCATGCAAATATTCAAACACCTATTTTTGTCTTTCAATAATAGAACCATAATTTAATCCACAGTTTTCAGATAACCTATACTACATTAATTTAAAACTTTTATTATTTTGCAGACATTTATGACCTAATATATAGTGAATCTTGAAAGATG
Organism: Macaca fascicularis; assembly: GCF_037993035.2. Taxonomy (NCBI): domain Eukaryota; kingdom Metazoa; phylum Chordata; class Mammalia; order Primates; family Cercopithecidae; genus Macaca; species Macaca fascicularis. Next base: position 45,589,039 of record NC_088378.1, read on the forward strand.
TACTATATGCATTTCTAGTTATTGATTGTAGTGGTCAATATATGTTACTGGATCAAACTGGTTAATTTTTCTTGTTCAATTCTTATATGTAGCTAATGAGTTTTTGACAGCTGATCTATCACTTATGGAATGAGATGTATTGAAATTTCCAGACATTATCAAGGATTTGTCTATTTGTGCTTTTCTTTCAGTCAACTTTTTAAAAAATATATATATAATTGAAGCCAAGTTATAAGCAGTATATAAATTTACAATTGCATAACTTCCCATTAATTTGTTATATTTTTATGCAATGTCTGTCTTCAATAATAGCTCCTGTATATCTTTCTCAATCATTTTATTTTAAATGTATCTGAATTTTTAATTGTAAAAATCCACTTATACATGACTGGCTGTAGAGTCTTGTTTATTTTAATCCAAAAAGTAATGATTTTTCCCTTTTAATTATAATATTATGTCTATTTATTTCTAATGTGAATACATGCAGTTAGGTTCAATTTCAATACCTTGTACTTGTTTTATCTTTTCCAAATATATTTTGTTTCCTTATTTGCATTTTTTTATTTTGTATGATCAAGTACCTGTATTATATTTTATCTTCAGTTTGCAATGTTTTACTTATGTTTTTTACTAGCTTTATTTTTTTGGTTACCTTGAAATTACAAAACAAACAAATCAAAATTAACAAAGAACATTACCTCATATTTGTCTGTATTTAAGTCAGTATGTCTTTTATGATATGTGCAGTTTTTAAAACTCAGAATTATTTAACTTCATTTGCTGAATATAATAAATAACCACCAAAATTGTTTCGATTTTCATACCACTAGTGAATTAAAACCAAAGGTTTCCTACACCCTCCAAAATATAGTACTGTGCAATTTTTTTATAATAATGAAATGAGTTTATTACAATTTTAATTTGTGTTTCTCAGTGACTTACAAATTTTCTCAGCTTTTCATGTGATGAATGTTCGTGTTTTCTCTATTGTGAGTTTCCAATTTTTTAACTATTTCCTTTTATAATTTTTAACATTGTTACAAGATGATAGAACTTATTTATGTATTGTTCAAAATATGTACTGTTGAATCAATGATTATCAAATAATATATGAGATACAGATATTATTCAGTATCCATCTTATAAAGCATAATATTAGCAATGCTATTGAAACTGATTTTTTTCCATATGCCCTTTCTTTTACTCTGCTTAGAGTTAATGGTAATTTTGATTTTTTTCTTGACCATTTCTTTGCTTTTTTAAAAAATGTGTATCACGGTGTGTATCTCTTTGATTATACCCCTATTCAGAGTTCACTGAGTTTGTTTTGGATATGTAGAGTCAGAATTTTCACCAAATGGAAAGTTTTTAGCTGCTATTTTTTCAGACATTTCTTTTTACCATTTTCTTTCTCTCCTTTCCTTCTGAGACTTCCTTACACATATAGTGGTATCTTTGATGGTGTCCCCCACAGGTCCCTTAAGCTTTGTTAATTTATTTTAGTCAATCTTTTCTGTTGCTACTTTTCAGATGGGATACTTTTAACTACTAATCTTCAAATTTGTTGATTGTCTCTTAACGCCTGCTCAAATCTGCTGATGAAGAATTTTAGTAAAATTTTTATTTCAGCTATTGTACTTTTCAGTTCCAGAATTTCTATTTGCTTTATTTTTATTTTTTCTCTTGACTGATATTCTAGATTTGTTGGAACATAATTCTCCTGGTTTTATTTAGTTCTTTGTCTGCGGTTTTCTTTAGTGTTTTTAGCATATGTAAGACTGTGGATTAAAGCTTTTATCTAGTAAGCCCAATGTCTGGGGTGCCTCAGAAATGATTTTGGTCAATTTATTCTTGTCCTGTGAGTGGGCCATACTTTTTGTTTCTCACCATTACCGATATTTGTGTGTTGTCGTTGAAAATTGGATATTTTGAATTTTACAGTGTAGTAACTCTATAAATCTAAATCTCCCCTTCCCAGAATTTGCTGTTGCTTGTGGATTACAGTTGTCTGTTATTCTGTAACTTTTATAAACCATCTTTGCAAAGACTTTTCATTCCAGTATCTCAGTGGTCATCCAGTGACCTGACAGAAATTTCCTTGAATGCCTACAGCTAAAAAGAAAAATAAATGAAAAACAAGCAAAACAAAACACAACAAAATTCTCCCGGTCCTTGCTGATTGGCTCTGAGCGAGAACAAGTTGAATACACCTCTGGGTTTAGTCCTCATTTTCTGCTTATGCAGGTCCCAAAGATCAGTATTTTCCATGTATGCTTCCAGTCCTGGGTATGCACGTGGTCTCCAGGATTCTCCAGTGTATGTGGGAGTCCTTTCAATTTTGATTCCTCCATGTATCTTCTTCTCCAGGCTCCTGTTTCCCAAGCTTTTCGTCTGTCTGTTGCTTGCCCCATTTGCTATCCCTTGCACCTAGTGGTTATGCATAGTATATGCCTTTAAATGCTTTTGACCAGTGCTGCCCCAAAGGGTGTTCTAGCCTTAAGAGTTGTCTAAGAGAATCCCTCATAGAGCTGCTGTCAAAATGAATAATCACAATTCTTTGAGAACAGTCTTTATTGTTCCCTCTGGCATCAATAAGCCACACCAAAAATATGCATCATAAATTCCACAGCCACTATTGAGCTGGGAAGCAGGGGATGGTAAATGAGTAAAATGACACACCACTATGTTACAAAAATTTAGCATTTGTTTTCTTCATTAAACACTCCCTTGGTGGTTGTAAGTTTTTTGTTAGATTCCCACATTCTGAAAAAGTGTATTCTGACAGCTTTTACCAGGCTAATGGTTGCCGAAACAGAAGAGCTGATCCTTGGAGCTCCAGACTCCACCATTTTCAATGTGGTCCTCCCATTCCTTTGCTTACTATTGTTCTATTTTGTGTGTGTGTGTGTGTGTGTGTGTGTGTGTGTGTGTGTTTATGTGTATCACTACTTGCTGTGTAATATTTCCAAGGTACAAATGTATTCTTTTTTGCTCAATATTGTGGTTTGTGTGATGGCATCTGGGTTGTTTGTAATTTTTATTTATTGTTCAGTTATATTTTACATTGTGTGATTATTCCACAGTTTATTATTCTATCCTTCTCTCAACTGGCATTTGTGTTGTTTTCAGTGTTTTGCTGTAACAAATTGCTACTATGAATATTCCTATCTTCTGAAGCACTTTTTCACTAGCAGTTCTCTAAACGTTATATCAAGTTGTTGAATTTCTGAGTTATAGTGTATGCACATTTTTAAATTTGCATGATCATCTCATAATGCACCTCAAGATTATTGTGCCAAATATTCTGATTAGCAGTATTTACTTGAGGAGTAGTAGTTATGGGACAACCCCAATTCTTAGTTATGGAGTGTCTTCTCTGGGATCTGACATACACTCTAGTCACCCTGTATTTTCTCCCATATAATTCATTTAGTATCTTCAGAGAAAATAAATTATTTTTTCAATTGTTCCTTGATAGGCAAAGACAAATGCCAGACATTCCACAGGTAGTAATGGGATCAATTTTTACTCATAAGGATGGCTATAAATGAATGAAAAAACATGGAAAAATAGATTCTAACCAGTTATATCTATGTGTTGCTATATTCCTGAGAAATGAGGACCTTAACTTATGAAATGATAAAAAATACCTATTAAGGTTATTTTATTTACTGAACATAATTGGCTTTCATAAAACAGCTATTAGATTTGATACTTTCAATCTGACAAATAATCCTTTAAGCTATAAATAGTATTTTTAGTTTAAAATTAGGAAATGTACAATAACAAATCACAGGTATGAGAATTAAGTACCTTGAATCACCTTGGTTATGGTTTACCTAAATTATTTGTTCATTACCAATTGAAATATGTACCCAATGAAAGACTAATTTCCTAATATTTATTATAAAAGCAGTATCTGGTTTATTCATTCATTTAACAAACACTTTTCTTATCTGGCACCTACTTTATGCCAATGAGAGTTCTAGGCACTTGGGAAATGCACTGAGCTGAAATAATAAGATAATTATTTCCTGTGGAGTTTACCTTGTAGTTGAGAGATATAGACACTAAGAAATAATATAATATATTGGGGTTAAGTGCTACGGAAAGTGGGTAGTCAGTGGCAGTAAAGAGAGATATTTCAGGGAGGTTCGTTATGAAAGGCCACACTGATAAAATGATTTTTGAGCATAAACATACATCATGAAAAGGACAAGTTATGACATGATCTCGTGGAAGATTCTTCAAGGACATGGAAACACTAAAGGCACAGTACCTGAAGTGGAAACACACTGGGAATAAGTGAGAAAGAGCAAAGAGGTGAAACAATGAGTAAATTATAAAACTCATTGTAGATTTTTATGCAGCTGAATCACATAATTTTACTTATCAAAAAAGATCACTGTCTGTTCTGTGAATATTAATCCTACTGGGAACAAGGACAGAAATAGTCCAGTTAGGAGCTTACTATTGTTTTCTAATTATTTTCCTTTGTGGTGGTAGACATGGAGATAATGAAAAAATGAGAAAATGTTCGATTTGGAATATTTTCAGATTACAATGCTGAATTGATTGACTGATGAATTTTATGTGCTGTGTACAAGAGAGAAAGGATTCAGGGAAGCTATCTGAATATTTGGCCTCAAAAGACAGAATAAAAAAATATTAACTATGACTTGCTGAGTTTGAAAAGACTTGGAGAGAAGAACTTTAAAAAGAGAATCAAGACATTTGCTTTCAGAAGTGTTAAGTTTGAGTTGTCTGTTTTACATGTATAGGAAATGTAAATTGGTAGCTGGATATATATTTTTGAGTTTAGAAAAGTTTAGACCTGGAGAAAACATAGAGTCATAATTTGAAGTAAGTTCACAGAATGCAGTCATATTAAAAGACTTCGTTTTAAACTATGATTGGGATACAAAGTAGGTGTATGATTTCGGAGTTAACTAAACAGCTCCCAGTGGCCAAAGCTGTAGCAATTTGAGCAATAATATAGTACTGATTATATCCCAGAATATAAAGTAAATAATTTTGACATAATATATGTGTTAGTCTGTTTTCATGCTGCTGATAAATACTTAACTGAAACTGGGAAAAAAAAGAGGTTTAATTGGATTTACAGTTCCACATGGCTGGAGATGCCTCAGAATCATGGTGGGAGGCAAAAGGCACTTTTACATGGCAGCAGCAATAGAAAAATGAGGAAGAAGCAAAAGTGGAAACCCCTGATATACCCATCAGATCTCATGAGATTTACTATCATGAGAATAGGAAGGAAAAGACTGGCCTCCATGATTCAATTACCTCCCTCTAGGTCCCTTCCATCATGAGTGTGAATTCCGGAAGATACAATCCAGTTGAGATTTGAATGGGGACACAACCAAACCATGTCATTCTGCCTGTGGCCCCTCCAAATTTCATTTCAAAACAAATGCAATTTCAAAATCACATTTCAAAACCGATTGTGCCTTCCCAACAGCCCACCAGAGTCTTAACTCATTTCAGCATTAACCCAAAAGTCCACAGTCCAAAGTCTTATCTGAGACAAGGCAAGTCCCTTCTGCCTATAAGCCCGTAAAATCAAAAGCAAGCTAATTCCTTCCTAGATAAAATGAGGGTACAGGTATTGGGTAAATACAGCCATTCCAAGTGGGAGAAATTGGCCAAAACAATGGGGTTACAGGGCTCATGCAAGCCCAAAATCCAGTAGGGAAGTCAAATTTTTAAGCTCCAAAATGATCTCCTTTGATTCCAGGTCTCACATCCAGGTCACACTGATGCAAGAGGTGGGTTTCCATGGTCTTGGCAGCTCCGCCCTGTGACTTTTCAGGGTATAGCTTCCCTCCCAGCTGTTTTCATGGGCTGGCATTAAGTGTCTATGACTTTTCCAGGTGTATGGTGCAAGCTGTCAGTGGATCTACCATTCTGAGGGATCTGGATGATGGTGGCCCTCTTCTCACAATTCCACTAGGCGGTCTCCCAGTAGGGACTCTGTGTGGGGGGCTCCAATCCCACATTTCCATTCTGCACTGCCCTGGCAGTGGTTCGCCCATAAGCACCCCACTACATCACTGAAGCAAATTTCTGCCTGGGCATCCGGGCATTCCCATACATCTTCTGAAATCTAGGCAGAAGTTCCCAAACCTCAATTATTGACTCCTGTGCACCCACAGGCTCAACACCACATGGAAGCTAGCAAGGTTTGGGGTTCCACCCTCTGAAGCCACAATCCGAGCTGAACATTGACCTCTTCAGCCACGGCTGGAGTGGCTGGGACACGACACCGGGCACTAAGTCCTCAGGATGCACACAGCACGGGGCCTCAGGGCTCGGCCCACGAAACCACTTTTTCCTTGTGGGCCTCCAGGCCTGTGAGGGGTCTCTGACATAGCCTGGAGACATTTTCACCATGGTCATGGGGATTAACATTAGGCTCCTAGCTACTTATGCAAATTTCTGCAATCAGCTTGAATTTCTCCTCAAAAAATTGTTTTTCTTTTCTGCTGCATCACCAGGCTGCAGATTTTCCAAACTTTTACGCTCTGCTTCCCTTTTAAAATGGAATGCTTTTAAGAGTACCCAAGACACCTTGAATGTTTTTCTGCTTAGAAATTTTTTCTGCCACATACACTAAATCATCTTTCTCAAGTTCAAAGTTCCACAAATCTCTAGGATAGAGGTAAAATGGCACCAGTCTCTTTCCTAAAACATAACAAGAGTCACCTTTGCTCCAGTTCCCAACAAGTTCCTATTTTCCATCTGAGATCACCGCAGCCTGGACCTTATTTTTCATATCACTATCAGCATTTTTGTTAAAGCCATTCAACAAATCTCTAGGAGGTTCCAAACTTTCCCACATCTTCCGGTCTTCTTCTGAGCCCTCCAAAGTGTTCTACCTCTGCCTGTTACCCAGTTCCAAAGACACTTCCACATTTTCGGGTATCTTTTCAGCAACGCCCCACACTACTGGTACCAATTTACTATATTTAGTCTTTTTTCATTCTGCTGATAAAGACATACCCAAAACTGGGAATAAAAGATGTTTAATTGGACTTTCAGTACCACATGGCTGGGGAGGCCTCAGGATCATGGCAGGAAGTGAAAGGCAGGTGGTGGTGGCAAGAGAAAAATGAGAAAGAAGTAAAAGCGGAAATCCCTGATAAACCCATCAGATCTCACGAGACTTACCCACTATCATGAGAATAGCATGGGAAAGACTGGCTCCCATGATTCAATTATCTCCCCCTAAGTCCCTCCCATAACAAATGGGAATTCTAGGAGATAGAGTTCAGTTGAGATTTGAATGGGGACACAGCCAAACCATATCAATATATAGGTAGATGATTGAATAAACAAATAAACAGACAAATCTGTGCAGAGAAATTCCAAATAATTTATGTAGATACTCTTTTCTTAAGAAGATGGAGCATAAATCACCTTTCATTGTAGGTTGGTTTTAAATAGTGACATTCTTCCAAATGATACAGAATGGAAAGGCAGAAAGAGAATAACTTTAGAATAGCGAAAACTGGCAAATACTATTTTAGCCAGGTAAGCTTAACATCACAATTGACAAATCATATTTGCCAAAAAGTACCACTGATTTATAGCAACAGTGGCACCTTCATCCCCCAAATCCATAAGCCCAGTCTAGAAATGAGAAATACATCTGAAAAACCCAAATGTAGGGGCACTCTACAAAACACTTTGCAAAAAATCCTCAAAACTGTTAAAGTTATCAAAAAAAAAAAAAAAAGTCAAAGAAATTGTCGCAACAAGGACAAGCATAGGGAGGCATGATGACTAAATGTAGTATGGTGACCTGTATGGGATAAGATAAAGGACATTAATAGACACTGATGAAACCTGAAAAAAGTATAAATTTAGATAATACTTTATCAATATTGGTTCATCAATTGAGAGAAATGTAAAATGGCAATGGAAGACATTAATAGTAAGGAAACTGGGTGTGAGATATACGTAAGTTCTTAGTAATATCTTTGTAATTTTTTCCATAAACATAAAATTACTCTGAAAAGTTAATTTAAAAAATAAACACTACTCAGGATTGTTCTTTTCTCTTAGTCACAGACATGGGAGAATTCAGTGTATATATATATGCCATATATATGTTGCATATATATGAATAGTGTACATATATATACATATAATTCTACGTATATACTATCCATATATATACACACCATATATATGCTATGTGTATGTGTGTGTGTGCGCGCACGTGCAAATGCCTGAGTATCCAGGCATTTCCATACATCTTCCAAAATCTAGGCGGAGGTTCCCAAACCCCAATTCTTAACTTCTGTGCACCCACAGGCACGTATAATGCTATATATATTTGTAAAGTAACAACTTGTGTTTATCTTTTGTTTATCCTTTCATTATTCACGAGATATTTTTAAGTTTTTCTTTTCTTTTTCTTTTTTTTTTTTTTTTTTAAGACAAAGTCTCGCTCTGTCGCCCATGCTGGAGTGCAGTGGCACAATCTCGGCTCACTGCAAGCTCTGCCTCCTGGATTCACGCCGTTCTCCTGCCTCAGCCTCCCGAGTAGCTGGGACTACAGGCGCCCGCCACCACGCCCGGCTAATTGTTTTGTATTTTTAGTAGAGAGGGGGTTTCACTATGTTAGCCAGGATGGTCTCCATCTCCTGACCTTGTGATCCGCCCACCTCGGCCTCCCAAAGTGCTGGGATTACAGGCATGAGCCACCGTTCCTGGCCTAATTTTCTCCTTTTAAACTCTTGCTGCATTTCAAATTTGTATTCCTATCTCAGTGTATACATGGATGAAGTTGTGTGTATATGTGTTGAAAGAATTTTTTCCTTGAGGATTTTGGATTTTGTGACTTCAAGTACTGTAACTATTTTGTAGGTAGAAAAATATATCCCATAATGGAATTCTAGTAATTTAGTGATTTCATTGTTTTGTACATTGAACTCATTGTTCCAAGTAGAACTTACTTTTAAATGTAAAATAGGAAAGAAAGGCATTGTTTTTTCTGTTGCTGACTAAGCAGTTGTTGGAAAGCCATTCATTGAATATAAAAATAATTTCACCATTAATTTTAAAAGTCATAGTTACAAAATACTAAATTGCAATTTTTTTAAGTAAATTTTGTCTTTGAACTGCACCTGCTCTCTTTCAAGTAAGCATTAAGTATGTAATTGCTTTTGAAAAATAGGCGAGATTTTTTAAAAGAATGAATAGCATCTGTATTTACAGAGATACTGAAATGAAATCTACCAAAGATTGACAAGATATTAGAGAAAATATTTTTTTAAAGACTAGACACTGCTAGTGTCTAAAGCACTAGCAGGCTGAACAGCAGGCAATTAAATTTTTAATTTTAATGGATTGACCTATTCTTTGCCTCCTCCTACAGACTGGTGCTTTTTGAATGAAACTATTTCTCCTTTTCCATTATGTGGGAATATGTTTAATAATAGAAGTCAAACATGAGAAGAGGGGGTAAACAATTACATATACATGTGTGTATATATAAAATAAATTTGATTTGAAGCATATGTTAATCCCAAGAATATATTTTAAATCACCTGCATGTTCCAATACTTATTGAACTAGTGAATATACACAGTAATTAGGCTACTTTCATTCATCATAATTATAGTTTTAGACTTCTAATTTTTAAGATTCATAAATTAAAACTAAAACTTATCAAACTTATGACTATAATTAATGTCATTTTTCCTTAAGAGTTAACAAAAGAGCTTCTGCACAGTAAAATAAACTATCATCAGAGTGAACAGGCAACCTACAGAATGGGTGAAAATTTTTTCAATCTACCCATCTGACAACTGTCTTATATCCAGAATTTGCAAGCAACTTAAACATATTGACAAGAAAAAAACAACCCCATTGAAAAGTGGGCAAAGGATATGAACAGACACTTCTCAATAGAAGACATTTACGTGGCCAACAAACATGAAAAAAGCTCAACATCACTGATCATCAGAGAAATGCAAATCAAATCCACAATGAGAGACCATCTCAAGCCAGTCAGAATGGTGATTATTAAAAAGTCAGCACTTTTGGAGGCTGAGGTGGGCAGACCACAAAGTCAGGAGATTGAGACCAACTTGGCTGTGAAACACCGTCTCTACTAAAAATATGAAAAATTAGCCAGGTGTGGTGGCACACGCCTGTACTCCCTACCTGGGAAGCTGAGGCAGGAGAATCGCTTGAACCCTGGAGGCGTAGGTAACAATGAACCGAGATCATGCCACTGTACTCCAGCCTTGTGACAGAGCAGTACTCTGTCTCAAAAAAAAAAAAAAAAAAAAAAAAAATTCAGGAAACAATGAATGCTGGCAAGGCTGTGGAGAAATAGGAATGCTTTTACACTGTTGGTGGTAGTTCAACCATAGTGGAAGACAGTGTGGCAATTCCTCAAGGATCTAGGACCAGAAATAATACTTGATGCAGCAATCCATTTACTGCTTATATATCCAAAGGAATATAAATCATTCTTCTGTAAAGACACATGCACACGTATGTTTATTTCAGCACGGTTTACAATAGCAAAGATGTGGAACCAACCCAAATGTCCATCAGTGATAGACTGGATAAAGAAAATGTGATGCATATACATCATGGAATACTATGCAGTCATAAAAAGGAATGAGATCATGTCCTTTGCAGGGACATGGATGAAGCTGGAAGCCATCACCCTTAGCAAACTAACACAGGAACAGAAGACCAAACACCACATATTCTTGGTCATAAGTGGGAGCTGAACATTGAGAGCACATGGACACAGACACAGAGAGGGGAACAACACACAGCAGGGTCTGTTGGGGGATGGGAAGTGGGGGATGAGGGGAGGGAACTTAGAGAATGGGTCAATAGGTGCAGCAAACCACGATGGCACACATATACTTATGTAATAAACCTGCACGTTCTGCAAATGTATCCCATTTTGTTTGTTTTGTTTCTTGTTTTTCTTTTTTTTAAGAAGAAATAAAGAAAGAAAAGTTAAATCTTCTGCCAATAATTTTGGAAGAATCTTAAAGGTAAACCTTGTTTAGTTTTCTATGCCAGAATTTATCTGTCTTCCCTTTGTTTTAACATAAATCTTCCAAAATTTCTTTTAACAAAATGAAAGATAATAGAATTGTTACATACAAATCTGCTTAACGTGCTACATTAATTAAGCTTAGCTATTTCATCCATCAATGCTGGGAATTTATATATAAGAAAACATTTCCAAATACCTTTTCATGTGAAGCATAGAAGATTAGCTACATGCCTGAAAGACACACAGGCTAAAAAGCCTGTGTATATAACAATATTATATGGGAACATCCTGCACTATATATTGATCATGATTACAGTTAGATCATTCAGGATACTCTATGAATTAAAGTTATGAGTTAAAAGGTAGAAGTAATAGATATTTGATATTTTGATATGGTACTATTATTTTGAATGTGGCTCTGTAATGACCAAATCTTTTCACATTTATCAACAAAATCCTTTTTTATCGTAAGTTGGGAAAGGAAAGCAAATACATACATTAAGAAAATAAGATGCACTCAATTTCTTTTTAAGTTGGATTCTTCACAGAACTTTAGAGTACTAAATTGGAGGAATGCTCTCTCTCATATATCACCAGGATCATTTAATAGAGGAATAATATACATGTAACATATTCAAACAAAAGGAATAAATATGCAATTCATAAAAAATATATCTAAAACTCAACTGCCTAAACTCAAGTGTGTTTTCTAAGACCATTATATTAAAGCTTCATTGAATTAAAATTAAGGCTGAATCTTAGCTTCTGATTGATATTTAACTCTCAGGGATATGTTTTTTTGAATTACTGATTTGTTTGTCACACATTGTCTCTCTCTAATTCTCATTCTTTCTTTATGATAAAAAGCAATATTTATATTAAAAAATAAACTAAGGGAATACGTATTGAAAAGGCACATCAGTGAGTCTTTTGTCTTGAATAATTAATCTAGTAATCTTTGATTAGGATGGGCTAAATTATGCCACAATAAGAAACTGTCCCAAAATCTTAGTAGTTTAACACAACAATATTTCTTGTTTGTCCTTTATGTCCAAAGCAGGTTAAAAAGGCTGTTTATTCAAGCAAATTATTCAAGTTACTCAAGGATAAATATTAATGGAGCCTCCGGTTTCACATAAGCATCCCCAGTATTTTGTTTAAGATAAAAGAAAATACGATGAATCGTATACTAGCTTTGAAATCTTTAACCAAAATTGAGATATAACACCTTTGCTCATACTGTATTGAGCAAAATAAGAGATGCCATGACAAAAACTTCAAGCAGGCAGTTAAATGTAATCCTACCATATGCGTCAAAGTGGGAGAAGCAGAAATATTTGGTAAAAAATCGTAAATAAGTAGCAGAGTCTCCATTTCTGGGCACCAGGTATTCACTGTACTCTCTATTCCTCAAACAGAATCATTCATATCTTTCCACATTAAGAAACCTCAAGTTTTGTCCAATCACCAAATCTAGTCAAAGTCCATTAATCCTTGGTGATCTGTGGTAGTGACTTTTCTTGATTAACTAAGCCAACAAAAAATGAATAAACATTCATTTTCAGTTAGCAATAATCACAGCTTGGAGAAACTTCATTGACTACAATACTGCCAATGTACAAAGAGGTATGCAGCCTTTTCAGATTGGCTTCTTTCACTTAGCAATATTCATTTAAAGTTCCCTATGTCTTTTTCTGGTTAAACAGCTCATTTATTTTGATTATGTAATTATATTACAACATATTAATGTATCACAGTTGGTATATCCATTTCCCTGCTTAAGGACATCTTGATTGCTTCCAAGTTTGGGCAATTAAGAATAAAGCTGTTACAAACAGTCATTGCAGGGTTTTGTGTAGAGATAAACGTTTAACATATTTAAGAAATAGCAAAGAGTGTGATTGGTGGTGGATCACATGGTAAGAGTGCATTTACTATTGTAAGAAACTGCTGGAATGTCTTCCAAAAACATTGTACCATTTTGCATTGCCAGTAGCAATGAATGAGAATTTCCTGCTCCCCAGCATTTGGGATATACAGTGCTTTTTTTTTTTTTTTTTTTTTTTTTTCTTTTTTTTTTTTTTTACCATTCTAATAGGTATATAACGGTATCTCATTGTTACTTTATTTTGCAATTCCCATAATGACATATGATGTTGAGTATTTCTTCATATGCTTATTTATCATCTGCATATCTTCTTGGGTGAGGTGCCTGTTATGGTATTTTGACCATTTTTTAAATTGGGTTATTTGTTTCCTTTTTGTTGAGTATTAAGAGTTCTTTGTGTATTTTGAATATCAATTCTTTATCGAATATATATTTTCAGATATTTTCTCCCAGTTTGACTTGTCTATTAGAATGGTTTTTAATTTTGTGTGTGATAGGTAGAATAATGGACTTCCAAAAATGTCCATCTAATCTCTGCAACAAGTAACTATGTTACTTTATATGGTAGCCCTATAGACACCTGACTTTAGCATAGGGAGACCTATTTCAGATTTCTAATTCCAGAATTATTAGGTAATAAATAATAAGCCTGTATTTTTTAAACCACTTAGTTTGTGGTAATTTGTTATGGTAGCAGTAGAAAACAAATACAGTATGTGAAACTAGAATTGTAAGGTGTGATAAGAAAATCATTTATTTTTAGCTTGTCAAAAAACTCAGTTCTAGAAGTTAAAAAAAGAAGTCTGTAAACCAGATAATCTGCTGAAAATTGATTTATATGCTCATGAATATGCATGATAGTTAAACACAGGTACAAAGAATTTTAAATGGTAGCTAGGGATTAGATACAGTTTCAAATGTTATAAGTGATAGATTACTGAAAAATAACCTAAAACTATGACATCCAGTCCCTTAAGCTTTTTTTACTTTTGGGTGAAATATTTATGGTAATTTTCGTAAATAACACAGACCAGGGTCTTTCTCCCATCTTTGTAAACATAAAGTTTTGATATTTTATAAGTATGTTTTAACATATATTTAACATGTGTGTGTGTGTTTTAAATAGAATAGTGAAAATATTTAATTAATTTGAATAATAGAACAAATAAGAAGATAAATGAAGCCAAATTAAGGAAATTTTCTTCTGTCTTACACAAATTACACGTAACAATTAATCGAATAGAGATGTGGCAACAGATTAAGACTTTAAAATGTAGTATTTAGCCCTTGGAATAAACCAGAGTTTTACCTATGCTTATAGAAGAAATAAAGGAAGATTTTTCACATCTAAGAAGCTTAGAACATAGCAGGAACTCAATAAATGCTTACTAAATCAATGCGCTCTCTTCTGGAGTGGTAGATATTAACCATAGGCCAAAATCTCTTCTACTTACTAAACCATATGCCTAATCTTTTGTTAATCATAGACAAAATTATGCTTATACATTTTATATTCAATGGATTTTATGCATTGAACACTTGAATGCCTTGCATTTCAAGAAAAAAATAGCAAGTATTGTTTTCTTGAAAATTTTCATAATAAATAGCAAAAGGTTAATTTCTTTATAAAAGCATGTAAATATGGCTGAGTATATAGAAAATATGGATAATTTCAAATTTAACAATATAAATCAAGGGTCCCCATCCTCCGGTCCATGAGCCATTAGGAACTCAGCCACACAGCAGTAAGTGAGTGGTGGGCAAGTGAGCAAAACTTCATCTGTATTTATAGCTGCTCACCGTCACTGGCATTACCACCTGAGCTCTGTCTCCTGTCTGATCAGCAGTGGTATTACATTCTCATAGGAATACAATCCCTATTGTGAACTGCACATCCAAGAATCTAGGTTGCTTGTGCCTTATGGGAATCTATGCCTGATGATCTGTCACTGTCTCCCATCACCTGTAGATGGGATCATCTAATTGCAGGAAAACAAGCTCAGAGCTGCCACTGAAACTACATTAAAGTGAGTTGTATAATGATTTCATTATATATTAAAGTGTAATAATAATAGAAATAAAGTACACAATATATGTAATATGCTTGAATCATCCTGAAACCATTTCCCCCCACCCAGAGTCCATGGAAAAACTGTTTTCCAGGAAATTGGTCCCAAAAGATTGGGGATCACTGGTGTAAATTATCCAGAATCCCAGCAATACAATATTGTACCAAGTCATCATCCCTCATTTTTAAATCGTATTTTATTTTATTTTTTATTTTTATTTAAAAAAATAAATGATTTTCTACTTTGGTAGTAAAGCTGGGGAAAACTCAGCTTCTTCCCATTTAATTTGCATATAGATATTACTATTGCCATTGATTTCTTTTTTTTTTCAAATCCAGATTAGACTAAATGAAATGAATTTATACTGTATCCTATGGATAATGAAAGCCATGACATTCAGGATGAAGAATGTTTTCCTAAGTCTCTCAGCTCCCATTTCTGTTTGAATTAGTTCAATTTACAAATGATGCCTCTAACTCCCATATACTGTCCTTGTTAGCACTGTGTGGCCACCAATGCATAAATCTGGTTCTTTCTTTAATGTCTTCAAAATTAGTGGCCTTCCCAAAAAAACTAATGTGAATTATTTTGATGTGTTGCACAATTTATTATAGTGATTTTTAAAACAATAAAACCTAATACAAACAAATCTGAAATTAAACATAAACATGTATATGATGTGATTGATTAAATTCATTAATGAAATAATAAATTAAACAGATTACATCTCTATAACCTCACATAACTCCACAATACAGAAATTCATTTTCTAGACCCTAGCAAGCACTGACCTACTTTCTGCCACTATATAGTAAATTAGTCATATCTAGACTTGCATATAATGTAATGTCACATATTTAATATAAGTTTAATCGTGTATCATGTCCTTTTCTGCTTGGTTTCGCTCAGAATAATCTTTTGGATAGCTATGCTTTGCACGTATCCATCTATATTTGTCATCTATATGTTACAGATTTATTTATTTTGATTGCTGAATAGTATTCTATTTGATGGATATACCACAATTTGTTTATTCTCCAGTTGATGGACAATTGAGGTGTTTCCTGTTTTCAACTACTATGTTAAAGGTTTTCTACATTTATGCACAAACCTAGGTGCACACGTATATTTCATTTATCGTGGGTAAATGCCTAGGATTGGAAATGCTGAGTCATATGGTAACTATATGTTTATCATTGTAAGAATTGTCAAATTATTTCCAACAGTGCTTTTCTTCTAGAAGTTTTAAGGTTAACTTTCACATTTATGTCTATGTTGCATTTGAAGTCAGTTTAAGAATATGCTATGAGGTCACAATTCAGTTTTATTCATTTTTCATATGGATGTACAATTGTTCCATTATTTTATTTTGAAAAGACTATCCTTTGTCCCTTTGAATACTTTCATCAAAATCAATAAATTACATCTGTGTCAGTCTGTTTCTTGACTCTACTAAGTACCATTGTGTCTTGATAAGTCTTCTAGAAGCTATTGGTTTTGCTGATTTTTTCAAAGATTTTATTGCTATGGTATAGTTTTTTTTTTTATTTTCTAAATCATTGATTTTTAGTCTCTGCTTATTTACTTTCATTTATTTTTATTTAATTTCCAGTCTTTTTTTCTAATTTCTAATTTGAACGTCGATTTGTATAATTTTATCTCACTGCTTCACAAATTTATTATTTTAAGTTATCTTTGTATTTTGGAATAATTCTCTCCATATATAAAAGTTGCAGTTAGTGCAGGGAATTGCCATATGTACTTCACCCAGTTTCTCCTATTGTTGGCATCTTATTTGATCATGGTACATTTGTCAAAATTATAAAACCAATATAGTTATATTATAGTTAACTATACTCCAGAGTTTATTGATAGATTATCAGTTTGCCAGGAATATCCTCTTTCTGTTCCATAATCCAGACCAGGTTACCACATTACATTTAAATGTTGTGTCACCTTGTCTCCTCTGGTTTGGGATGGTATATCAGCCTTTCTTCATTTTTCACATCCTTAACAATTCTGAGAAGTTATAGGAAGGTTTTTGTTTGTTTGTTTGTTTGTTTTTTGTTTGTTTTGCTTTGTTTTTGTATTTGTTTTTTGAGACAGAGTTACTCTATGGCTCAGCCTGTAGTGCAGTGGTGCAATCTTGGCTCACTGCAACTTCCACCTCCTGGGCTCTAGTGATACTCCTACCTTAGCCTCATGAGTAGCTGGGATTATAGGCACCCGCCACCACGCCTGGCTAATTTTTCTATTTTTAGTAGAGACAGGGTTTCACCATGTTGGCGAGGCTGATCTCCATCTCCTATCTCAGGTGATCCTCTTGCTTTGGCTTCCCAAAGTGCTGGGATTACAGGCCTGAGCGACGGCGCCCTGCCAAGGACGGTATTTGGAAATTGTCCTTCAGTTAAGGTCTGTCCGATGTTTTTCTCATGACTGGCCGAGGTTATGGGTTTTTAGAAAGGATAGCACAGAGGCAATGTTTCGTTGTTATATTATATCAGCGGTTAAATGACATTCACATGGTATCACTGGTGATGCTAATCTTCAATTGGGTTCAGGTAATGTTTTCTAGGTTTCTTTACTAGAAAGTAACTGTTTTATATTTCTACATTCTTAGGAAGCTGATAAATAAGTTTAACCCTATTACCCCCTACACACACCTTGGGGATTGATTAAGCTCTACCTGCTGAAGAGGGACCACATAGATATATTATTTGGAATTATTTTGTAAGAAAGATTTTTTCTCTTCTCCCATAATTATTTATTCAGTCATATCTTTATATCGGTATAGATTTATTTATTTTAATGTCATACATTGGGTTATAATCTAATCTATGTTATGTATTGTTGCTCAATGTGGTTTTTCAGTTTTGGCCAGAGGGAAATTTTTTATGTTGCCTACTCTGTCCCTTTTCTCCCACAACACTGTTGTTGGTATTATTGTTGTTTGAACACTCCCTTCCTTTCTGGTACTATGAAATGCTCAAGGATTCTCTTATGTTTTTCCTGTTTTTGCCCTAAAATTTGCCATTTTTTCCAAGAAGCTCTTAGTTCTTTTGTTGGAGAATGTATTTTAGATCCCATCATCTAGGCAAAGGAGCACCATTGCTTCTAGCCTTCTTAGTTGTCAGTGAATATATATGTATATTAATCGATGTATACACACATATTCATAACTGTTTTAGTATCTATCCATCTATGAATGCTTATTAAGCTAAACATAAATATATTAGAGTTCTCCAACTCAAATACAGAACATTGGGATCCGTTCTAGATTTCCTTTCTTGCTTATTTGTAACTTTCCCTTCTGACAGTAAGAAACCTGGCTCCCACCAACACTGTCTACTTATTTGTTCCACCATAATATACAAGTGCAATGGTTCTATAATTGTTAACCTCTAGCTCTAAGGTACCAAATACAGTGTTTAGATTTCCTTTCAGAACTTTAGCCTTACAGTTTTCAGTCAGAACACTGTTTTCCAAAGTTACATTAGATAAGCTCCTTATATTCTTTGCTGGTTTCTTTTTTCCTATCTCTATCAGTGTGGTTATATCAAACACCTGTAGAAGAGTTTGATTAATTTGTTATCCTCTGTGTACCATGCTAGTATTCCTCAACATTCTGGCTGAATTTTTTTTCAATTATATATTTTGTAAAATATTGCCTTAATTCTTTTTGAATTGTCTAAGTGTAAAATTTTAAACATGAATTAACTGATGCAGTTTTTCCAAAATATGTCAATATCCTAGCACATAAATTCTTGTACAAAGATGTAAGAAGTAAACACAAAAACAAAACAATTTTTAAAAAATACAGCAGGGATTGCTTTCTAGGATGAAAATAAAAAAATAGCAAGTTACGTAGACAGAGTAATCTGTCAGGAATGATCCTTTTGATAGACTTATTAAGGAAGGCCTTTCTGATAAGAAAATTGTTTAACAGGTATGGAAGCAAGTGATGGTGTGGGCTGCACAGATTTCTGCTAGAGATGTTTTCCATGTAGGGTGAACAGTAAGTGAAATGACTGGAATTGTAGCCAACTTGTAGAGGTATTCCAGGAACAGCAAGGAGGCGAGGTCCTATAGGACACTGTAAACCACTGGGGAAGGATAAAAGAGATGTAAGGACAGCAAACTATCAGAGTGATCAAATCTTATAGTGATTAACAATTATAATGAAATTGGATAATTTTTCTAATTTAAATGGATCTATTACATGATTTCCCATAAGTTTTGTTGTGAAGGCCAAGTGAAGGATGGACTTCAAAGAGGAGTGAGGAATCAACTTTGGCCAATGTTGCTGGTAGGACTACTAAGATGTGGCCTACAATTGGAGAATAGCAATGTCAGTCGAGTGTCAGAACAAACGTTTTAATAAGTTAGATTCAAGAGATGCTGTAAAAATCAGAATTGGATGCAGAAAATATGGACAATAGTTTCAAAGAGTTTTGCTCTAATGTGAAATAAAAAAATAGAGAGGTCATTGGAGGGATATGTGAACACAAGGAAATGTTTTATTTTAAGATGAGAGATATACTTGGTTTCCATGGTGATAGAAGTGATTCAGTACAGAGCAAAATATGTTTGTAGGAGAGAAGGAATAATTTCGTATATGAGTAAGCAGGAAAGGATAGAATTGTGTGTCCAAGTGGAGGAGTTTACCTTAATTCACTTAAAAAATAAAACCCAGAAGGGAAAGCAGTGCATTTGGGTGTAGATGAATATTTGTTGTTATGGTAAGTGCATAAGTGGGTGGGAGAAGAATGTAAAAATTCTACCCTGAATGTTCCTCACAGTGTAATAAGAATAAAGATCATCAGTTGATGCTCATAAGAAGAGACATGGAGCTGAAAGGAAAAAGAAGGCATGACAGAGGTATCAATGGGAGTAGCTAGTGACTTAACAATGGAACCCAAATGTAATTATTTGTCAGAACTGAAAATTTGCTTAATGATTAATGTGAAGCAAATCAACATGGATTTCTTATTTTCTCCACTACATTCAACTCCTTGACTACTGAGATGAGGTGTACAGAGTTTTATTTAAATAGGATTGAGTGTACTGGGCACATATGACAAAGAGAAGAAGGTGTAAACAATTGATAATATATAGAGATATTGTGCTAGGAGTGTTTCTTGCTAAAATACAATATTAAACAATGGAATATAAGCAAGAAATAAGACAATGAGTGCATGAGGATAAAAAATATAGTCAGTAAGAAGTAATATGGTTGGGAAAATATTACAGTTGAATAACTGGATGAAATCGATTGAAATTTTAAAATGTTGTATCTGGTGCTGAATGTAAGATTGTGGAAGGAATTCAAATCTAGGATATGATTCTCCATACAGTGACTGAGATAGGGTGAAAAACAAGATCATCCAAGATGGGAAAGTGAAAGAGTGAGTAAGATCTTTTATATAAATATGAAATTCCTAAGAGTTGTGACAAATTGTGATGGAGAAAAATGAACCAGTTTCTAAAATCTTTGAGAAGTGAGAGTATACTAGGTGGCAACAGAATTCCAAAAGAAAGAGTAGTAAATAATGTAGCTGAATATCATGAGGTGTTTCTTTTTATTGTTTGTTTTTGGAGAGGCATGTAGAAGAGAATAAAGTCTTAACTTCTTGAAGTACTTGAAGTGTGGGAGAGAAATAGTCTGAATGTACTACAAAGAAGGTGTGTTCTCTGGGGTTAGCCAGAATTCAGTCTAACCGCTAACGTGAAAGTAGTTCCATCACTAATTTTATGTTAGTAGAAAAAGAGTGCAGTTGGAAGTCTTCATCTCATAATCTAAATATTTTCCATGTTTAAATAAAGCTCACAAATCATTAAATATATGAATTGATATTAAATAAATTGAATTATATCCTTCTACTTGATAAATATATTTTTATTTTGATAAAATATTTATTTTAAAGTGATCAAAAATTAGTAAAAGATCAAAGATGATTAAACTTAATTATCATTCTCTATGTATATGCTCTGTTGATGGGACAGAAATATTTGCATGAGTGATAAAATGAAGATACTCATCACTTTTGCATTATTATATATTTAATTCAATTTATTTTTCTCATTTTAGCAAAATCATTACTTGCATCATTCTAATATTTTCACACAAGTTGTGTACCTATTAACAAGAATAATTGAAGCAATACACTTTTATAAAAGTGTAAACTGACAATGTAAATCTTTAGAAATAAACTTCATGTCTTCAAAACTTTTTTCTGAAATATTTGAAATTATTAAAATTAAGGACAAAAATAAGAAATCAAAATAACAAATCAAAGTTATTTTAAAAGTGCAGATTGTTTTAATTTAAAAATTAATTCAACTGAATTGAGTATATTTGGCAAAATTCATTTCTAACAGGCAACAATCGTCTAGTTACCTATGGGAAGAGTCAGAATCATGACTTACAGATGTTTTTTCTATAGTCACATGTAGAAATCTTATGTATGGTATTAAATACTTAATATTGTGAAGAATTCATATCCCCACATAATTAGAAATCATTTACTATGTTGCAAATGTTTTACTAATTTGTGACTACCTCTATAATCATAATTGAAACAAAAATAAATATAGGAAAATAGATGTTGAGCACTACTTGGAAATAACACTTCTATATGTAAGAATTTATTGCATTCTTGCTGAATGGAGGATCTGAAAGATAATTAATCTGTCTTCTTCCTTCCTTAAGCATTTCTGCTGTTCAAATTCTCTCTGAACTTCATGACAGCATCTATATTCAAGATTCCCAGAGGCACCATCCACAAAGCTCTATAGCATTTAGATGGAGTTGCAATTTGTTTCTAAGATAAAGGACAAGTAAGAAGAAGGCTTTCCCTGGAGCCTGATCCATGTGATTCAGGAGAGGAAATGTTTAGAGTTAGAAAGACACCATACAGTGCCTAGCTCCAGATGAGGCTCATGGTTCTTTCACAGTTACGTGTGAATATGAATGTGGCTTTGATATATGTGGGTTGCTTTTTAAATGAAAGGTAATTTTCTTTTCTATCAGTCTGGGAGAAAAAACTAATGGATGTGTGAAGTATTGGAGTGATGTTAACAGGAGCCCTGAGTGCACTGACTGTCCACCTGGCAGTTCCACACTGTCAGCTTAGAGACCAGAGGACGGATCTAGGAGCAGGTAGAGATCTGTGTATCCTCTTTGTATTCCTTCTAATGAAGGTGTGAAGGTTAGAGGAAAAATACTATTACCCAGATCATTCAAAATACCATGGGTAATTTTAAGTTCTACTGGATTACTGTAATTTTGTTTTCTCTTTTAGTTTTTAGATTTTTTTAATCATTGACTCTTGCTTTTTTATTATTAACAGTTATATTGGCTACATAAAATGTATAACCAACATTACATTATTTAGTATAATCTCTAATAAGCTATGTAAAATGAGAACGGCATGTCCCTTAAGAGTTTAAAATAACTTTGAGTAAAACTGCAGTTCTTTGAAAATATTAAGAAAAAAAAGATATTTTAAAGTTTTAAAAAGTGAAGTACCTCTAATACCAAATTTTCGTTGCAGTACCTTAGTCAGGATAGAGTTACCGAGCCTCTATTTCAGCATTCTAGATCCAAACAAAAAATGGCAATTACCTCTTTGGCTGATGAGTTATTGTATTGAATGACTTTGAGAATTTATTTATTTTAAAATTAAGTATATCCAAAAAATAATTTTATTTATAAGAACCATAAATATCTGCAGACATTTTGTTTCCTATTCTAAAACTTACTACAATTTTAGAAACAGGAATTCCCTGTTGAAAATAGATAGATAGATAGATAGATAGATAGATAGATAGATAGATAGATCGATAGATACATATATATATGAAATGTGAGAAAAAATATATATATATTCCTTTGATGGTCTTTAATATTTAGTTTTAAAACGTTAAGGAAATCATAAAACTTTTAAATTTCAACTCTCCCTAAGATTATATAGGCAGGTAAGTTTAAATATAAAGCATATATTTCTTCAGTTAAAAGGAAGTGTGTATTTACTGCTGGTCAATTAGAAAAAGCAATTAACACTTGCCTAATGATAAGCTACACTGTTTATTTTATTTTTAGATTTTCAAAATAGAGCTTGCCCATAAAGACATCTACCTACTGGGGAACACAGAATTATTTTGAAAAGTTTGTTAAGAATTGGCTGATTACTTGACCTAAGGATTTAATTCAGCATGAATAAACAAAAGAAAGAAAATGTATATTTGCTTGTGTTCAAGTCTGAAATTAAGCTTTGTTCTACAGTTAAATTAATACAGCCCTGAGAACACCTTGTCTTAACTTCCTAAAAATTAACTTTGAGAACTAGATTTAACAGTACCAAGGTACATTGTTGTTATAATGAAGAAGGCGAGAATAGTTTTTATTACCTTAATTGATGCACTTTTATAAAACATAATTTGCATCTGGATTCTAAAGGGAATGTGAATTATTTTTGCATGATTATGATTTGGAGTCATATTGAAATATTAAAAAATATTCATCCCTTTATTCTTAATTGAATTCCAATGCAATAACTTCAAAACAATGGAAATAGCATGAGGCCAGAAAGGGGAAAGGGAGTAGTTGACACTTTGCATACCACAATTTAATCCTTAGTAAGGTGGAATAGGAGGGATGCTACAATTATAGGATGATACAAAATATGAAAGTTTATTCATTAATTCAACATTTATACACTGAGTATCTACTATGTGCAGCTATCAAGTATGTAATGATGAGCAAAGAAAAACAACAAAAAACAATAATCAACCCAAAAAGAAATAATACTGTCATGTAGATTATAGCATTAAGGTTATCCAAAACTTAACAAACATTCTATAAATAGATGCAAAATTAATTACAAGTGTTAAAGGGTTTTTAGTGCTACAAAAGAAAGGTAATAGTTTGTGAGATCATAGAATAGTCAACTTAACCTTGTAGAAAGATCAAGGAACTCTTCCCAAGGAATTAAATTATACTTTCACTATCTTTGTTTTACCTGTGAAGAGCTGAAGTACTGTTAAATAACTTGCAAAAGTTTTCACAACTGCTAAATGATAAAGACAGGACTGGGATCCATGCACTGGATTAACCCCTCTAATACACTGTCCCCCACTGAATTCCGAACTATAACATCAAGAGGAGTTTTTTAGGCAAGCCTCATCAGGTTGACTAAGCAACAGTCATCAAGGGAACAGTAAAGACAGTTTAGGAGAGAAGAATAATTAGAATTATAATAACTCAAATATGCAGCAACCTCACGAATTAGGAAAGGCAAAAGAAAAAGAAAAAGTAATAAATATATAACTAGTCTTGAATCTATTTTATGGAAATAAGTAGTTTTCATCTAACAGTCTGCATAGGAAACTACATAAGCTCAATTCACAGAATGAAGATAAAGGATTATTAAAATTGATCCTCGTCTATGACAGAATACTTGGTGCCCACTCCTTATCATACCACTTAAAGCTAAATTATTGAAAGCATGTCATTTGTCTTTGAATTCCAGTTTTATTAACTGTATAATGGCAACTGAATTACCTTTCCTGGAATCAAAGGTAAACAGTCTTTTCCCCACATTATTCTGAAATTGATTTTGCTTTGAAGATAACACGTACACTTACATTGTGTTTCTGTTTCGTGAAAATCTATTGTTAATGTTAAATGTTTAAAATAATGTTTTCATTCATTAATTCAATTAATACTTATAAAATTCTATTGAAGATACTGGACAGAAATAAGAGAGGCATAATTTTGGAGCTTACATTCCATAGGAGGAGAAAAAAAATTAACAAGTAGACCAAGCCATGTATAAATACAATTTATGTTTATAATTGAATATGGAACATGCAGAAGCCATTCTCAAATGGATAACTCTAGTCTGGGTGGAAATCAAACATTTCTTGCCCCAATGTATCAATGAGAGTGTACCATAATACTGTGTAAATATTCCTAATAAAATATAAATCATAGTATAAGTAATATTTGCTTCAGTGCTTCAATTTCTTAATCGAATACACCAAAGAATAGTTGTGTATCCTTAATTTCTACATTTTACATTTACTTTGCGGAATAATTATTATATTTATAATATTACCAATATTTAGTAACCTACTCTACCTTAGTGGAGCTTCTACAGTAGGAAAGCTAAGATTGTAAATCCTATTATAAAGTTTTGTTTTTCCCTTAAGCAAAACAACTCCTATATTTTTTGTGTAAACTCATTTTTCTACAATAATTGCATGTTTTAAAGAGACATAGTTATTTTTCTGGTATTTTCTATTTTATTTTTTTTACTGCAAATTTGTCACCTCATTCTGTTGACTGGATCAAATGTATTATTAATGTATCACCTGGGCTCTCAGTAATTTTTAACATGTCAATATTTTCCAGTATTTCTAGTAAGTATGCTTTACCAAAAATATACATATTTTACAGTTTTTCTTTGGTTCTTAAATTTTCCTTTATTTATTTTCAGAAGTCTTTGTCTTTCTTTTCACTGAAAAAGTCAACCATTGTTTATGGGTGGGCTTACATTTTTATTTAAAGGAGGTCTTTCCTAATTACCTAATTTAAATTGAAATCCACTCAGATTGTTCTGCTTTGTTGTATCCTAATGTTTTCCTTGGTCTATCACATCCAAAAGCGGTGCTTATGTAAGTCCTCAACTTTTTAGCATACACTTTTCCTACCACGTGGAGTCTCATGGTCCCAGAGACCACGTGGGTTTTGTTCACCAATACATGCCTAGTTTTTAGCACAGTGCCTTGTACAGAGTATGAAATATTTTTCCTGTAAAGAAATGAGTGTTGGATGTCACAGCCTGTGATAATAAGGAAAATCCTACCCTTCATTTGTTACTTTCTCTTGCATAAGAAACACTTCACAATTATTTACCTTAATTCTTATCTCAATTTTAATATGCATGCTGGTTTGTGCCATTGCTAAGCTCTTTTAATTGCAAATGACAAGAATATTTGTTTTTAACAGAGTAATTCGTTATGATTCCATATGCTCCAACAGTGTCATGGTACAAATATAAAATACAATAGAGAACAATGACCAACTTTTATTTTCTTATGCTAGTTTTTATCTCCTTGTGAATTAATTTTAGAACTCAAAACTTAGATAAAAGTATCTATGGAGATCTCTTTCTTTTCATTTTACTTTATCTCTTTTTTTGGCTTGAAAGACCTCAATGTGCTTAATATCAGTGATCAAATCTATTATGTTCACTTTCACTATATAGGTCTTTAAGGAGTACCAACCACTCAAGTAGTCAAAAAGTCTGTGTATAACTTTTGACTACCCCAAAAAGAAAACTGCTAATAGCCTGTTGTTGACTGGAAGCTTTACCGATAACATAAACAATCAACACATATTTTGTATGTGATATGGATTAGATACAGTATTCTTACAATAAAATAAAGGAACATATTATTAAGAAAGTCATATGAAAGAGAAAATGTTTACTATTCATTAAGTAGAAGTGGATCATTACAAAAGTCTTCATGTTTATCATCATGTTGAGTTGGCTGAGGACTAGAGGAATAGGAAGGATTGGTCTTGCTGTCTCAGGGGTGGCAGAGGGGGAAGGAAATCTGCATACGAATGGACTCATGCCATTCAAACCTATGTTGTTCAAGAGACCACTATAAATTAAAAAGGCAACAGATTTTTTCCCCTTGTTTCAATCTTTCCTCCTATGCCTACAAATACGATGTGATAAATGTTAGACCAAGCGATTCAAATAACATGAGCACTGGGCAAGGATATTACTTATAACATGTGATGAACTTACACACATTTAAAAATTATTTTGTTTTACTCTGTCTGAGATTTGATTGCCACTTCACCCTACCCCCTCACCTTAAAATGCTTGTACCAAGGGAACTGGAGTCAGGGAACTGAAAAGAGTAAAGCATAGAAGGAAAAAAAGCCACTCGAAGAGTTGTTGTTGTTGTTTGCTTATTCGTTTGTTTAGAGACAGGGTGTTTTTCTGTCACCCAGGCTAGAGTATAGTTGTGGGATCATGACTCACTGCAGTCTTGAATTCCTGGGTGTAATTGATCCTCCCACCTCAGCCTCTTGATTAACTGGGACTACAGGCACACATCACCATGCTCAGCAAATTTAAAAAAAAAAAATTTTTTTTTTTTTTTTTTGTAGAGATGAGGTCTTGCTATGTTGCTCAGGCTAGTCTCAAACTGCTGGCTCCAAGCAAACCTCCTTTGTGAGTTTCCCAAAGTACTAGCTTTACAGGCATGAGTCGCCATGACTGGCCCTACCTAAGAGTATTTTTTAACACTGATTTCTGTGCCACTGGGTCTTGATCCCTCTAAAAACAGTGTAGAATCCACTTGAGAATGGAATGGAATGGAATGGAATGGAATGGAATGGAATGGAATGGGATGGGATGGGATGGGATGGGATGGGATGGGATGGGATGGGATGGGATGGGATGGGATGGGATGGAATGGAATGGAATTCAATGGAATGGAATGGAATTCAATGGAATTCAATGGAACAGAATGAATCACATAAATGCAACTGAGAATTTTCTGTATGAAAAAATAGGTGGGGATTTTATAGCCATCAGATCCTGTCCCTTGTTCTTTAAAGGTGTGTAAGAGTGTGCATGTGAGCAAGCTTGACAGGCATCCAGGGCACAAAAGCACAGGAGCCCGAAGAAAGAAAGAAAGAAAAACTTAGGCTTTGTGAATCTGTCCTCGTGTGCAGCTGGAGGCCACAGAAACATTCAAGACACAAAGATGAGCTAAGAAGTTGACATGCATAGTATAAGATGATGGCCAACATTATGATAGGAAAAGTAATAGATCTAATTATGGTTCATTATTAAGATTCAAGAAAAATAATAAAAAGGGACAAGAAAGAAAAAAACACTGATAAGATAAAAATCTGCTCAGATAAAAATCATTTATAACTGGGACATTTTACAGAATACCAGACCAGCATTCTTTCAAATTTCAAAGTAATGAAAAACAATAAATAAGTAAGCAACTGTCAAAGACCAAAGGAGGTTGAGGAGAAATGACTAAATATAATGTAATATCCTGTATTAGATCTTGGACCAGAGAAAGAATTTTAAGAAACTGGTAAAATGTAAATAAAGCCTTTTGTTTAGTTAATAGAAATGTACCAATTGATGCAGGGCAGGCAAGCCCTAAAGTGGAGCTTAGCCCAGAAGGGGGTTCTTGGCCTTGCCCAGGAAAGAATTCAAGGGCAAGTCACAGGTAGAAGTAAACAACTTTATTGAAGAGGCAGTGGTACAGCCCTGTGATTGCTACTGCAGAGCAGGGCTACCACATAGGCAGAGAGTAGCAGCTCAGGGCTGTTTTGCAGTCACATTTATACCTACTTTTAATAACATCCAGATTAAAGCGTGGTTGATGCAGAAATTTCTAGGGAAGGAGTAGTAACTCTTGGATCATTTGTCATTGCCAAGGAAAGGGGTGGTAATTCCCAAGTATTGCCATGTCAACTGACATGGCACACTGGTAGACATGCGTGATGGAAAGCTGCTTCCACCCCAGTCCTGTTTTAGCTAGTTCTCAATTTGGTCCAGTGTCCAAGCCCTGGACCTAGCAGCAAGTCCCGCCTCCTACCTCAGAATGTTACTTTTAAATTTCAACAAACATATCATTGTTAGTTTTTAAAGTTAACACTAAGGAAACTGGGTGAATGGAATATGAAAACTCTATCTTTGCAAGTTCTCACTAAATCTAAAATTATTCCAGATTTTTTTTTTTGAAAATGACACACAAACATGGATTATTTTTTCTTGCAGTATCATCTTTACACATATACACATAAAATATTTTTTGTATTTACCAATTATCATGGTGTAAATATCAGATGAGTGGCACATACATATTTGTAGATTTACACATGGGTATATATTTCCTGCTGACCTGAGTGTACAAAGTTTTTAGCAAAAAATAATCTATATAAATTAACAGTTGATTTTTAGGCAAATTTCAAAAGTAAAAAGCTAAATTTGAAATTGTTTCTTTGGCATGATTAAAAACAATTCATATATTTTCTATCTTGATTAGCCCCTCTTTCAATAAAGTAAATATTTAGAGTCTGAATCACAGGGAAGTTATGATTTTGTTTTATTAGGCCTCATATGTTTATCCTAAAAAAGCTCAAGTGCTTTTGAAGGGAACACCTGGAGCTTGAGGAAGTACATTAGCACAGCATCGGCCAGCATGATCATAGCTGACCCATATGGTGTTGGCTTGTGTCACATATTCTTCTATAAGGCTCACACATACTAACTCATTTCACCTACATAAGAACCATATGAAGTAGTTGCTATTATTATAATCTGTTACTGATGAGAAAATCGAAAAATAAAAATTTGCCCAACTTCACATAGTTAACCAGAGGTGGATCTAGGATTTAAAGCAAGCCAGTCTGGCTCTTAAATTACTCCCTAGTTTGGGAGTTTGGCAATATTTATAACATAAGAAACAGTTCAAATTTGACATGTGAATAATTACAGGAGCTACTGATTTTTTTTTAATGGATTGTAATATGGAAGGACACAATTACTTTCCTTTACTTGCTACTTGAGTATTATTAGGTTTTGCATATTGAAACATGGTCCTATTGAGGTTACTCTTTTAAAGGAGAAAGAACTTTAGCCTGGATTAATTAAATAATTAGTTCAGCAATAAAACCCCATTAATATACTTTAAAATATTAAATAGATGATGGATTTAAGGAGGATTAATCAGCAAGAATTTGAGTCTGATGTCCTTAGGTGACTTAAGAAATAGGAATTTTGCCCAAGTTAGAAGTACAGGAGCAGCATTTGACAATACAATATTATTTAACATTAACTAAAGAAGTAGGATTGTTAAATTGGAAAATATTGCCACAGTACAAAAGTGTCTCCTATGAAGTACCTCAACAATTATGGCAAAGTAATACTCAAACATTCTTCAAAACAATTCAGAAGGGATGTATTGTTATTATATTCCTGTTTTTCTTCAAAATAATGAAAAACGTAAAAGTAATCCTGGGATACAAAAGGTTATGAAAAATTGCACTTATAATGTTATAGGAATAAACAACAGTAGACTAAGTAACTATCTTAATCTCTGCCAAGCAAGTCTGGCATCTTAATAGTTAAATTTGCCTCCCCAGACAATTTCAATGCAGAGTTTTAAAATATAATTACAGGGTTAGTGAATATTTTTCAAATTCATTAATTTGATAAATGTATCCAAGCAAATATCTTTTCTGATAATGCACTTCTTATGATAAACAGCTCAACCAGAGTTCCCTTGAACCTGGGTAGGGCAAGGCTATTACAAACACCACACCTGTATTAATCTGTTTTCACACTGCTGATAAAGATATACCCAAGACTGGGGAATTTACATAAGAAAGAGGTTTAATGGACTTATGGTTCCACATGACTAGGGAGGCCTCACAATCATGGTGGAAGGAGAAAAGCACTTCTTACATGGCAGTGGCAAGAGAGAGCTTATGCAGGGAAATTCCCAGTTTTAAAACCATCAGATCTTGTGAGACTCATTCATGATTATCATGAAAACAGCACAGGAAAGACCCAGCCCTATAATTCAATCACCTCCCACTGGGTTCCTCCCATGACACGTGGGAATTGTGGGAGTTACAATTCGAAATGAGATTTGGGTGGGGACACAGCCAAACCATATCAACAACCTTTCCCAAAATTATCTTGGCAGTTAGTGATCATTTACTCTTCCACATGATTTAGTAACATCAGCTTGTCAAGTTTCGTAATAAAACCTATTGAGAGTTTGACTTAAATTCCATTTAACTTATAGCTAATTTGGTGGGAAAAATTAGTGTCTTTATAATATTGTCTATTTTATATAAAAATCATACTTTTTATCGATGTATTTATGACTTCTTTAATAATCTTCAGTAATGTTTAATCATTTTCTTAATATAGGGTTAAAAACATTTTGATATATTCATTTCCATAATCATTGTGCTTTATATTGAGAAGTATATGACTTCTATTTCAATTTTTAAATTTAAAATTGTGTTATATGGAAACAATTAAATATTATTTATTAATATTTCATCTTTTAATTTTGTTTAATTTATTATTTCTTTTTTTTTTTTTTTTTTTTTTTTTTTTTTTTTTTTGAGACGGAGTCTCACTCTGCCGCCCAGGCTGGAGTGCAGTGGCCAGATCTCAGCTCACTGCAAGCTCCGCCTCCCGGGTTCATGCCATTCTCCTGCCTCAGCCTCCTGAGTAGCTGGGACTACAGGCGCCCGCCACCTCGCCCGGCTAGTTTTTTGTATTTTTTAGTAGAGACGGGGTTTCACCGTGTCAGCCAGGATGGTCTCGATCTCCTGACCTCGTGATCCGCCCGTCTCGGCCTCCCAAAGTGCTGGGATTACAGGCTTGAGCCACCGCGCCCGGCCTAATTTATTATTTCTAAAAGCTTTTTTTTTTAAGTAGATTTACTATGTGGATAACGAAAGCCATAGTCACAGACAATGGTTTCTACCTTCTTTCTTGTGAGAAGAGCCCCAACATATTCCTTGATTCCAAACACACAGCCTGGCTCCAAATGACTATCTAATATAGAATAATTATATTTGTCATTGCTCTGCAGAATCCAGGCTTTCAGCCATATCTGCCTGTTCCCAAACTTGGATTTAAGAAGTCAAGACACTCAGCATGACTCACTGATTTATGTTTCACTGCCAGTTAGTGTCAATGGAATATCTTGTGTTTGAACAAGAACATGATATTCTTAATATCTTAAATTTATATGTCTTATAATTGTTTTATGTGTTTTATGAAAACGAAGTTTAATGCATGAGTTTAGAAAACTAAAATGAGCAGAAATTCCCATGAAACTTATCAATTATCATTCGATAATAATAAAATCTTCCCCAAATTCTAAAATCTTTGTTAGAATAGGCTAAATTTAGCATCATCACACAGTGGAAAGAGCTCTGGAATAGGAAGCGGATTAGATATGCTACTTTAGGAATTGTAGTCTCTGCCTTAGTTAAGGCTTTTGTGGTTTTTCTGTTTCCCATGTGTAAAATGAAAGTAGAAATGGTCTTACAGACTCTTCTAGTTATTACACATTTTTTTTAAATACTCTAAATACAAAATATCTTCATATTCTTATTTTAATGGTGCTTCAACTGAATATCTAAAAAAACAAATTCACTTGACTGGCCGGAAAAGCTTGATTTAGGTGACATTGTTGGAAATGTTTCCTTTCTACCTCTGTCAGTACTGAGGTTTACACTGGTTCTACAGGTCATTAAGTGCTGGCATCTAATAAACTATCTGAAAATAAGAACTGAATTATTTACTGTTGATTTTATAAATAGAATAAGTCCTTAAAATATGTGGACTAGCTATATATATTTGTATCGTTATTATTGAAAACATTTATACGACAAGATTCAGGGAGGTCTTCAAAGGTGATTCCTGTTAATCTAAAATAAATAATTATAAGATGATTAGCCTCTGAAAATTAATGTTAGTTAATTAGAAACCTGAAAAGATTCATGCACAATGACCATTATATAGCACTTTATATTTAACTGGATATATAGAATTTAGATTTAATTTGAAATTATAAAAAAGAAATCACTTTTGAAATGTAGAAATCAAAATCCAATATTAGTAATTAGTTAAAATTATCAACAATTTTTTGAGCCAACATGCTTGGGGAATTGCAGGAAAATGCAAAAGAGAAGAAATATCCCTTATCAAAGCCAAAGATTAGTAAAATGAAAGATATAGTTATTTTATTTTTGTCTTTTTGTAATTTACACCTCTAATATTAGATTGAAAAGCTGTATTACAGACACCTGCTTCAGTAGAGTCATTGTTTCCATGGTGCCACTTTCCATCACCTATTTTTAATAGTTTACACAACAAGATCAAGGGTGTCCCAGCTGTTACTGCCACTGTTGCTTAGCAACCTTTAAATCAGAGTTCAAGAAGACAAAGAATCATGCTTGAAAAATTTCTCAAGTGTCTGTTTTATGCACCCCCGCCCCTGCTTTCTTCATTTTGCACCATTTTTCACTGTTTATACTCGGATGCTCTGTTTTTGTTTTTGTTTTTGTTTTTTTTCCCATTAATTCAAGATTCCATATATGAATCCACTACTCCAAGTGCTACTGGAATCAACTAAATATTTTTGTTGAATTTCAAAAGGCAATATATATGTTCAACTACAGGCTACCTCTAATAGAAAATAAACAGATTTAGAATATTTATTTTATTCATCAGAATGGAAGGTTGTTTCAGGTCTTCATGATCTGCTGCCAGACTATAACATTGCTGTGCCTGAGAGTCTGGTGAAATGACACACAGATCGATGGCTAGAGATTCACTGCCTGCAGAGAATTACAATACCCTCTTGTGCATTCTGAAATATAAACATTATCATCCACAAAGGACAGAGAAGTCAAAAATCTGTAAGAAAACAAGAGGAGTTAGCGAACTTTGAACTTGGAATTCCTGACTGAGGGAGGTTGATATCAATTAATAGAAACAGAAAATATTTTCTAACATTTCTGTAAACAATGAGGGGTTTTTTTCTTCAATAGTAATTGTTCAGAAACCAATGGCCCATCTGTCTAATTAATAGATTAGTAAGCACAAATCAGCAATGTGGAACACAAATAAAAATAGAAAAAAACTTAGTTTTGCATTTAATATCTGTAATATGATAGTAATTATAGGAGCTCTCAAATCATAACCAAATACTCCTGAATAATCCATATAATAAAAAGGAATATAGTGATAGGATTCAAGACTGGAGAATTTATTAACCTGTATATGTGTGAGCAACTGTTTACAATACATCTCTCACACAGTTGATCCAGGTGGAGTTTACCCCTTTGGTTAGAATGAAGGTTCCGTTCCATACCATACCCACCCAATGATATGGTCTATACTGACCCAATTATTCAAACTCTTGGATTTTCCTTTGACCCTCTTTTAAATAAACACAAACCTATCACATTATTATTTTTTAAATTTTCATGTTTGATCATTGCACTATTATTTTCTGGTCCTTTTCTAAATTCTGTTAAATACTAAGGTATCTGTTTATTGTTTGATGTTGTTTCCAAATCACTAAACCTCATTAAATTTATTTAAATTGCATACTTTTTATCCTTCTGATTTCTTTGTTATGTCTCACTTCTGTTATCTTTTGATTTTTTCTCCTGCAAATATAAATACATGTAACTGTTTAAACATTTATTCACTATTTTTGGTCATTTCTTACTGAAAGCTAAGTATGTAATAACAATGGATTTGAGTTAGATATCTGAAAAAGTAACCAGTATGTTCTCCAGGATAAAAGAAATGCTCCCGTGGGTGATGGAGAATACAAAGTTCAAAGTCCCTAATAACTGTAAATTGTGGAGTGTTTAAATTTACCTGAGACATTCAAGATCCTTAGGTAGAAACTGAAGTTTAATCTGTGTGCTGATATGGCTGTTAAGTACTGATGCAGGATTTTTCTCAACTCCTTCACTGGATTAGTGGCCCATCCACTTAGTCCACTGAGCTCAGCCCCTTGTGGGAGAGAGTATATGAGCAAGCAAGTGTGGGATCCAGCAAACATAGAAGCAAGTTCTGTGTAGGGCCCACAATCAGACTAGTCATGTTGCCTTAAGGAGAATGCAGTGGCACCTAGGTGAGGAGGCCAATGACCCCAAAGAGACTGGAGAGGTTATTACAGTGTTCATTTACTTTCACTGTCCACAGTCCAACAGATGGCAGTGTGTTAGCAGCTTTGTTGGCCCCTTGTCTCATCCCATGGGGCAGTTGCCCTCCACTGGCAAGGGCAGAGGATCAGTTTGACAGCCCTATCTGAGTGCCCACACTCTGGGGTCCCAAGCTCTTCTCCTGTGTCCAAGAAGACTAAGGTTATGTGGATGATTAAGCCACATGGATGAAGGCGGATAAATTTATTGAGTGATGAAAATGACTGTCAGTGGAGAGGGGAGCTGGAGACGAGATGTGAAGGGCAGGTCATCTTCTCCAAAGTTAGGCTTTCTCCTCCTCTACTGACTGAGTCTTGGGTCTTTAAAGGTGCAGAATGAGAAATGCATGCTGATTGGTTTGTGAGTATGCAAAAAAGGTTAAAGTGAAGGGAACACTGAAAGCTGGGCACAACAGTATAGAAAACCAATTTGGAAAGTGTAAGTCTATGTAAAATAGGTGGAGAGTAAGGATCCATCAGAGGAAAGTGTGCCAAATGGGACGACAGGTTCTTAATCCTGTCTGAGGATTTAACTTGTAGCTTGGCTTTCAGGCTTTAAACTGTCTTTGGCTTGGAGGTGGAGTTTCACCAGATACCTGCCCCTATCTGCCTAGACATTTGTCTGCCTCCTGCCTGTATCATTTTCCCCTCTGAAGAAGTACATCTAACTTCCATTAGAATAGGGACAAAGACCATTCTTAATGGCTTCCTGTTGACAGGGGTCGCTGTTTCGGGAATACAACAGTCAGATTTCCCTCAGAAGCCCATCTAAGGTTCCCTGGTAAAAGGCAGCCATCGTTTGAGCTTCTGGTTTCATGACTGTTTGGAGTTTGACTGCCTGAAGGTTAGAAGAGACTAACCAGGTTATTAGAAGATATGTATCAAAATGAAACAAGGCAGGGATAGGGACAACTCAAAAATCCCGAGACTGCTTTTACGCCCAGATAACTGGTGGCTATAGTTATTCCTACTAAGATTTTGGTGCATCGGACTTGGCTTTGGTTAGCTCTCTTGGTCTTATTGTCCCAAAGAAAGAAACCTCCATGTGATGGGCACCCTATTTACTTCTATTACCTGGCAAAATTTGCAGGATAATTGCTCAGAACTAGAATATTGATCCAGATTTTTACATTATACATCCCTTTTGTTTCTCCTGAGCTGCAGCTGTAGATCACTGGTTGGGTCACAGAAATAAGCATGATTAGTGTAAAACGTAGGCAAAAACTTAAAAACAAGTAGTGAGACTAGAATTTAATGACAAGCATATAATAAGTTTTGAAACATAATTTTCTCTCTCCAATCTTCATTTTTGTTAAAAACAAATCATGATAGGACTGTGTTGTTTGCAAAATAAACTTCAGTCTTATACTTGACCTGATTATTTGCATAAAGTGTGGCAAGAATAACTCTTTCACATAGACTTTTAAAATTGGCTTTGATGGAACTCTGTTCCACAAGCAATCTCTGATAGAACTTTTTAAAGCTGAGCCCAGCCGAAGCTTTGTACCCTAAAATAAATATGAGTTGGGTAAATTCCTCTTTTCTTGAGGTTTGAAGATAACATGGGGCTCCTGGGTCGTTAGAAAGTGACATTCTTTACTCACCACAGGCTTGCAACCCTATACCAGAACTGTGAAGACAAGGTGTGGGGCCAATTTTCCCAAGGGGCTTTTATTGACTCTGCAAGTCAAGCTCGATCCTTTAAAGGAAAGTACACCCTTCCAGTCAGAGCCTTGGTAAAACTACGAGTTTCTCCAATTGTGTCCTGCTGCAGAAGAAAATAGATTTTTATTGCACTCATGCAAATAACTATATTGTCATGAGTTAAGAATACTCACAAATAGATTTGAAATTCTGGAGAAGCCAGGCCAAGAGAAACAAATACGCTCCAAATTTTGTTCACAGGAAAATAACTTACTCAATTGTTAAAAATTGTAGATAGTTCAAAAGAAAAACTTCTTTGACTCTGAAAAATGAAACAAGAATCAGCAACATTTTAAGAAAAAGTTAAAAAAGATTATTTCAGTTTCATATTAGTTCAGTCCATTCCATTAACTCTTGTTCTGGTTGATATTCATGAACATTTTAGCTCTTCATGAGTACAATAGGTTTTTCCTCTATTCCATTGTCACAATATCCAAAGTTATTAGAATCCTGCATTTGAGAGCACCAATCAAAGTTTGATAGCTCATTATAAACTATCTTTTGAAAAGGATAAAAAACAAGACAACAATTGTCTGTGAATGACATAATGTCTATGGGTGGTCACAATCAAAGACATGATTGACAAATAAATTTGGTTATTTCTGTGGTTTACAATAACTTAACACAAGAACCTAAATTATGATTGATACTATATACTAAGACATTAGAATTTTAGAGATTTCATACAATTTTGGAATATATATTAATATTATTTATTATCATATAAATGAGTGAATATTAAACTTTATTTTTATTTTGGCAATCCCATGTAACTAAACATATCAAATAATCCTGTTTACCTCTCTTTTGGACACTCCAAGGGCCCTCTGTAGAATTCAAAAGTTAGGGGTCAGAGAAGACAATTTTTGAAGCTGAATTTTTATTTTGAGAAGGCTACCAAACAGGTTAAAATTTTAAAACACTTGATATTATGAAATGGAATTCTACATTACCATAAGTCATTTATTTTAGCCAAAATATTGACTCAAAAATTGTAAAACAAGGCGTAACTTGTATTCATTAGGAGGAAAGACTTGATTCCAAATAATCTGTCTTTAAAATTACATGAAAATCCTGTTCAAGAGAGGGAAGGCCAAATTTCACTCTTGCATTAATCTACTATTAATGTCAACTCCATTTTTTAAATGAGACTTTATAGATAATTTTATCCAATCTTAATCTGTTTGGCCATGAGGTGAGAGTCTTATGGCCTTTTATAATCCTTTACAGATTTTTGTTATATGTTCACACACATATTTCTTTTACAACATTAATTTTTGCAAAGTTTTCCAACTTATTTAAACGTTTAGCTTTATCGTATCTAATTTAAAACAATTCTTTAATCCTCCAAACTAGACAAAAATTTACATTCCCAGGCCTTTTTATAATCTTTATCTAAAAACACATTTTACTTTTCTTACACAACTTGCATGTAAATCTATTTTCAGTAGTCTCAATTACATGTTATAATGGCAATTCTTAGCAATTTTTAATTCTAATGTAAAACCTGATAAGTTATTTCAATTATATACTAAGTGCAGATAAAGTCTGACTCTTTGCAGCATAGTTGGGAGTGTGGTTAATTCCATATGTCCCTAAGCCTTACCAAATTGTGAAGCAAGTAAATTGATCAGTTCTGAAAAACTAAAAAAGCAGTTTACAACCTCAAAACATTTAGCAAACTTAGTATCTGACCTGCATAATTTAGATCACATATTAACATTTTGAAGACATTTGTATCTTACCAATAAATAATCTTTAGCACCGTTTTTTTTTCTCAAAGATTAAATTCACATGAACTAAAAGGTATTACAGCTCTTATTTTCCTTCAAAAAAAATTTGATTTAAGTGCTTTTTTTTCTCTAAGTCAATTAATTAGAGGTTTTTTGTATATACCCATCACACACATGACACATATATAACTACAAAGACAGATATAAGAAGATCCAGTAGTTGAAATATTTTTCATTTGCCAATCTCCTAATGGGATTATGGGGCTCAGGGTGGAGCCTTTCAAGAAGCAGGGTTAAGAAAACATGCAGTTTCTAGGGCTTAATAAACAGGCATAGCTGGAAGACAAAAACAGATTTTGAGAGAGGTCTATCTGCTTTTAATTCCTGGGATTCCATGAGGTAGAAAAAAAAAAAAAAAAAAAGATTTTGTTTTTCCTCCGAAGTGGGATTCATGGCACCTTCTCTGTTTTTCCCAAGGAGTCCTATTCTTTCAGAAGTTATCTTAGGGCCTATTGGGTGTGCACTAAGAGTAAAAAGACAAAATGGAGAAAAATAATTCAGTTGACTGAAGGAAAAAAAAAAAAAGACCTTTTTCCAAAAAAAAGCAAGGTCTACGAAAAGAAAAATACAAAAGTCTTTTAAATATATTAAATACCTATGACTTTGATATTCGCTTTTACTTAAGGTGACTTTTAACCATAGTGCTGTTTAAGAAAATTATTTTAAATCCCTTGTTACCTGACTTTAACCATGCCAAGCAGCCCGTATTTCTGGCTTTAGAAATTTACCACATGCAGCCTCACTGATGAAACCAGCAAGCCTCAGTTAAGTTTATGACTTAACCACAAGTGTATGAGGTATTTTCAAAGAAGTGACAAGCAATTTTTACAAAATCTAGAATCTTTATAGGTAGCTCAGAGAAAGGAAGATTTAAGAAAGGAAGCTAGAAGTTCATGGAGGGGAAGAGAATCAGCAAATGGTAAAAGTCAAACAGATATTAACCAAAAAGTACTCATTCCCTAGCCAGAATTGAACCCAGGCCGCTATTTTAAAATGGGAGAGACCAAAAGAAAGTACTGTTATGTGGTTACAAGATCAGGCTCTCAAGGAGCAAAAACAAGATGGAGTCTTCATCCAGTTTTTTCAGAACTTTACAGTGATCCTTACCTTTTTATAAGTTTGGACATGGAGAGAGAGGCCAGAAGTCTGACTAGTAAAAAACGTTTACTGTTTGGCCGCTACATCAGGCCTCTGCATTCCCTCTCTCCAAGCTCAATTTTAAGACAAGCAATTTAAGGTTTGTGAAATTAACTTTTCCCAGTTTGGAGGATGCATCTGAGGAGATTGTGCTGGTATAGGGACACAATTACCCATCCACAAAGAGAGGACAGAGGAAAAGTCTTTTTTTTTTTTTTTTTTTCCCCAAAGGAGTCCCAGTGATTCAGAAGTATTGACTGAAGATGATTGGTTATCCACGTGGAAATAGGGGAAAAGAGTTCCTTTCTCTTCCCACTGAATACATTGGGTATGTGAGGGAGAGAAGGAAATGGTGTCCCCCTTCCTTCTTCCATCCTTAAATCCTTGGATCCCAGTGACCTCGGCAGGGTGCCATGGGTGCCAATGCAGCTTTCATCCACATTAACAGGGAGGCCTACAGGGTGGAAATGATTGACACTCACCCACATGCTGCTTGTCCCCACTGCTGTCGGTAAATTTTGAGCTCCCCAGACCTCATTTATGCCGTGGATACTAGTATAACCTCTACCCATGAAATGTGTATGTTGGCGGAGGTGCTAATGGGCAGGAATTAGTCATGCTCACTTGCACTGTGTCCCTTGATTTCTGTGGTTGCCTGCCTTTGAATCCCTCAGATCTAGTTTTCCTTTCTATGGCTTCAACTCAAAGCTTGTAATTGAGTTTTGGACAAAAAGTTGTCTCAGGGGAGTGCATGGATTTCTTTAAATTAAGTCCCAGGTGGTCCTTGCCAAATTTGCAGCCAGCAGACAGAATGGTCACTCCTCCATTGCTTCCCTATCATAAGCAGAGTTCTAAGGTAGGAAAAAAAAAAAAAAAAAAACCTTCTTGCCTAGAAGAGCTCCCTGCATTTGCAGGGTCATGTGACTCCCTGAGAAGGTGGATAAGAGGGGGGAAAAAAAGCTTAAGTGTAGGGGGAGGGGCAGGTGCCTGACAGAAAAAGCCTCTTGATCTATGCAAATGGGTTCCTTCAACAAGGGAAATATTCTTAATCACTGTATCATCCTTGCCTCTAACAG
Source organism: Macaca fascicularis (assembly GCF_037993035.2). NCBI lineage: Eukaryota > Metazoa > Chordata > Mammalia > Primates > Cercopithecidae > Macaca > Macaca fascicularis. Next base: position 45,629,571 of record NC_088378.1, read on the forward strand.
CAAATGGGAATCGCATTGCTCTGAATTGCATATTTGATGGCTAAGACAAATGCATATTCCGCCCAGTAATATCTCTGCAGTTGCAGCAATACCCTTAACATTATAAGAGATAGGAGCAATTTCAAACCATGAAAGAAGGAATGAAAAATACCGTAGAAAAGTCTGGGGGTCTTGGCCGATGCTCTGATGGGAGTTTTGGGACAGAGCCAGTCTAGGGGCCTTCCAGAAACCCTGAGGAGTGGCCTTGGCCAGATGTCTTCAGTTGCCTCAGGACCTTATTCTGGTTCAACACAATGGCTAGACCTCTGTGAAGAGAAACAAAGCCAACATTTCTTTCATCTGAAAGAGAGGTGGCAGGGTCACATCCTGTCTTCTCTAGATGTGCCATTTGCTCTTAACTAGCCACTCAGAGGTTTGGTGCTTCATCTCCCTTCAGAGGAAAATTTGAGGATAAGAAGTCTTGGGAAAAAGTGAAGAGTCGGATCCACATTCACTCACCTTTCTGAGTCCTGGATGAGCCCCCAGATGATGCAGGATTTTCTTTGCCCCTTCACCAGACTTGCAACAGAGGTGTCCCATCTACTTGGTCCATTGCACTCAGCCCCTTGCAGAAAGGAGCACATGACCAAGCAAATGCAGGACCCAGCCAGCCACTCCAGGCACTGACACAGGAACAAAGGCCTTATTGGGCCCATGGTCAGACAAGGGATGTCACCTTGAGGGGAATGTGGTGACACCCAGGTGAAGGTGCCCATGACCCCAGTGAGACTGCAGGGGGTGTTACAGTGCTCATTTAGTTCCTCCATCTGCAGTTCAACAGACAGCAGTGTGTTAGCAGCTCAGTTGGCCCCTTGCCTTCTTAAGAGGGGTGGCTGCCCTCCACCAGTGAGGGCAAAGGGCCAGTGTGACAGCCTTTTATGGGTACTTACACTTGGTGGGTCATGAGTTCTTGTCCAGCATCCAAGAAGAATGAGGTCACATGAATGATTGAAGGATAGTGAAGGCAGAGAATTTTATTGAGCAATGAAAATGGCTCTCAGTGGAGAGGGCAGCTGGAGATGGTAGCTGGAGGAGGGCAGGAAGTCTTCCCCAAAGTCTGGCCATCTCCTCCTCTACCAGCTGAGTCTGGGATCTTTATAGGTACAGGGTAGGGAGTGAGTGTTAATTGTTTTGTGAGTATGCATAAAAGTTAAAGTGAAGACACCCCTCAAAGGTGGGCACAACAGTGTAGAAAACCAATTACAAAAAGGTAAGTATATGTAAAATGAGTGAATGGTAGGGATCAATCAGAGGAAAACAAGTGAAACAGGAAGACAATTTCTCAACCCACTCTGAGGATTTAACCTGTAGTTTGGCTTTCAGGCTTTAAACTGTCTTTGGCTTGATGGAGGTAGGGTTTCACTGGGTACCCGCCCCTATCTACCTAGGCATTTGACTGCCTCCTGTCATTATCAGTACCCTTGCTAAATAGTTATTATGATACAATTTAACACATTCTTCAATTTCCACCTCATTATTATACCTCTGGATTCATCGCTTTACCATCTTTTGGTACTTGATCTAAAAATTATTTCCATTCTTCACTGCTTCATCCATCTTGTTTCTTTCATACTTTCCTTTTTGGTTGAAAACATGCTGTATTAATGTGCTGGGACTGCCATGAAAAAGTGCCAGGAGCTGGTTGGCTTAAACAACATAAATTTATTTTCTCTCAGTTCAGAATTCAAAGGCCAAGGTGTCAGCAGGGCTTCTGAGGCCTTCTCACCTTGACTTGTAGATGGCTCTCTTTTTTGTTTTCACATGGTCTTCCCTCTTATCATGTCTTGTGTCCTAATCTCTTCTTCTTAAAATGGCATAAATAACATTGAATTAGGGCCTACCCTAATGACCTCCTTTAATCTTTATTTCCTCCTTAAAGAGGAAATATAGTCACATTCTAAGGAACTGGAGGTTAGGACATCAACATAAGAACTTTAGAGGGAGACGATTCAACCTATAATACATATCCATATGTCATCCTAAATAAAAACTCTCCATACAACTTCCTTCCACTCATCTCCAGCGAAGTGAATTCACTGTTCCTTTTTCTGAAGAGAGTTGGTAAAAGAGTATTCTTTCTGCATCTCTGTATGTACAGCTTCCATTTAGTTCTCAACTCACTGGCTTTTACATTCTACGCTGAGAAAATTGATTCAAATATTCCCTAATGATGTTTTCATTTTTACATATCTTAGTATTAAATGCTACCTAGATTATTTTCCTGTACATCCTATATTATAAATATGCTGGTTGTTTCCCCTATAATTATGTACAATGGTGTTTATTTTCTATAGAGTTCTGCTTCATGTCTCAAGTCTTGTAGGTCTTTCTTTTCAATGTCTTTTTCCCCCATGGTTCAAATTATTACATAATGTGATAGGTGGTATTTATCACAAGTCCTAACACTATTTTGTTCATAAACTCACAATCTGATTGCAGTCTCTATGCCAAAATTTCTATCATGATCTGCAGTAAAGTGTATTTGTCGTTTTGCTTGCTTTTGGGTTGTTGTGTTTGTTCCTATGTGTTTTGGATTTGTTTTTCTTTTAGTTTTAATAGATTCCAGAATTTTCTGAGTAATCTATTCATCCTTTTGGCTATAGAAAAATGAAAATTTTCTGATTAAATGGGGCAAAATAAAATGAAATGGTGGGCTGACAGAATACATAAATATTATTTATTAAATGCCATACACTATCAGGAAATTTTCCAAGTGCTAGATATTAAGCAGTGACCAGAATAGACAAGGTCTCTGTTTTCATGTAATATAATCTGCTAGAGAGAAGGAGACAAATTCAGAAAAAATACAAGTAAATAGTTATTAAGACAGGTGGAGATAAGAGCTATTAAGAAAAATTAGAAAGCATCAGAAGTATGTGGACTGATGTTGCAGGCCTTATGTAAAACAAAAATGCAGAGAAATAAACACAAAAAAGGAGTGAGTCATGCAAATATTTGAAGGAATAGCACTTTGAGAAGTGAAAACCAACAGTATTGCTAATATTGGACTATCAAGGAATAGGAAAACATTATCAGAAAGGTTGAAGCACAGTGAAGAGTAAAGCAGTGGGTGAATGCTAGGACATCAGGTCTGAGCAGTCAGTCAAGGTTATGTGAGGATTCTATGACTTTGTAATGACTCTGACTTCCATTTTCTTGTGATGTGAGTGTTTTGAGCAGTGGAATGATGTGATATGAGATATTTTTAAATGATTACTGTAATACTACTTCTGACCATGGTGAAATAGCTTTCACCAGACCAATGTTCCCAGCAATGACATCAAGGAAGCCTGGACAAAAATGGAACAACAACAATAACAACAATTAAATATATAAAAGCACTGATGGAACTCACAGAATTTGGTGGGTCAAAATTCAAGATAGGGGATTTATAGAACAGTGAGCTGACATTTTACATCTGCTTCTTCTACAGAAATATTTGTTGATTCTTGAGCAAATCTGTTGCTAAGGCCGATGCCAAAGACATAGAACCAAAAGAATTATTGGGCATCCAACATGACTAAATAGGCAATAATGAAGGTAAGAGCAGCCAACAAAGCCAGGACATGGAGATAAACTAAGATCTCAAGAAGATAGAGGCAAAGAGACCTGGGCTCTGTACTCTGCAGGTTTTTTTCACTTGAGCTCAGAAAGGCTGAAGGTAAATAATAATACAAGTACAAATATAACAAAAGTTATATTAATATCAAACACATTATTCTTGAACAAAGAAGTGATGTAGAAGAACAATTCATAATAGTAATGGTTAATCCACCAGGTAGGTTAAACAATTCTAAATTTATACATAAGAACATAACTTCCAAATGGTTAGATAGACAAATTCATAATCACATTGGGAAATATTATTACACACCTCTCAATGAATGAAGAAACACACATATAAGATTAAAAATCATCATATTTATATTAAACAATTTTTTTGAGATGGAATATCACTCTGTCACACAGGCTGGAGTGCAGTGGCATGAACTTGGCTCACTGCAATCTCTGCTTCCAGGGTTCTTGCAATTCTCTGCCTCATGCTCCCAAGTAGCTGGATTACAGGTGCCCGCCACCATGCCCGGCTAATTTTTGCATTTTTAGTAAACACGGGGTTTTACCATCTTGGTCATGGGCGGCTGATTTTTGTATTTTTAGTAGTGACAGGGTTTTACCATCTTGGCCATGCTGGTCTGCAACTCTTGACTTCATGATCCACCTGTCTCGGCCTCCCAAAGTCCTGGGATTGCAGGCGTAAGCCACCATGCCTGGCCTTAAACAATTTTTTATAAAAGCATAGACCTATAGCAATATTGATCAAAAAATAATAAAAACACAAGTTACAAATAACTGACATGAAAAAGAAAATACCATTAAAGATCCAACAGACACAAAAAGATTATAGAAGTTCTGAACATGTTTATGTTAAATTATAAAATTTAATTAAGCAGATATCTAGAAAAATACAATTTTATATAATTAACAAAAGAGACACATAAAATCTGAAGTGACATTATGTATTAAAGAAATTATATCTTTCAGCCTTCTCAGAATGTAATCTTAAAAAAAACACTTATTTTTGCTGGAGAATGCTTCCATATTTAAAGATGAAGTGACAGTAATCTTAAATAAACTACTGAGATTAATTAGAAAAGAAGAAAGGATTTCCCAAGTTGGTAGTTGAAATTGAATACATTTGTTGGTCAAATGTCATAAAATATATTATTAAAAAAGAGGAAGGCACAGGCCAATCTTCTTATAAATGCAAAAATCCTAAACAAATAGCAAATCAAACCCAGCCACTTATAAAAATGAAAATACCAAGTTGTGTGTATTCCAGGAGTATAAATTTTATTTAAAATATTCTAATTTAATCAATATAACTTTCCATTCAAAAGTAAACTTTAAAAGTCCCATTCCCCTTTTAATAGCTGCACATAAAAAGGATTTTGTAAAATTCAATGCAAATTCAGTTTAAAACTCTTAGTAATCAGATAACAGAAGGTACTTTAAAAATATTGCAATCCGACATAACTACAGAAAACATATTTCAAATGTTATCTTAATAATAAACACTTTAAGCATTTTCTTTGAGATCAAAAATGCAAGATGATAGTTTCTACGACCACTGCCCAGTAACAATGTACTGAAAGTTCTTTTCAGTAAAATAGGGCAATTAAAATAAATGAAATATATGAGTTATAAAGGAAGAAATAATACCAATTTTCACACAGATATGATTGTAAATATAGAAATCCCTAGGAGTTTACAAATATTAAAATAAATAAGTGAATTTAGCAGGTCGTTAGGATAATTTACATGTTATTGATATAGTGTAAATGAATTCAAGGCAAAAAAATTAAAAATGAATCAATTTATAAAGGTCTTATCAATTATTTAATATGTTGCAATAAATTTAATGAAGATGAATCAATATCTGGATATCTACACTAAAACTGCAAAATATTATTGAGCTAAATTATATAACCTAAAGCAAAGAAGGAATAAAATGTCCATGGGATTGAATATTTAATGGTATTAATATTTCCATTATTCTTAAATCATTGCAAGCCCAACCAAAATTCAATCACATGCAAAGAAATTGACATTAATCCCTACTCTTGACCCATACAGAAAAAAACAATTCTAAATAAATGGTAGATCCATATATAAAAAGTTAAAACAATAAAGATACTAAACAAACATAAGTGAATCTTATTTTGACTTTGGAGTAGGCAAATGTGCTAATCAAGGCACAAATATCGATAACAATGACAAAAAAATATAATTTTGACGTATCTACTCCTTTAGAATGTGATGAGAAGCCATATAAAAAAAGAGAAAATGTTTCCCATATATAATTCTGATAAAGGACTCACATCCAGATTTTTTTTAAAAAACGCTGCGGAATAATGGGCAATTCTATAGAAATTGGGCCAAAGTCTGGAACAAGCTCTTAAAATAAAGGGAAGTACCATATGACCAATGATGTGTAAAGATGTCTAATTTCAATTGTAATGAGGGAAATGTACATTACATGACAACTTGGTACTACTAATCACTGTTAATAGCAAAAATTTAAAAGGCAAAGTACCAAGTTTATGCCAGGACATGCCTCAAGTGAGAAGCTCATACACTGCTAATAGACATGTGGGCATGTACACCACTCAACAAATATTTTGGGCCTTATTCACTAAAGCCGATTTTAAGCATACTCAGCAATTCTACTTCAAGATACATACTTAGGATAAAAACATATATGTTTACCAAAGATGTGTAAAAATGTTCATCCTAGCACTATTCCTAAGAGTTCCAACCTGGGAAGAGTCAAATGTACACCAATAAAGAAACTGTTATACAAATGTGGTATACTGATATATTGGAATACTGTATTGCAATGAGAACATTAAATTTTTAGAAAACTTTTGGAAGAAATGTAGGGGAAGAAAATAGAGTTTGAATTTGGACATGGTAACATTAATAAATTCACTACATATCTAAGTAAACTTTAAGTGTCTTTAGCGAGATTAAGTGTTTCAGGCTGGACTTCAGGAGAAATATTGATAATTAAGACTTAAATTTGGAAGTCAACACTTTTTGTATGGTATTAGTCATAAGATTAGAAAAAATTAGCTAGAGAATATTATAGAAAGAGAGGATGGCTTAGGATCCAGCTTGGGGCATTCCTAAAATCACATTCAATACGATTAGATGAAATAAAGGCAAAGAAACATTAGAAAATATGGTGAATCAAGAAAGAGTGATGTCCTAAAGCCCTATGAGGGAAGTATTTCAAGAAGAGGTGAGCACTCAAATATTTCAAATGTATCAGTTAAGTTTCTAGGATGAGGACTGAGAATTAAGTATCAAATTTGGCAATGCAGATAGGTCTTTTGGTGATTTTAACAAAATTCATCTCTGTTGAGTAGTGGGAATAAAACCTGAGTTGGAGAGAGTACAAGAGAGAATGAGAGAAAAGGAAGTAAAGAAACTGAGTAAGACAACTCTTTCGATCATTAGCTACAAACAGAAGCTAAGGGGCTGGGCGCGGTGGCTCACACCTATAATCCCAGCAAATTGGGAGGCCGAGGTGGGTGGATCACCTGAGGTCAGGAGTTCAAGACCAGCCTGGCAAACGTGGTGAAACTCCTTCTCTACCAAAAAAACAAAAATTAGCTGGGCATGGTGGCGGGTGCCTGTAATCTCAGCTACTCGGGAGGCTGAGGCAGGAGAATCACTTGAACCCTGGAGGCAGAGGTTGCAGTGAGCCGAGATCATGTCATTGCATTCCAGCCTGGGTGATAGGGCGAGACTCCATCTAAAAACAAAACAAAACAAAACAAAAACAGAAGCTAAGGATCAGCGTTGATCTACGCATATATGGCATAATTTATTTTTGTTTTTTAAGATTGGAAAAGTTTACGGGTGATAGAAATGATCCAGTACACAGGAGCCCTCAGTGATGAAGGGTGCAGAGGAGAATTACAGGAGCAACATCCTTAATTAGATGAGAGGAAATCGAGAATACATAAGGAAGGTTTGATCTTAGGTAACATCAGAGACATTTTAACTTATATGACAGGAAGGAAGCTAAATCCATCCATATATGAGTATGGATTCAGGAACTGGATATACACCAGGTAGACTATGTAGAAGACAAAATTAATTCAACATCCTTATTTGATACTCTCATTACCCTTCCTTACCTATATTACATAGAGAATTTTAAATTGTTAAATATGTAAAATAGTTTAGATCAATCTTTATTACAGTTTATTTTAGCTACATAGATAATTATCCAGTGAGTGGATATGTAGAAAATGTACTTCATTTGAAAATTATATTTACCCTTATTAGGCAAAATCTCACAAGGTTTTAGATGGCATTCATTACCAAATTTCTACAATTGCTTATGTATACAATTCTCTTTCCCAAGTCAGTTATGTATCTTATTTTTATGGCCTTATTGAAATTGGATTTTGTTAACCCAGCAAAGATAGCATCAGTAAGAGATGTGGTCCTGAATGTGGGACTTCAGAGACAATTTTTTATCTCATTCCACTATAGAATTACATCTTCTGGGAGCAAAGAAGATAAAATAGAAAATTTATCAGCTGGAGAATAGAGATCACTGGAGGTGAGGAACCTAGCAAATTGTTTGCATATTCCAAGATATCCCCAATGCAGTTGGCTGATAGTGTATTTTAATCAACACCCTAACTTTTGCAAAACAAATTTTGTTGAGTCATGTACTATGTCAAACTCTGCAATATTTCAGTAACATTTAGAATCAATATCTGATATTTTATTCCTATTACTATTATTGCAAGAAGAAATTAGTTATTTTTAAACCTTGTTTGGAGTCCAACTGAAGTTTTATTTTATTATTTGGTGCAATAACTTCAAAATTTGAGTTTGTTTTTCTTTATGTTATATATTCCAATGTATCCAACACAAAGATTTCTCTCCATGGTTCTGTCATTGCTTATACCCTATAAAAATCAGTGTATGGCAGTAGCTGCCTTTTCCATAGAGATTTTGCCAATGGGAATATAGTCTTAGGGGATTTGAAATAAAGATTGTTCTGGATATTTTATCACTGCCAAACATGGTTTTCACATTACCATTCAGATGGTAGTCTCATCGTGATCTGCTGAATGATTCCACAACCACACTTTTACTCAGGGTCAGCTTCCTGCAAGCCACACTCAGGTACTAACTTCTGTATTACTTTATTTATTACTTTAACTTATTTGAATACCATGCACCAGAAAACAATTGTGAATAAAATGAGGGGAAAATTTCCGTGAAGAGGACTTCTTGGAAAAGTTTTTGGGTTGATGAGAAAATCAAAGAAAGAGCTACAGAATCAACCCTGAGCAAGGAAAAGGAGTGATCTTGGAATTTCAGCAGCAAGAGTTTGACGTTCATCTCCTTTGTAGATTGTCATGAACTGACTCACCTCTAACAGCCTTCTATGCATTCCTTGTGTGCAGTACCACAATTTTCAAATTTCTGGAAAGCAATATGTATTTGACACAGCATCAGCCATATGTTTGTACTTGTAGGAAGCATGTTGTAGAGATAAAACATTACTACCAACTTGGAGAATTTACAGAACTCCACTGTCCTTCTGTCTCCCTTCTTCATTTCAATTGGTTGTCAGGTCTTATACTATACATTTTAATTATACCATCTAACTACCTTTTAATTACATTATCTCTTCTTATACTCATGGGATGAGAAGTGTCATCCATCTTTTATCATTTCATCTTCCAGTCAAATTTCCATTGGCTTTCTTGGCACAACGTCTACAAGAGTATGTATAACATCATGATCTCAAAAACAAACAACACAAACTAAAAATCAAACAAGCGAATGTCTCTTGACCTTGCCTGTGGTGCTTTTCAAAAGACTGGAAAGTGGAAAAAGGGGATGTTCTGTGCTGAGGGTAAGAAAAAGCAGAGGTAATGAAGTATGAAAGTATGAGGTTTATTAGGAGGAAATATGAATATCAAATTATTGGTATTCTACTTAAGACTGTGAAGAACAAAAGTGGATAGACAGATAAAGAATCACAGAGGAGAGTGCCTCCTGAAATTTTGTAGCAAAAGCTGCATGGCACCTTAGCCCTTCAAAAAATATATTCAGATTTGTTATCCATAATAATTGAAGTAGACCAATAGTTTTCAAAGTTCAGTTCAAAGTCTAGTTCAGTTAGTAGTTTACTCTGCTTCATAAAATATAGAATTCCCTTCTCATCATCTGCTACTTCAACCCACAATGCCTTTTTAGGGCCAAGAAATGGAGTTATGTAATAAACACTGCACAGATTCTGGAACAGGCTCTCTGAAGACAAAAGACTGAGAAAAACTGAAATGTACTATCAGAAAATTGTCAGTCACAGGTATAAATGGATGTAATGAAACTAGTTATGACTTAGTGGCTACAGATGGCTTATCATACATTTTTTTAAATGGAAAAATGTCTTTCCTCCAGAACCTTAAAATTTGGAAATATTCATATACAAATATATTTTATGTAATAATATTAGAAAAGGAAGAACCCATATTCACATATTAATTATCATTTTTCTCACAAAGAAATAGAGATAAACTAAGACCAGGACATGGTCCCAAGATCACACAGCAATTAAGATTCAGTCCTTATTTACTATTCATTTCATTCTCTGAAACTGCCATTATATTTGCTTTCTTTTTTTTTTTTTAGCCATAAGCATATATATTTATTTATAATAAAAATTACATTTAAAATCTATTGAGAAAGAAGTTTTTACAGAAGGGTCTAAGTCCAAGATTCCTACACACATTTCCCAGGCACCATTATAGATGTGGAGTTAATGATAAAATGGGCATTTTACTGCTGTTTGGGCAATTTAAAAGCTATGTATTTTAAAGTAAAGTTACCTCAGAAATACAAAGAATATATTATAGATAGAGGAATAAACTGAGAATTAAAATTTTATAAAACATATCCATTTCAGAAGAAAGTACAGAAGAGTGTACTTTAATCCCGGCTGAGCTTTGCATCCAAGCTATCTGGGGTAAAATCCTGGCTTCTCCAAGTCCGGTCATGTGGCCCTGGGAAGTGATCTCCTTTTGCCTAATCCTCTTCTCTGAATTGGTGATCATATTAGTATCTACTCATAAAATTGGCATATATATTACATGACTTATGAGAAATGTAATGCTAAGGACAGTTCTTAGTTAATATTAAGTTCTATTTGATTTTGAAAATAAAATAGAAAGATATCTTACTAGTAATGGAAGTAATTAAAATACAATAACGATGTTATACAAATGATTGGTAATATCTAATTTGATATAGATGCAGGTTATTAAGCAGTCATATATCGGTTAACTATAAGTAGAATGGAACTAGCATTTTGATGGGAAATTTTAAAACATTGGCAGCAATATACCCTTTGACCCAAATATTTCATTTTTAGGAGACTGTTTTGGGGAATCACATGCAGATGTTCATTGTCACTTTTCATAAGAACAAAATGGCAAACAATTTAAAAGTTACTCAATTATGGATGATCAAATTAATTATGGTAAATCATATGCTATTCAGACACTAAAAAGATTTGAGTAGACACATACATACTGAAGTAAAAAACACAAAGATATAGTCAAGTTAAAACTCAGGTCAAATTGCAATACGTAGTGTATAATCTCATTAATGCCACAGAGCAAACAACATGTAAATATGGGACTTGTACAGAAATGTAATGAACTGATGAACAACAGTTAACAGAAGTCAGTTGTCTGAGGTTGGAAAATCAGAGTGAATAAGGACAGTGACAAAACATTCACATACTACTTGATCACTGACTATGTAACACTTCCATACTATTAGAGCAATTTTTAAATAAGCATTACAGTAATCCTAGTGAAAATAAAATGAGAGGAAGACTATGAAAGACGTGTTACTCCATTTGTGTCTTACAACATAGTTACGTTTTATTTGAAAGAGATATGGTAGAAATGAGATTCTGGGCAGGAATAAACATGGCAAGTGGGTCTGCAAAAGTATGAGAGATGAGACTGAGGACAACCCTCTACCTATGAGACATGGCTATAGAAGTAGCACCTAGAAAGCTATACAGGAAAACAATTCTGTCTTCTAAAATCCAGTCTTTGAAAAGGTCTATATAATTCTGAAAATTAAATAATAGAGGGAAATCAATTTTAAGTGAGTATTGTTGAGAATTGATTTTGTCTGTGGTCTCCTCAATATCCTTAATAGCCTTATTTCTTGCCAGCAGAGTCTGGTTTTTATTCGTTTGTTTGTTTGTTTGTTTGTTTTTAAAATTTATTTATTATTATTATACTTTAAGTTCTAGGGTACATGTGCATAACGTGCAGGTTTGTTACATATGTATACTTGTGCCATGTTGGTGTGCTGCACCCATCAACTCGTCAGCACCCATCAACTCGTCATTTACATCAGGTATAACTCCCAATGAAATCCATACCCCTTCCACACTCCCCATGATAGGCCCCCGTGTGTGATGTTCCCCTTCCCGAGTCCAAGTGATCTCATTGTTCAGTTCCCACCTATGAGTGAGAACATGTGGTGTTTGGTTTTCTGTTCTTGTGATAGTTTGCTAAGAATGATGGTTTCCAGCTGCATCCATGTCCCTACAAAGGACACAAACTCATCCTTTTTTTATGGCTGCATAGTATTCCATGGTGTATATGTGCCACATTTTCTTAATCCAGTCTGTCACTGATGGACATTTGGGTTGATTCCAAGTCTTTGCTATTGTGAATAGTGCCACAATAAACATACGGTTGCATGTGTCTTTATAGCAGCATGATTTATAATCCTTTGGGTATATCCCCAGTAATGGGATGGCTGGGTCATATGGTACATCTAGTTCTAGATCCTTGAGGAATCGCCATACTGTTTTCCATAATGGTTGAACTAGTTTACAATCCCACTAACAGTGTAAAAGTGTTCCTATTTCTCCACATCCTCTCCAGCACATGTTGTTTCCTGACTTTTTAATGATTGCCATTCTAACTGGTGTGAGATGGTATCTCATTGTGGTTTTGATTTGCATTTCTCTGATGGCCAGTGATGATGAGCATTTTTTCATGTGTCTGTTGGCTGTATGAAAGTCTTCTTTTGAGAAATGTCTGTTCATATCCTTTGCCTACTTTTTGATGAGGTTGTTTGTTTTTTTCTTGTAAATTTGTTTGAGTTCTTTGTAGGTTCTGGATATTAGCCCTTTGTCAGATGAGTAGATTGCAAAAATTTTCTCCCATTCTGTAGGTTGCCTGTTCACCCTGATGGTAGTTTCTTTTGCTGTGCAGAAGCTCTTTAGTTTAATTAGATCCCATTTGTCAATTTTGGCTTTTGTTGCCATTGATTTTGGTGTTTTAGACATGAAGTCTTTGCCCATGCCTATGTCCTGAATGGTACTACCTAGGTTTTCCTCTAGGATTTTTATGGTATTAGGTCTAACATTTAAGTCTCTAATCCATCTTGAATCAATTTTCGTATAAGGAGTAAGGAAAGGATCCAGTTTCAGCTTTCTACTTATGGCTAGCCAATTTTCCCAGCACCATTTATTAAATAGGGAATCCTTTCCCCATTTCTTGTTTCTCTCAGGTTTGTCAAAGATCACATGGCTGTAGATGTGTGGTATTATTTCTGAGGACTCGGTTCTGTTCCATTGGTCTATATCTCTGTTTTGGTACCAGTACCATGCTGTTTTGGTTACTGTAGCCTTGTAGTATAGTTTGAAGTCAGGTAGCGTGATGCCTCCAGCTTTGTTCTTTTGACTTAGGATTGTCTTGGCAATGTGGGCTCTTTTTTGGTTCCATATGAACTTTAAAGCAGTTTTTTCCAATTCTGTGAAGAAACTCATTGGTAGCTTGATGGGGATGGCACTGAATCTATAAATAACCTTGGGCAGTATGGCCATTTTCACGATATTGATTCTTCCTGTGCATGAGCATGGTATGTTCTTCCATTTGTTTGTGTCCTCTTTGATTTCACTGAGCAGTGGTTTGTAGCTCTCCTTGAGGAGATCCTTTACATCCCTTGTAAGTTGGATTCCTAGGTATTTTATTCTCTTTGAAGCAATTGTGAATGGAAGTTCATTCATGATTTGGTTCTCTGTTTGCCTGTTACTGGTGTATAAGAATGCTTGTGATTTTTGCACATGAATTTTGTATCCTGAGATTTGGCTGAAATTGCTTATCAGTTTAAGGAGATTTGGGGCTGAGACAATGGGGTTTTCTAAATATACAATCATGTCATCTGCAAACAGGGACAATTTGACTTCTTCCTTTCCTAACTGAATACCCTTGATTTCATTCTCTTGGCTGATTGCCCTAGCCAGAACTTCCAACACTATGTTGAATAGGAGTGGTGAGAGAGGGCATCCCTGTCTTGTGCCAGTTTTCAAAGGGAATTTTTCCAGTTTTTGCCCATTCAGTATGATATTGGCTGTGGGTTTGTCATAAATAGCTCTTATTATTTTGAAGTACATTCCATCAATATCGAATTTATTGAGAGTTTTTAGCATGAAGGGCAGTTGAATTTTGTCAAAGACCTTTTCTGCATCTATTGAGATAATCATGTGGTTCTTGTCTTTGGTTCTGTTTATATGCTGGATTACGTTTATTGATTTGCAAATGTTGAACAGCCTTGCATCCCAGGGATGAAGCCCACTTGATCATGGTGGATACACTTTTTGATGTGCTGCTGAATCCGGTTTGCCAGTATTTTATTGAGGATTTTTGCATCGATGTTCATCAGGGATATTGGTCTAAGATTCTCTTTTTTTGTTGTGTCTCTGCCAGGCTTTGGTATCAGGATGATGTTGGCCTCATAAAATGAGTTAGGGAGGATTCCCTCTTTTTCTATTGATTGGAATAGTTTCAGAAGGATTGGTACCAGCTCCTCCTCGTACCTCTGGTAGAATTCAGCTGTGAATCCATCTGGTCCTGGACTTTTTTTGGTTGGTAGGCTATTAATTATTGCCTCAATTTCAGAGCCTGCTATTGGTCTATTCAGGGATTCAACTTCTTCCTGGTTTAGTCTTTGAAGAGTGTAAGTATCCATGAAATTATCCATTTCTCCTAGATTTTCTAGTTTATTTGCGTAGAGGTGTTTATAGTATTCTCTGATGGTAGTTTGTATTTCTCTGGGGTCGGTGGTGATATCCCCTTTATCATTTTTAATTGCATCGATTTGATTCTTCTCTCTTTTCTTCTTTATTAGTCTTGCTAGAGGTCTGTCAATTTTGTTGATCTTTTCAAAAAACCAACTCCTGGATTCATTGATTTTTTGGAGGGTTTTTTGTGTCTCTATCTCCTTCAGTTCTGCTCTGATCTTAGTTATTTCTTGCCTTCTGCTAGCTTTTGAATGCGTTTGCTCTTGCTTCTCTAGTTCTTTTAATTGTGATGTTAGAGTGTCAATTTTAGATCTTTCCTGCTTTCTCTTGTGGGCATTTAGTGCTATAAATTTCCCTCTACACACTGCTTTTAATGTGTCCCAGAGATTCCGGTATGTTGTATCTTTGTTCTCATTGGTTTCAAAGAACATCTTTATTTCTGCCTTCATTTCGTTATGTACCCAGTAGTCATTCAGGAGCAGGTTGTTCAGTTTCCATGTAGCTGAGCGGTTTTGATTGAGTTTCTTAGTCCTGAGTTCTAGTTTGATTGCACTGTGGTCTGAGAGACAGTTTGTTATAACTTCTGTTCTTGTACATTTGCTGAGGAGTGCTTTACTTCCAATTATGTGGTCAATTTTGGAATAAGTGCGATGTGGTGCTGAGAAGAATGTATATTCTGTTGATTTGGGGTGGAGAGTTCTATAGATGTCTATTAGGTCTGCTTGCTGCAGAGATGAGTTCAATTCCTGGATATCCTTGTTAACTTTCTGTCTCGTTGATCTGTCTAATGTTGACAGTGGAGGGTTGAAGTCTCCCATTATTATTGTATGGGAGTCTAAGTCTCTTTGTAAGTCTCTAAGGACTTGCTTTATGAATCTGGGTGCTCCTGTATTGGGTGCATATATATTTAGGATAGTTAGCTCTTCCTGTTGAATTGATCCCTTTACCATTATGTAATGGCCTTCTTTGTCTCTTTTGATCTTTGATGGTTTAAAGTCTGTTTCATCAGAGACTAGTATTGCAACCCCTGCTTTTTTTTGTTCTCCATTTGCTTGGTAAATCTTCCTCCATCCCTTTATTTTGAGCCTATGTATGTCTCTGCATGTGAGATGGGTCTCCTGAATACAGCAGACTGATGGGTCTTGACTCTTTATCCAGTTTGCCAGTCTGTGACTTTTAATTGGTGCATTTAGTCCATTTACATTTAAGGTTAAGATTGTTATGTGTGAACTTGATCCTGCCATTATGATATTAACTGGTTATTTTGCTCGTTAGTTGATGCAGTTTCTTCCTAGCCTCGATGGTCTTTACATTTTGGCATGTTTTTGCAATGGCTGGTACCAGTTGTTCCTTTCCATGTTTAGTGCTTCCTTCAGGGTCTCTTGTAAGGCAGGCCTAGTGGTGACAAAATCTCTAAGCATTTGCTTATCTGTAAAGGATTTTATTTCTCCTTCACTCATGAAACTTAGTTTGGCTGGATATGAAATTCTGGAAAAGAATTTAAAATTCTTTTCTTTAAGAATGTTGAATATTGGCCCCCACTCTCTTCTGGCTTGGAGAGTTTCTGCCGAGAGATCTGCTGTTAGTCTGCTGGGCTTCCCTTTGTGGGTAACCCGACCTTTCTCTCTGGCTGCCCTTAAGATTTTTTCCTTCATTTCAACTTTGGTGAATCTGGCAATTATGTGTCTTGGATTTGCTCTTCTCAAGGAGTATCTTTGTGGCGTTCTCTGTATTTCCTGGATTTGAATGTTGGCCTGCCCTACTAGGTTGGGGAATTTCTCCTGGATGATATCCTGAAGAGTGTTTTCCAACTTGGTTCCATTTTCCCCCTCACTTTCAGGCACCCCAATCAGACGTAGATTTGTTCTTTTTACATAATCCAATACTTCTTGCAGGCTTTGTTCATTTCTTTTTCTTCTTTTTTCTTTTGGTTTCTCTTCTCGCTTCATTTCATTCATTTGATCCTCAATCGCTGATACTCTTTCTTCCAGTTGATCGTGTCAGTTACTGAAGCTTGTGCATTTGTCACGTATTTCTCGTGTCATGGTTTTCATCTCTGCCATTTCGTTTATGACCTTCTCTGCATTAATTACTCTAGCTATCAATTCTTCCACTCTTTTTTCCAGATTTTTAGTTTCTTTGCGCTGGGTACGTAATTCCTCCTTTAGCTCTGAGAAATTTGATGGACTGAAGCCTTCTTCTCTCAGCTCCTCAAAGTCATTCTCCGTCCAGCTTTGATCCGTTGCTGGCAATGAGCTGTGCTCCCTTGCCGGGGGAGATGCGCTCTTATTTTTTGAATTTCCAGCCTTTCTGCCCTGCTTTTTCCCCATCTTTGTGGTTTTATCTGCCTCTGGTCTTTGATGATGGTGACGTGCTGATGGGGTTTTGGTGTAGGTCTCCTTCCTGTTTGATAGTTTTCCTTCTACCAGTCAGGACCCTCAGCTGTAGGTCTGTTGGAGATTGCTTGAGGTCCACTCCAGACCCTGTTTGCCTGGGTATCAGCAGCAGAGGCTGCAGAAGATACAATATTGCTTAACAGTGAGTGTACCTGTCTGATTCTTGCTTTGGAAGCTTCCTCTCAGGGGTGTACTCCACCCTGTGAGGTGTGGGGTGTCAGACTGCCCCTATTGGGGGATGTCTCCCAGTTAGGCTACTCAGGGGTCAGGGACCCACTTGAGCAGGCAGTCTGTCCCTTCTCAGATTTCAACCTCCGGGTTGGGAGATCCACTGCTCTCTTCAAAGCTGTCAGACAGAGTCGTTTGCGTCTGCAGAGGTTTCTGCTGCTTTTTGTTGTTGTTGTTTAGCTCCACCTCATGTCCCCAGAGGTGGAGTCTACAGAGACAGGCAGGTTTCCTTGAGCTGCTGTGAGCTCCACCCAGTTCGAGATTCCCAGCGGCTTTGTTTACCTACTTTAGCCTCAGCAGCAATGGCGGGCGCCCCTCCCCCAGCCTCACTGCTGCCTTGCGGTTAGATCGCAGACTGCTGTGGTAGCAATGAGGGCGGCTCTGTGGGCATGGGACCCTCCCGGCCAGGTGTGGGATATAATCTCCTGGTGTGCCCGTTTGCTTAAAGCGCAGTATTGGGGTGGGAGTTACTCGATTTTCCAGGTGTTGTGTGTCTCAGTTCCCCTGGCTAGGAAAAGGGATTCCCTTTCCCCTTGCGCTTCCCAGGTGAGGCGATGCCTCGCCCTGCTTCAGCTCTCGCTGGTCGGGCTGCAGCAGCTGACCAGCACCGATTGTCCGGCACTCCCTAGTGAGATGAACCCAGTACCTCAGTTGAAAATGCAGAAATCACCGGCCTTCCGTGTCGCTCGTGCTGGGAGTTGGAGCCTGGAGCTGTTCCTATTTGGCCATCTTGCTCCGCCCCCCTATATTTGCTTTCAAAGAATGTTCCAGAAAAATATGAGTGTAGAAAAAGAATAATATAGACATTAATTTCACTATATAATATAAACATTATTTCTTCTTTTTGTATCAGCTGGAAACAGCCTAGGAGTGTTAATCCTCTTGGTGTTTCTCAACCAGACTCTTTTGCATGATAAAACAATTTTACTCTCATTGGTCTATTCTAGCATTTAAGTTAATTTTACAACCATCTACATTCTAAGTGTGCACCACAGAGGTTTGACTTTTCTATCCATCTGCTACACCAATACCTTCCAGTCTATGCTAATGATTGAAGGGTATAAAAAAAGGGCTGTGTGGTCGCTTCAGTTTTGTTTTGTTTTGCAATGCAGACACACTTGGAGCAGCAGGTCAATGAATTCTGGGAACTGCATCTTTTTGACACATGAGACCTTTGCAGAATGAATCAAAGTTAAATCCCATGAATAAATGCTAGTGTTTAATAATCATTCCGTTTATGGAAGCTTTATTGTGAATTCATAAAAGCAAGGACAACATTTCCTTGCAAGTCCACAAATCACCATCATAAGCAAGGCAATCGTGAATAAACTGAGTTGGACTGCGTAGCCTCTTTGGCAGTTGCTAGTATTTAAATATGGATGGGAGAAGCAAAGACTAGGAGAAGTTGTCCTGAAGCAAGCAAATGACAGCTCTCACAAATAAAGGGAAAAATGTTAAAACAATAAACAAAAGAGAAACAATTACTTGCTCATTACAAACATGTCATATTGCATTCTTTATTTTGATTGTGGAAAATTAGCCATTGACTACCAGGAACAATTGATTTTCCTTCACAGCTGTTTTCTAATTACATCTGAACACTGAAAATTCTAGTGCAGCCATTCAGCTGTACAAAGAGAATTTTCTTTTATTATTTTTGCTATTGCTGCAAGCTCTGCCCAGAAGCATGACTATAGTTAGATGATCTGTACTGTATGTATGTGGTGTTTGTATTAAAAGCCATGCTTTTCAGGGATGTTATAAGAACTCAAATATTTTAAATTACATAGGGCAGAACTTGGTGTACAAGCTGTTTTGCCCAGATGCTATTACGTAGCTTTCTCTTTCTTTTTGCCATCAAAAAAAGGAAAAAGATAATGAAGATAGCTTAAATCAGTACATCCGTTTCTTCGTCACTGCAGAGTCGTCAATTGGATCTATTTTTGTCATTGTGGTTTCTGATGAGTGTTTTGGCACAGTCTTACTGGGAGGGTGGAGGGTGATGGGCAGTTTCCTGTCAGTTAATTCTGTGGGTAAATTCTAAGCAAAGAGCATGGAGATTATTAACAGGCAGGATTCCAAGGTTTCAGAGAAGCAATTGAAATTTTTGGATCCTTCTCTTCAAACTCTTTAGAATTTTCCCCAAAATGATTTCAGTTTTAAAATGAGGCCAGAAATATGAAACTTGCCCTTGGGAGTTTTCTAGGACTTGCGGTTAGTGAGTTC
Source organism: Macaca fascicularis (assembly GCF_037993035.2). NCBI lineage: Eukaryota > Metazoa > Chordata > Mammalia > Primates > Cercopithecidae > Macaca > Macaca fascicularis. Next base: position 45,649,116 of record NC_088378.1, read on the forward strand.
TGGAAAAATAGTTAAGCTACTTCCTTCAGAGTTTAGGGTCTCTGATTAATCCTTACCATAATTTAGGTGAAATCAGCTCAGCAATGTTAACAAGTCAGCAAGAATACAGTGAAATCTTAAAATGATTGTTTTCCAATGGAAAAAAAAAAAAAAAAAAAAAAAAACACTGAACACTTCAAGCCTGGCTTATTAAAGCAAAAACTGCGAGGTCTTATTTATTTAGTTATTTAATTATTTTTATTTATTTTTATTTTTGTAGAGAGAGGGTCTCACTATGTTGCCCAGGCTGGTCTACCACTCCAACCTTCAAGTGACCATCCTTCCTCGGCCTCCCACAATTCTGGGATTACACATATGAGCCACCACACCCAGCCAGCTCTTTGCTGCCATTTATTAAATATTTGCCTCCTTAGAGCTAACTTTAACCAGGTGTCTGTTCACTGGATGGCAATTTTTTAAGTCTTTGATCAGAATTCTAACCTCTGTAGTTCCTCTAGTAAGGCAGTGTAACTTGAAGTTTGCCATTTTACTTGGAAGGCTCAAAGATTCCTCAATGGCTTATCCTATTTTAGTATTTCTTTTGCCAAGATTAAGATTGAGGTGATGACTGTTTAAGTAAATTAAATTTGGTTTGAGGCTGTCTCGGTACTGCATGTATGTACCCCACATAACAAACTACAATTTAAATAAACAAACTGAAAGCCTAATTTAGGAGTATATATTGTAACAAATTGCTAGGCCTCAGCCAGTCACAGCAGACTAGCTTCAGTCAATCACAGGCTGCCAATTGATCAGACCATGTCCAAGCAAGTAAAATGCTAAGCTGTAACCAACCAGTTTCTGTACCTCACTTTCATTTTCTGTCCATATGTACTGCCTACCTACTTTGCAGAACTGAGATCTCTGAACTTCTCTGCTGGCTCTTGAGAGCTACTGGATTCCCCAAAAATTCTCTGCTTCATTAAACTCCTTTAAATTTGTGTAAAGATTTCCTTTTAATATATTTCATCTCATTTTTATTTTTCCAAATTTTGATAACTTTCATTGACTTTCATCATAAAAATCAAGTGTAATACAAAATAAAATATAAAAATAAATGTATTGAAATTATATTAATTTTATTCCCTGACATATTTTCTCGATTTATATCATTAAAAAGATAAAAACTATCAGCATGGAGGTTTGAAACTATCAAACAAATTTTTGAAAGAATGAGGAAAAGCAGCGAGAGCTTTAGGTGTGATGGAGGTCTGTGGTTAATTTAATAGGATTGATTATTTTGCTAATTCTGGGATTTTTCTCACATAAACACATAATCCATTAGTAAACCAGATATTTACTAGAAGGGAATGGCAAATATCCACTACTGAATAGATAAGAGTTTAAGACATTAAAACTGAAAGCACTGTAAGTATTTTACATTTAAAGAGGTTTAAGACACAGAACTGGTGGCCAACACAACTGCTGAGAGGTGGCAAAATGATAGTCAGAAAAGCTGCTTTCAAGATATTTTAAAGTGAAGGAATCTCAAGAAGCCATTAACAATTATTTTGGTTGCCTGCCACACCTAAGAAGCTGATTCTCAGGAAGATCTCCAAAATCAATGGGTAAGAACCCATGTCTGTCATTTGTCAAAGCCCACACATTTATCCTCAGCCATGGCATGAGAACAATAGCTTCTGCTCTTCTAAAACACCAAGAAATTTTCTCTTACCAGTTAGATACAGCTGAACCTCAATGGCAAGGAAGCTCGTTTCTAGTCTTTATGTCCTTGTGAAGTAAGAAACAACTTACAAATTTAGAGATGATAATAGAGTAACAATATCTGAAAGAACTACACTTGAATACAATAATTCAAAACCTAACAGTAATAAAGTAATACCAATAATGATGTTATTTCATGTACAGCTGTTCAATTTGATAATAACTGAATTGTTCTTACCATTTAATTTATTTTTCTCCAAACTTACTCTATATCAAGTATTCAACAATGGCAACACAAATAAATCAATAAATAATAAACAAGACAGGTGAAGAATAGTATCATGTGATTGATTTGTCTCTTCTTGAGAGCGTGTTTGGAAGTTCTAGCAGGGGAGCCCAGCTACTTACATACCCCTGAGTGAAGATGGGTCCTTCTCCATCGGGGATGGTCATTCCTCTTTTACCGAGCACACAGCTTTGGGAGGCGTGCATATGGAGCAGTGAGGAAGGAAGGGAACACCTGTCTAGCCAGCCAGATCCTCTGTACCAACCCTGGCAATCAAAGGGTTGACAGATGTTGCCCTTAGATTGCCCTCATATTCAAATTTTTCTCTTCTTCTTCTTTTATCAAATCAACTACAACAACAACAAAACAAATAACTTTAATTTTGAAATGGCATTATGAGAAAGTATGAGAAAGGGTTTCTGTATTGTGGAGATACATATATATATATATATATATATTTATATATATATATTTATATGTATATATATATATATATATATATATATATATATATACATATATATATATATATTTTTTTTTTTTTGAGACGGAGTCTTGCTCTGTCACCCAGGCTGGAGTGCAGTGGCAGGATCTCAGTTCACTGCTACCTCCGTCTCCTGGGTTCAAATGATTCTCCTGCCCCAGTTTCCTGAGTAGCTGGGCTTACAGTCGCTCACCACCACACCCAGCTAATTTTTGTATTTTTAGTAAAGATGGGGTTTCACCATGTTGGCCAGGCTAGTCTCGAACTCCTGACCTGGTGATCCTCCCTCGGCCTCCCAAAGTGCTGGGTTTATAGCATGAGCCACCATGCCCAGCCTGTGCTAATACTTTTTGTGAGGAAATCACAGAAAAAGTATCTGTTAGTTGACAGGCAGTATCCATACTACAGTGTTCAGTTTGAGCATTTCAGTTGTTCTGAAGCTAGGTTACCATGAAAATAAATAAAGTGATACTTGGAATCAGAGAACACATATGGTCAGCATTTTCCAGATGGCAGATTTATGTCAAATGTATAGACATTATAAGAATAAATATTATGGGTCAATATTAAGAAGATTTTCTAAATATTTAGGTAAATACAATGCACTGTTTCCTGTGCTTGGAAATGAAGTATGATCTTGGCACCTTGGCAAGAAACACACAGAAATATCCTTGTACATTGTGCTCATAGCACATAATTTGAAAAGTTTTATTCAAATATTAAATTCTAGTTATGAATAGTTTGTAATAAAGTCTTAGAAGAGTCAAGATTAAAAAATTATTTGTATATGGTTCCCAAAGCCTCTTAGTAATCAGTGGGTGATAAGTTTCTTATAACTTATTTTAATAAAAGGTCTTGAGTACAGAATGTGAGTATATTATAGACTAAATATTTATATTCCTTCCCCCAGATTCATATATTGAAGGCCTAACTGCCAATATGACTGTATTTATGTATTTGGGGAAGAGGCCTCTACAGATACAATTAAGGTTTCATAAGATCATTAAATTGGGACCCTAATCCAATAGAAATAATGTTGTTATAAGAAGTAACACCAGAGATAAAAATATCTTTCTCCTCTCTCTCTCTTTCTCTCTCTCTCACTCTCTCTCCAGGAGGGCACAAAGAAAAGATCAAGACAGCATGTTACTAACATAGCAAGGTGGCACCCAATCATCTGCAACCCAAGGGGCAAACTCTCACCACACACCAACCCTGCTGGAACCTTGCTTTTGGACTTCCAGTTTCAGAATTATGAGAAAATACATTTCTGTGTTTAGGCCATTGAGTCTATTGTATTTAGTTCTGACAGCTTGAACAGACTAATACACAGTATTATTATACAATGGAGTTGTTGATTCATCTAAGAAATAAATAATTTCTACATGATTTGTTGCAATTATCTGGGAATAAATATTACCATGACCACTTATTCAGAACTTGGTATCTGTATTCATTTCTAAGCATACATTTAATCCCATCACTTGGTAGTCAGTTGAATGTATGTTCCACACTTACACCAAAAAGTGATAATCTTAGTATGGACTTCACATAAGGAAATATTATAAATTAATTCCAATTCCAATTTATAAAGATATTATTAATTTAGTATCTCTGAATATTAATTCGGAGAGTATTAAATTGATGTAAATTCTCAGTTGTTCTGGCTGTAAAAATAAATTCTTGATTTATTTTGCTAAGATGGTATAAAACAATAAAATTTAAAAGCCTCAATTTTGCTGATTTTTTACTATTACAAATCATGCTGGAATGGACATTCTCATATTCTGTTTAGTCTTAATCCTTCCCCCACAAAATCCAATGGAGTCAAGGATCTGGAAACAGACACTTTATTTTGAAGTTAATCCCAGGCACCACAAATGAGAAAAGAGAGAAAGGGAAATAGGCAAGAGAAAATGGGCAATAAAGTTACTTCTTAACAAGTTTGAGTACCACAGTTAAACAACTGAGTCACAATCCTACTGGGTATTCTGTGGACATACCTTGGGTTAGTTCTACCACAGTACAAGGAAGCTACAAGATTTAACCACTGCCTTTTAGCCCCAATTGCGGAGGATTTTCCTTAGGCAGTGTTAACACAGGCACATATTGAGTGTTCCTGTGTCCATCAGGAATGTGTCTATCTCATTTGTTTTTAGAGAAAGGAGTTGAGTAGAGAAGGGTAATATAGAAACAGGAAGTTACTGTCTAGCAGCAGGTCAGTAGCTGTTTAAAGAAGCATAGGTGAACTCAGCAGGCCAAAAGGACAGGGAGCATCTACTAAATTTGCACATATGTAAGAGTACACTCTAGTGTACACAGTCAGTAATGATTTCATTACTGAGCTGTCTATGGCTGTCTATGGCTGTTACTTCAGCCTCAGTAGATGTTGCCAAATTGCTCCTCAAGGTTGTGCTGCCCAAAGACAATCCTGCCAAAATAATGAAATGTTCCAGTGGTGTAAAATTTTTGTCCATATATATATAAAATGGTTATATATATGTGTGTGTATATATATATGGTTAAAATATCAATATTTTTATCAAATATGTATATATAATTTATAATATTAAAAATTATAAATTATTATAAAGTTATAATTTTTATAAATATACATTATAATGTATTATATACATAACTTATATATATATAAACCATTTTGGAGGCACTGTTTTTCTTATCAATCCATTAGTTTTTATACTTTAAATTTTCAGTGTCTTTCTCATGTTTTTATTTATTTGTTTTCTGTGCATATTGATTAATTAGATGTGGGGAAGACTAGCTGGGTGTTCTTAAAAATAATAATTCTAAATGCATAAGCAAATTGAGAAAAAAATCAGTATTCTTAGACTTTTATAAGTAAACGAAACGTATCTGGCAAAGGTTGACCCATAGTTAAACATTTTAGGTCTTTTAGAAAACTCCAAGTAAAAGTTAGATAATTTAACCCTCAGAAGTAGATAAGTTATTTTACTTATCATGATTATAAATCTGTGAATCAAAATATTTTGACTTTTTATTTGCTTATCCAAGGTGACTTGGTCCACTTTCTAGTGCTATAACAGAATACCATACCCGGGTAATATATATTAAGAAAAGAAGTTTATTGTGTTCAAGTTTCTGAAGACTGAAAAGTGCAAGAGCATGGTGCTGGAATCTGACTAGGCCTTCCTGCTGCATAATCTCATGGCAGATAGGCAGAAATGCAAGAAAGCAGACAAGACAGAAAGGAGGTCAAACTAACCCACTCTCATGATACTGACCTTAATTTATTCATGGGGGAAGAGGCCTATGACATTATTACCTCTTACAGGTGTCACCTTTTCAATGTTGCTGCATTGAGGATTAAGTTTTCAACCCATGACCTTTGGGGGATGTACTAAAACCACAGCACAAGGTAACAAATGTATTAACTTACATTGTACATTATAGCACTCTAACAATACAGGGTTCTTAGGATTTTTAAGTAACAAGGTCATCGGACAAAACTACTTCATTTCTACATTTTTAAATAGCCTTACAGAGATCTAGAAAAGACAAATGTTATAATCCACCTAAATGTAATAATTTTTAGCCTATTTATTTATTTATTTATTTATTTGAGACAGAGTCTCGCACTGTTGCTGGGGTTGGAGTGCAATGGCACGATCTTGGCTCACTGCAACCTCCGCCTCAGCCTGGGTTCATGTGGTTTTCCTTCTTCAGCCTCCCGAGTAGCTGGGATTACAGGTGCACACCACCACACCCAGCTAATTTTTGTATTTTTAGTAGAGATGAGGTTTCTCTACGTTGGCCAGACTGGTCTCGAACTCCTGACCTTGCGATCTGCCCGCCTCAGCCTCCCAAAGTGCTGGGATTACAGGCATGAGCCACCATGCCTAGCCTAACCTTTTTATTTTTAAAGAATTTTAGATCTACAGAAAAATAGTACAAAGAATTCCAACATAAACTTAAAAACTTTCCATAATGTGAATATCTGAGTAGAAAAAACAAACTCAGTTTCTCTTACTATACTCTCACAACATGCTTCTGACACCATATGCAAAGGGCAAAGCAGGCAATAAATTCTACAGCAGGCCCTCGTTGGGTGTCCTCCCACCCAGCTCAATTCCCACACTCTCTACCTGGAGGTAATTAATGCCAGATCCCACGGGTTGAGGACTCAGTTCCACAAGAACGCCCCTCATTTCTGACAGCAATCCTAAGCTCCCAGGTTATTTTGCCTCTCCTTCTGACTGATTATAAATCAGGTTTACCATATCTGCCTCCTTGGGTTCAGTTAATTTACTAGAGGACTCACAGAACTCAAGGAAACATTCACTTACCTTTACCAGTTTGTTACAAAACATGTTTTAAAGGATAAAAATAATCAGATGAAAAGATACATAGAACAAGGTCTGGAAGTATCCCTGCCAAAGGAACTTCTGTCTCATAGAGGTGGGGTGTGCTACCCTCCAGGAACCTATGTTCAGCTATCCAGTAACCCCCACTAGTCAGCTAAGTCAGCTTTCCAAAAGCTCTCCAAACCTTATCATTTTGGGTTTTTATGGAGACTTCATTACATAGGCAAGATTGATTAAATCATTGGCCGTTGATGATCAACTGAATTTTATCCCCTCCCTTGTGGGTAGGGCATGAGGCTGAAAGTCCCAATCCTCTAATCTTGCAGTCAGAGGCATGTGAACCAGAGCAACTCCACCTTAAAAAGGATCTGGGTAAAATGAGGGTGAAACCTAGTGGGCTGTGTTCCCAGATGGTTAAGGCATTGTAAGTCATAGGATGAGATAGGAGGTCACACAAAATACAGGTCATAAAGACCTTGCTGATAAAGCAGTTCGCAGTAAAGGAGCCAGCCAAACCAACGAAAAAAAAAATTGCAACAAGAGTGACCTCTGGTTGTTTTCACTGCTACACTCTCACCAGCACCATGGCAGTTTACAAAGGCCATGGCAATGTCAGGAAGTTACCCTATATGGTCTACAAAGGGGAGGCATGAATAATCCACTCCTTGTTTAGGATATTATCAATAAATAACCATAAAAATGAGCAACTAGCAGCCCCCAGGCCTGCTCTGACCTATGGAGTAGCCATTGTTTTATTCCTTTACTTTCTTAATAAACTTGCTTTCACTTAGCACTGTGAACTCGCCTTGAATTCTTTCTTGCTTGAGATCCAAGAACCCTCTTTGGGGTCTGGATCAGGACCTCTTTTCTGTAACACTGCTTTGTTCTTTCTGGTGAGCAGCCCCCATCCTGAAGCTACTTAAGAGAGATGTTAAGCTAAATCAACATATTAGCATACAAAAAGATACTGGTCACCTTGAAGTTTCCAAAAATTTTAGGAGTTATATACCAGGAAACATACAAAGACCAAGTATATATTTCACAATAGCACAACATATTACATAACCATACTACATTTATGAAAACTAAGAAATTAACATTAGCGCAATAGTATTAACTAAAGTTAGTTCAGAATTTACAAATTTTGCTAATGCCCTTGTTCTTTTCCAAGATTCTTTCCAGGATACGACATTGCATTTAGTCATCATGTCTCCTTGGTCTCCTCCAATCTATCTCAGTTTCTCAGATTTTCTTGTTTATAATGATCTTAAAAGTTAGTTTTGTTTGTTTTCCATGACTAGTCTAAGGTTACTATGGATTTAGGGGAAAAGTTCCATAAAATTGAAGATTTTTTTTTTTTCTTCCCTCATCTCCTCATAGCAGGGATATCTTATCACTTATAATGTTAACTTTGAATATTTGATTAAAGCGCCATTTGGTAAATTTTTCACTAAAAGGATTTCCCTTTTCATATACTATTTGATAAATGCTAGTCCTTAAATCCAACCCAAACTCACGGGACGGGAAATTAAGCTCCATCTCCTGGAAGGAGGAGCATCAAAGAATGTATAGACATGTATTTAAAACATCACAGCACTCAATAAATAGTATGAGGAAGTATCTTGAAGCTAGTTAACTATCTTGTTTCTTCTTAATAGTTTGTCAACTAATCTAGCATTCATCAGCAGATCTTGCTTGAAGCAATGACTATGATTTCCTAATGATTATTTTCTTTTCCTTTCATGACTTCCACATTTATTATATGGAATTCTCTAAGTAAATTTAGCCATTCTACCTCATTTATGTACTTATATAATTGATTATGTCAGTTTGGACTCATGGATACTTATTTTCTTCTTTGTGAGGCTATTCAATATTCTTACTTTTTATTTTGCTGGCCAAAAGTTTCCTGCCCCAGGCCTAGAATCAGCAATTATGCCAAGAAGCTTCACTTATTTATTTATTTTTATTGGAGAATGTTACTTAGAAACTAAAATCTAAGATCTGAGCACAAGAATGTTGTGTGCCAGGCACTCTGAGCAGACAGATTTAGAAAGTATATGTGTAGGTATATGTGTACCGAAAATAAAATTCTAAGCCACCCCAGCTGACTGAAGCATCCCTGTCTTGGCCCAGTGGACCTCAAAGAAACCTGAAAATCTAGTTCAGGCCATGACAGAAAGAGGATGTTAGACCTGTCTCATTATACTCTCCTCCTCAGGAGTTTAGATACAACTGATTAGTGTTATCATTAAATATAAGATCCTAAGACTGTCAAAACAGACTCTTTGTAGTGATAAGATACCAAATTCCAACTCAATTGTGATACAGCATCACATGACAAATAACAGGCCTTGAAGGAATTCAAATTATTTTACCCCAAAATATATTTCTTTGACATATTCTGAAATGGCCCTGCAGAATTGTCTCTTGTGGGTGAAATTTGGAACCTATAGAGAATCTCTTTCTCTTACTAGGTCTTTTCCTGAGAGTCTGACTCAATTTGAGGTCTGATAAGAGACATTCACCATCTATTTTCTCTGAAGACTGCTACTTGGGAGCTTCATCTACGTAACAAGAATCTTGACTTCCACAACCTTCTTATATAAACTCAAACACTTCTTTATGCTAAATTCAAATTTTTAGTCAGGGCTTAACTCTTTTAAACAAATGCCAGTCAGGAAATCCTTCAATTCACCTATGATGTGGAAGCCCCACAATTTTGAGATATCTCACCTTTCCAAGCCAAGCAAATGTATACCTTACATGTACTGATTTTGTCTTTGCCTGTGACTTCTATCTCCTTAAAATGTATTAAACCGAACTGTAACCGAACCACCTGGGGCACATGTTCTCAGGACCATTGGAGGCTGTGTTATGGGCCATGGTCCTTAACCTTGGCAAAATAAACCTCTAAATTGATTGAGATCTATTTCAGATATCTTTTAGTTAACATATGTGTTACTATGTTTATAATATAAAATATATATACTATGTATATATATTTTTGTGTATATATGTGTATGTGTATATATATCTGTATATGCATAGGTATGCATATATATACACACATATATGCATATACATAGGCATGTATATATGTGTACACACCACACACACACAGACATACATACTTGAATTGCTATCTTCAATTTTTACCCAGCACAATAGGATTTATTCTAGCCTTGTCTCATACCTTATTTGTATTTTTTCTGAAGAAAAATTTGGCTCTAATTATATATATTTATATATTTAATCAACCCTAGTATACATAAAATAGTTTCAGAGTTGAGTTAAAAAAAAATACCAAATATAGTGTATATAATTCATTATATATTTATTTTTATAATATTGAATAAAATACTGGTTTTCAGTTACTTGTCAGGTCCATTTTATCTTGTCCCATTCAATGAAGTCTGCCATATATATGAGAAACACTTAGATTCATTCACAACATTCTGCTTGCTGTCCTGGTATTTCACAATATAATAATTTATTTGTAATATTTTTCATAAAGTACACTGTTTGTGGTGTACAATTCTACAAGTCAAAAAAAATTATACTCATATATATGCCATGAAATTGCCATACAGAACAGTTTCATTACCCTATAATTCTCTGGGGCAGTCCCTTGTGAGTCAAATTCTTAGCCTTCATGCCTTCCTATCAACCACTAATTTGTTTCCCAAACTTAAGTTTTGTATGTTTTAGACTTTTGTATAAATTGAATTCTTTCACATGAAAAAATGTATTTAAGATTCATCCATATTATTGCTTGTATCGGTTGTGTATTTCTTTTTATTGCCAAGTAGCATTTGTTGTATGTATGCAGTGGAGTTTATCCATTCACCCATTAAAGGGCATCTTGTTGATGATGAATAAAGAATAAATCAGCTATAAATATTTGCACACAGATACCTTTTGTGTGTGAACATAACTTTTCAATTTACTGGGAAGTATGTGGGGGTGTGATTATTGATTGTATTAATATTATATGTTTAAACGTTATAATGGATCATAGATTTGGTCTTTATTATTTTTTAGCAGCTTCTTGCAATTATTTCAAAATTTTCAGTTATAAGAAAGAAAGAAAAAAAAAAAAAGAAACTTCCAAGTGGACTTAAAAGTGACTGTGAAATTTTGCCTTCCTACCTAAGCTGAAAGAGTTGTTTTTTCTTTTTCCCAGCACATTAGAAATACTCCATTGTATGTTCATGTGGCTTCAGGTAAAAAGTCGGCTATTTTCTTATTTGTGTGTCTTTCTAAGCAATATGTTTCTTTTCTCTGTCTTAAAATTTTCTCTGTCTTTGGGTTTAGTTTTGTTTGCTTGTTTGTTCATGTTCTGTTGTTTTGGTTTTCATATATATCTGCCTTCTTGCTCTATGAGAATATGGACCTTTTGTTTGGTGTCTATCACGAATTTAGAACACTGTTAACCACTGTTTCTTTCAGTATATTTTCATCCCTCTTACATCTTTCTTCTGCTTCAATGGCTCCACTAGGTTTATGTTAGATTATATGATATTAATGTTTCACAAATCTTGGAAGTTTTTTTTTTTTTTTTTTTTTTTGAGACGGAGTTTCACTCTTGTTGCCCAGGCTAAAGTGCAATGGTGCAATCTCGGCTCGCTGCAACCTCTGCCTCCCAGGTTCAAGTGATTCTCCTGCTTCAGCCTCCCTAGTAGCTGGGATTACAGGCATGCACCACCACGCCTGGCTAATTTTGTATTTTTAGTAGAGACGGGATTTCTCCATGTTGGTCAGGCTCAGTCTCGAACTCTTGACTTCACGTGATCCTCCTGCCTCCGCCTCCCAAAGTGCTGGAATTACAGGCGTGAGCCACTGCCTTCAGTCAAAAGGTCTTTTTTTTTTTTTTTTTTAAAAAAAAAAAAAAAACATAGTTTTTTCTTGCATTAAGTTTTTTCCCCCCTTTGGGAATTTCTATTATCTTCAAACCAGATGATTCTTCTTAAGTTTTTAGTCTACTGGTGAGTACATATAATACATTCAGTCTTTCTCAATTCATAAAAAATTTATATCATTTCAACCTAATCATTCGCCATAGTTTTCATCTCTCAGCTAAAAATATCTGATTTTCCATGTTTCCAATATTTTCAGCTAGAGTCGTTAATATGCTAATTACAGTTATTTTGAAATACCTTCCTGATAGTTCTAAAATCCATGTTATATCTAACTCATATTTGTAAACTTTTTAAAAAACATTATGAGGTTTTTTTTTTTTTTTTTTTTTAAGCTCATCAGCTATTGTTAGTGTGTCCAGCATTGGTAAGTTCTTCGTCTCACTGACTTTCAGAATGAAGCTGTGGACCCTCGCCGTGAGTGTTACACTTCTTAAAGACGGTGTGTCCAGAGTTTGTTCCTTCAGACATTCAGATGTCTCTGGAGCTTCTTCCTTCTGGTGGATTCGTGGTCTCACTGTCAGGAATGAAGCTGCAAACCTTCGTGGTGAGTGTTAGAGCTCTTAAATGCAGCATCTCTGGAGTTACTGGTTCTTCCCTGTGGGTTCATGATCCTGCTAGCTTCTGGGGAACCCAGCAGGTTGCTGCTGGCTAGCTGTAGGCAGCCAGCTTTTATTCCCTTATCTGACCCCACCCACATGCTGCTGATTGGTCCATTTTACAGAGCGCTGATTGGTCCATTTTATAGAGAGCTAATTGGTCCATTTTGACAGAGTGTTAATTGGAGCCTTCACAATCCTTGAGCTAGACATAGAGTGTTAGCCAGAAAAGTTCTCGAAGTCCCCACCAGATTAGCTAGATATAGAGTACTGATTGGTGCACATACAATCCTCTGGCTAGATATAAAACTTCTCCAAGTCTCCATCAGGTTCAGGAGCCCAGCTGGCTTCACCTAGTGGATCCTGCACCAGGGCTGCAGGTGGAGCTGCCCGCCAGTCCCCAGCCGTGCCTGCACTCCTCAGCCCTTGGGAAGCCCATGAAACCGGGTGCCGCAGAGCAGGGGGCGGCACCCTTGGGGAGGCGCTGGCTGTCCACCACAGCCGGGGGAGCTCAGACATGGCAGGCTGCAGGTCCCGAGCCCTGCCCCCCAGGAAGCCAGCTAAACCCGCTAGAATTTGAGTGCAGTGCCGGTGGGCCAGCACTCCTGGGGGACCCGGGGCAATCTCCGCAGCTGCTGGCCCGGGTGCTAAGCCCCACACTGCCCTGGGCCAGGGGTGCCAGCCGGCGCTCTGTGTGTGGGGCTGCCGAGCCCACTCCCATGCCCCACGGAACTCGCACTGGAACTAGCACTGGCCCGCGAGGGCGGGGGCAGCCCCAGTTCCTGCCTGTGCCTCTCCATCCACACCTCCCCACAAGCAGAGGGAGGCAGCTCTGGCCTCAGCCAGCCCAGAGAGGAGCTCCTACAGTGCCATGGCAGGCTGAAGCACTGCCAGAGTGGATGCCCAGGCGGACGAGGTGCTGAGAGTGAAGGCTGCTAGCACATTGTCACCTCTCATTAATGTTAGTGTATATTTTGTGTGACCCAAGACAATTATTCTAGCATTGTGGTCCAGGGAAGCCAAAAGATTGGACATTCCTGAGTCCTGGAAAGAAATTTGGCATAGTCTTAAGTTAGATTGCTAGGTTTTGTATTTTTGTTTGACTTTGGGTCCCCTCTGTGCTGCTCCTCAGGAGAATCTCTTACTACCAGTGTCCCAACTGTATTCCCATAATATGTTTACTCAACATTTATTGTAGTGGTGATTGTCTCCTTTCAAAAGAAAGGGAGAAGAGATGAAAGCTCTCTTTTGTTCTCAACATGGTCTCAGAATTTTGGTTTTCAGAAACATTCTTGCCTCTCCCTCCGGATACAATGTTGACTCTAGTAGTTATACCATTCCCTCCCTCAAGGCAACAGGTTTGCTATTTCCCGTTCCCCAACCCCCAGCAGCAGTAGGTTCTTATAAGCATCCCCAGGCTATACTTGTGTTGTCCTTCACTCTAAAAATTAAATACTACGTTTCATAGGGAAGACAGAGAGATGGATTCTGGCCCAATTTTGACAGTGATTGCTCGTCTTATTCTCCAGTCAACACCGCCAGTCAAGGTTTCTCATGGTTTTCCCAAATGTTCCTTTGAGCAACTATGGTATCCCTGAAGAAAAAATATTGCAACAGGGTGTAAATTCCTCTATGTCTGTGGCTCCCAATTGTTCTTTATCAATGTTTTATAAATTTCTAGCTGGTTCTTCTTACTGGGTTATCAGGTGGTATTGGGGCCAACTAGACAAATGCTAAATAAAGGTCTGTTTCTTTCTGATGACTTCTGCATGTCTCTAAGTTTCATTTCAGTGGTTTTTCCTGTGATCTCAGTCTCTCCTATTTTCAAGAAGAGTAATTAATTTGCCATGTGCCCTTCCAATTTCTTGTTGTAAGTGCAAGAGTTAACCTCTTTTCACCTTTCTACGTGACTGAGCTGAAAATGGAATACTGAGAACTATTTAAAACTGAAAATAACTAAGAGATCACATTGGGTTCAATTTTATTATTTACCAGTGAGAAAACTGAGACGTTAGTGTTCATATAGAAAAATACAGCTGCTTATTTGGAAAACAATCCCAGCATTAAAAATTTCTGAATCTCAATCTAATATAAATCATAGCAAATAATATGTCTGTTAATATTTGTTAACTTCTGTTAATAACTGAGGTTTGTAAGATAAATAAATGTGGAAATAAGTGAGACAAACCTTTCCTTTTGTATTTATATTACGCTTAGATGTTGAGAGGTGACAACGTGCTAGCAGCCCTTGCTCGCTCTCAGCTCCTCCTCGACCTCAGTGTCTGCTCTGGCGGTGCTTGAGGAGCCCTTCGGCCCGCCACTGCACTGTGGGGACCCGTCTCTGGGGCTGGCCAAGGCGGGAGCTGGCTTCCTTTGCTTGCTGGAGGTGTGGAGGGAGAGGCGCGGGCGGAGCCGGGGCTGCGCGCAGCGCTGGCGGGCAGGCATGGATTCTAGGTGGGCGCCGGCTCAGCGGGCCCCACACTCCCCGCAGTTCCCTAGGAGGAGCTTCCTCTGGGTTGCCGGAGTGCCCGGGCTAGGTGCCGCAAAGTCCCGTGGGGACTGCCATTGAGAGGTGAAGCCGGCTGGACTTCTGGGTAGGGTGAGGACCTGGGGAACATTTCTATCTAGCTAAATGTTTGTAAACGAAACAATAAGCACTCTGTGTCTAGCTAATCAGGTAGGGGACTTGGAGAACTTTTGTGACTAACTAAAGGATTGTGAACACACCAATCTGCACTCTGTGTCTAGTTAAAGGTGTGTAAATGCATCAATCAGCGCTCTGTCAAAACGCACCCATCAGCTCTGGTAAAACAGACCAATCAATTCTCTGTAAAATGGACCAATCAGCTCTCTGTAAGATGTGGGTGGGGCCAGATAAGGGAATAAAAACAGGCCACCGCACCGGCAGTGGAAACCCACTTAGGTCCGCTTCCATGCTGTGGGAACTTTGTTCTTTTGCTCTTCCCAGTAAATCTTGCTGCTGCTGCTTCTTTGGGTCCATGCTGCACTTATGAACTGTAACACTCATTAGGAAGGTCTGCAGCGTCACTCCTGAAGCCCGCGAGACCACGAACCTACCGGGAGGGAGGAACAACTCTGGAGGAGAAGGAACAACTCTGGATGCGCCACCTTTATGAACTGTAACACTCACGCGAAGGTCTGCAGCCGAACTCTTGAAGTCAGCGGGACCACAAACCCATCAGTAAGAAGAAACTCTGTAGACATCTGAACATCAGAAGGCGCAAATTACAGACACACCATCTTTAAGAACTGTAACACTCACCATGAGGGTCCACGGCTTCATTCTTGAAGTCAGAAAGACAAAGAACCCAGCAATGCCAGACACAATGTGACTTTTGGGAAACACCTGGGATTTTAGTGGGATACCTGACAGAGAGTACCAAAGTTTAAACTGAGTACCATGTGTCATTTTATTTCCTGATGTAAAATAATGCACAGCAATATATATTTCCGTGCCTTTTGTTAAAAATTGAGAAGTATGAATAAAATTAAGACTATAAAATCAAATAATTATCTTTATATGTAATATACATCATTCACAATGAGCTATTACAGCCATTACATTTAGATTTTTATCTTATATACCTCTATTGATGGAAATACACGAAAGAGTAAAACATTTGTTTTGCCATGATTATACTGTCAGTGATTAAAAACTAAGTGATTATATCTCCCTCTATATTTAGAGTACAAAAAGTATCCCAAAGTTTTCTACATAATTTTTTTATGAGAATTACAGATCTTCATTGTCTATATGAATCCAATTTATTTTTTAAAAGTCGATTGTTGGTTTGCTTACAAACAATGCTTATTCACCCTTTTCCTAAATATTAATGGTTTAGAAGGAATGTGTATTATTTAAGTAATCTGCAGTGTGGTTTTGGAGTAAGGATACTCAAGTGGATAAATGAGAATAGACTGTATTGTCCAAAATGAGACATATACTGACCACTTATTTTCCACAAAGGTGCCAAGAAAATGAGGAATGGGTAGTCTTTGTAAAAAAAAAAATAAAGTACTGAAAACATTAGACATATGTATCCAAAATAACCTCATTTCATAACTTACACAAAAACTAAATCAAAGTGGATTATGGAAATGAATGTAGGAACACAGAATATTAAACTTTTAGAAGAAAAGAGACGAAAAAGTTGTCCTTGGTTTATGCAAAAATTCTTTATATAGGATACTAAATGTAGACATTAGCAAAATTAAATCTGCTCTTCAAAAGACACTGTTAAGGAAGTGCTAAATTAAGTCACACATGAGAGAAAATAGTTGCAAATCATATATCTGATAAAAGATTTCTATTCTAAATATATACAGAACTCAATAGTAATAACCCTTAAAAAATAAGTATAAAATACTTCAGTGAACACTTTACCGAGGAAAATATTCAAACGGAAAATAAGCAAATTAAAAAGAAGTCCGACACCACTCAGTCATTAGGGATATAGAAATTAAAATTACAGTAAAATATCTAAGGGCCTAGCAGTGTGGCTTAAATTAAAGATTCTAAAGATATAAAGCATGGATAAGAATGAGACATCACTGGAACTCTTATACATTGTTGGTGAGAATGAAAAATGGTAATGTGGGAAGTTTCTTTTACAATTTTTCATACAGTTGCATATTTCCTCATGATGTGAATCAGATAAATGCTTCCCTAGATCTTTACAAAAGAAAATGAAAATAGTGGATATGTACAGAAAGATTTGTCCTCAAATGTTGTTAGAGGACATAAACATAAGAGCCCAAACTATGATCAGTTCACTCAATTTAAATGAATTTCTAAAGAACGAATCTAAGTGCAAAGCCACACAAAAAAGATAATATAGTATATAATTGTTTTTATAACATATTTGCAAAGAGACAAACATATAGTGACAGAAATCAGATAATTGTTTGCAATAGACTGGGGTTGCAAGATGGAGCTGTGACTACAAAGAGGCTCCAATGAACTATTTCAGATGGTGATGATACTCTCAATTATGATTATAATGCTATATGCACATTATAATCTTTTGTCAAAACACTGAAGACTGATGTAACTCATTATATATTAGTTAGTAAAAGCAATATGTTGGAGAAACAATAGTCTTTTAGCAAAAGATACCCACATGCAAAATTAAAAAAAAGAATCTAGACACAAAATTTTGCACTTTACATAAAAATTAAATCAAAATGAGTTGTAGACTTAAATGTACAATGCAAAACTAAAAAATTCTTAAAATATAACATACAAGAAAATCTAAATAATCTTAGGTATGATGATGACTTATTCAACACAACACCAAATACATGGTCTATAAAAGAAATAATTGAAAAATTAGATTTCATTAAAAATTAAAAACTTCTCCTATAAAATATACTGTTGAAAGAATGAGAAAAGAAGCCATAGACTGGGAGAAAACATTTGCAAAAGGCACACTGAAAAAGGAATGTTATCCAAAATATACAAAAACTCTTAAAACTCAACAAGAAAGAAAAAGCAGATTTTAAATTTGGGCAAAAAACCTTAACAGACACCTCACCAAAAAAGATACACAGATGGCAAATAAGCACATTAAAAGATGCTCAATATCCTCTCATTTGAAAATTAATTACAGATTAAAACAAAAATGAGATACCACTACACATTTATTAGAATGGCCAAAGTGCAAATAAAAATATGGCAACAAATGCTAGGGTGGATATAGAACAGGAACCATCATTCATTGGTGGTGGGAATGAAAGCCATTTTGAAAGACATCTTGGCATTCTTACAAACTAAATATAATCCGGCCATTATCCTTAATTCAAAAGATAACAAGAAATAACAGATAATCTAAATATAAATTAGAGCTAATTTCATTAGCCCATTAAGTTTCAAGATGCTGCATTTGGTATCAATTGCTGCCTAGTAAATTTGGTGTCCCAATTTGCCGTCCCAAAAATTAGTGGCTTAAAACAATACACATTCATTTTTCCCAAAGTTTCTGTTTATATCCCAAAGTTTCTGTTCTCATACTGCTAATAAAGACGTATCTGAGAGTGGGTCATTTACAAAGGAAAGAAGTTTAATTGACTCACAGTTCCACATGGCAGGGAAGGCCTTACAATCATGGTTGGAAACAAATGAGGGGCTAAGTCACATCTTACATGGTGGCAGGCAAGAGACCTTGTGGAGGGGAACTCCCCTTGCTAAAACTATGAGATCTCATGAGAATTATTCACTATCACCAGACCAGCAAAGGAAAGACCCACCCCCATGATTCAATTATATCTCACCAGCTCCCTCCCACAACATGTGGGAATTATGGGAGCTGCAATTCAGGATGAGATTTTGGTGGGGACACAGCCAGACCATATCATTACACCCACCCCCTCCCAAATCTCATGTCCTCACATTTCAAAACCAACCACACCTTCCCAAAAGTTTCCCAAAGTCTCATTCACCATTAATTCAGGAGTCCACAGTCCCAACTCTCAGCTGAGAAAAGACAGGTCCCTTCCACCTACTAGCCTGTAAAATCAAAAGCAAGTTAGTTACTTCCTAGATACAATGGGCATACGGGAATTGGGTAAATACACCCAATCCAAATGAAAGTATTTTAAAAACAAAAAGGATCCTGAAATTAAAAGATGTAATTTTCAGGGATAAAGGAATGAATTTATCCACAGTAAGACATAATTTGATAAATATGAGATCTTGGAACTTAGTTTTCTCAGATTTTGTTTACTTCTTTTGCATGTTTAAGTTCAAAGAGAAAAATAATCCAATAGAATGTATGAAAGCAAGAATGGGCATGGTGGCTCATGCCTGTAATCCCAGCAATTTCGGAGGCTGGAAGGGTGAATCACCTGAGGTCAGGAGTTCGAGACCAGCCTGGCCAACATGGCAAAACTCCAACTCTACTAAAAATACAAAAGTAGCCAGGCGCATTAAAGTATGCCTGTAATCTCAGTTACTCGGGAGGCTGAGGCAGAAGAATCGTTTGAACCTAGAAGGCAGAGGCTGCAGTGAGCTGAGATGGCACCACTGCACTCCAGCCTGGGAGACAGAGTGAGACTGTATCCTCCTCTCACCATGAAAAAAAAAAAAAAAAAAAAAAAAAAAAAAAAATCTAAAAGCAATGGCTGAAGTATGTATTTCTCTACTTCAATAATACACTGGATAAGTGACAAGGAAATATGTTTTACTGATGCTTAGTATTGCTTAGTATAAATTGGCCTTAATTTAGAGAAGCAATAAGATGCTGCTAGAGCATGGCTCAGAGGAGCAGCATAAAACAAAATCAAAATAGGCTTCCTGACCATTGGCGTCCTGTTGTCTCCTTCTTCCCTGCATTTCTCAAGCTCTAGAAGAATAACAAGGGAGAAATTCACTTGGTAACAGCAGATACATATAACCTCCTTGATGAGAAGTTTACTTTTTGGGGAGCAGTAGAAAATGTGGAGGTAGACAATTTGACTATTTTCAACCCTGTATTAAGTTCACGACACAAGCAAAGTTTGTGACTTCAAGTCCTATTTCTGGATTCTATTTTCTACTCTAGTGATTGATAACCACCTAGGGATTATGAATGATCACAATACAGAGAAAAGTAAATATTTAAAAATAAGAAGCCAAAATACTATAAAAAATATTGGTAACATAAAATAAGACAATAAAATTATAAAGAGGAGCCAAAGGGAAATAGTTCCTTATAAAAATAAAATTCTTGTATTGGAAATAAAAACCACAATAGAAGGATTTTATAACAAAATAATATAGTCAAAAATGGTATTTTTAAAACTGGATTATTAAGTTTAAAAAGTCTTCCAAAATCATCAGAAAATATTAAAAATTATGGAAAGAATAAGAATTTGTGGTGTCTGTAAGGCAGAAGTAGACACATAACTGCCTGAAATAGGAGTCCTTGAAGGAGTTCAAATATATATTGATCAGAGAAAATACTTGAAACAGTGAGGATGGAACAGATTCAAATATTTAAAAGACAAAATATATTATATTAGAAAAATCTCGTAAAATAAAAACAGAAACTTTCAAAAAGCCACAACCAGACACATAACAGTGAAACTAAAATTTTTTAAATGAATAGAAACAATTCTAATGAAATAAATGTTAGAATTATTAACAACACCAAGGGCAAAAAGATAGTGGAGCAATATTTTCAAAACATAAGATATGAAGAATTATATGATACTTCTAATGTTATGATGAACTAAACAGATTTAAAATGAAGACATAAAGTTACTTTACAATTTTTATCATAGAAAATAATTTATTGGAGGAGATCCTATTGAATGGATAAAAATCAACCAAGAGAAATGTTAAAGGAAGCAGGTAAAATAGGGCTTAACGAACAATTTATAAAAGATTATTGTCATCTGAATACAGAAAGAATAAAATAGGAAAAAAATAACAATTATGTTCATATAACTATAGACTAATACCAAAATGGACATTAATATTGGGAGATAGAGGGGTAAGAGGAAATAAATAAAATCTTAAAGTACTGTCTAGCCTGATTTAAGAGAAACATGTAGAACTCAATGACTGAAAAATTGCAAGGGAATCCAAACTTAAAGTTTTAGTAGGTTATAAATACCTCAGAATTAAAAATGGATACATAATATTTTCAAATCAGCCAAAAAAGTACCTCTTCTTAGAATGAGGAAGAAATAAGTACAGTGAATATAAAGTGAGACAGAAATATTAATGTAGTCAGAATTACTGGAAATTAAATCTAATAGTGCAAAAGGTAACAGCTTTGCCTGCCACTTACTGGCTAGAACAGTGACACACAGCCTAACCATGTGGCCTTGACTTCCTCACAGCATGGCTAACTGTAACACATGTGGTTGCTCAGGGCTGTGAAAGTAAGCACTCTGATAACCAGATGGGAGCCATATTGCCTTTTGCGACCTACTCTTGGATGTACCAGCCTTATTGTCACACTAACAAACCTGACTAAACCTGAGAGAGGAAACGTGGATCCTAACTTTCGATGGGAGGGATGTCAGAGCACTTCATTTATGGTATTGAAGATACTGCTGTGGCCATCTTTGAAAATATACAATCTGCTAGTCTGTCTTCTAACTAAATAATCCACTTTCTCTCATATACAAAATATAGCACTGTCTGCCCACCAAATCCCTAAGTGTTATCCTATTATGACATTAGTTCATTAAAGTCCAGGATTTCCTCAGGTAAATCAGGTTCAACTATAAATGAGGCACTTCAGGTTTTCTACTATGTGTAGAACTCCTGGAATACAGTTTATGTCCATCTGAATTACTTGTGAACTAAAGAAACAAGTTATCTGCCCTCCAGCTTCCTCCCCTGGACAGAATGCTATGATGAGATGGACACAGAATAGCTGATACAGGCACTCAATCAAAAAGATAAGGTTCTCAATGGTTATTTGTCCATAGAATTTTCAGAATCCAGTCATGCAAATGTTGCCAGATCATTGTTTAAGGAAAAGTTCTGCCTGGGAGTACAGGGTGGATCTAGGCGTTATGTTTCAAGCTCTTGGTTTTGCCCTCTGAAGAATCCTTCTTTTTCCATAGGAAGTGCCATGTGTTCATAACTGAGTATTTCTCTCCACCTGCCTTCTGCCTGTATCCCCTAAAGGAATGTGAAAAGATTTTTTTTTTACTTTTCTATCCCTTCTGCTTTTAATTGAATAACATATACTAATACTATATTTTAAAAAGCTTATAGGCTTTTTGGGTATCAATTTATAATCTAATCTCTTAAACAAAATCTACATCCACATCCACAAAAACATTTCACGGAGAGATCCCTTGGAGTCTACTAAGGCATGAAGCATTTGAAGACCTTAGAAACTATATTAGTTCATTTTCACACTGCTGATATAGACATACTGAGACTGGGAAGAAAAAGAGGTTTTAAGAGACTGACAGTTCTATGTGTCTGGGGAGGCCTCACAATCATGGCAGAAGGCAAGGAAGAGCAAGTCACATCTTACAGGGATGGCAGTGGGCAAAGAGAGAGCTTGTGCAGGGGAACTTCTCTTTATAAAACCATCAGATCTGATGAGACTTACTCACTATCACAGGAACAGCATGAGAAAGACCCACCCCATGATTCAGTTACCTCCCACTGGGTTCCTCCCATGACACGTAGAAATTGAAGATAAGATTTGGGTGGGGACACAGCGAATCCATATAGATCCACCCTGGCCCCCCCCAAATCTCATGTCCTCACATTTCAAAAGCGAATCCTGCTTTCCGAACAGTCCTCAAAAGTTTTAACTCATTTCAGCATTAAAAGTCCACAGTCTGAAATCTCATCCGAGACAATGCAAGTCCCTTCTGCCCATGAGCCTGTAAAATCAAAGTATCTTGTTACTTCCTAGATACAATGCAGGTACAGACATTGGGTAAATACAGCCATTCTAAATGTGAGAAATTGGCCAAAACAAAGGGGCTACAGGCCCCATGCAAGTCCAAAATCCAGCAGAGTAGTTAAATCTGAAAGCACCAAAATGATCTCCTTTGACACTGTGTCTCACATCCAGGTCATGCTGGTGCAAGAGGCAGGCTCCCACAGCCTTGGGCAGCTCCATCTCTGAGGTTTCGCAGGGTATAGCTCCTCTCCTGGCTGCTTTCATGGGCTGGCATTGAGTGTCTATAGCTTTTCCAGGCACACAGTGCAAGCTATCAGTGGATCTACCATTCTGGGATCTGGAGGATGGTGGCCCTCTTCTCACAGCTTCACTAGACAGTGCCTCAGTAGGAACTCTGTCTGGGAGCTCCAACTCCACATTTTTCTTCTGCACAGCCCTAACAGAAGTTCTCCATGAGGGACCCACCCCTGCAGCAAACTTCTGCCTTGGCATCTGGACATTTCCATATATCCTCTGAAATCTAGGCTGAGGTTCTCAAACATCAATTCTTGACTTCTGTGCACCTTCAGGCTCAACCCATGTGGAAGCTGCCAAGGGTTGGGGATTTCACCCTCTAAAGCCATGGCCCAAGCTGTACCTTGGCCCTATTAAGACACGGCTGGAGTGGCTGGGATGCAGGGCCCCTATTCCCTAGAATGCACACAGCATGGGGGCCCTGGGCCTAGATCACAAAGCAATTTTTTCCTCATGGGCCTCCAAGTCTGTGATGGGAGGGGATGCAGTGAGCACCACTGACATGCCCTGGAGACATTTCCCCCCTTGTCTTTCAGATTAAATTTCAGCTTCTCATTACTTATAGAAATTTCTGCAACTATCCTCAAAAAATGGTATTTTCTTTTTTATCACATTATCAGGGCAAATTTTCCAAACTTTTATGCTCTGTTTCCCTTTTAAGACTGAATGCCTTTAATAGCACCCAAGTCACCTCTTGAATGTTTTGCTGCTTAGAAATTTCTTACACCAGATACCCTAAATCATCTCTCCCAAATTTAAAGTTCCTCAAATCTCTAGGGCAGGGGCAAAATGCCACCAGTCTCTTTGCTAAAACATAACAAGGGTCACCTTTGCTCCAGTTCCCAGCAAGTTCCTCATCTCCATTTGAGACTACCTAAGCCTGCTCATTATTGCTCATATCACTATCAGCATTTTTGTCAAAGCTGTTCAGCAAGTCTCTAGGAAGTTCCAAACCTTCCCACATTTTTCCTGTCTTTCTTCTGAGTCCTCCACACTGTTCCAACCTTTGCCTTTTACCCCGTTCCAAAATTGCTTCCACGTTTTCAGGTATCTTTTCAGCAACACCCAACTCCTGGTACCAATTTACTGTGTTAGTCTGTTTTCATACTGCTGTTATAGATATACCCGAGACTGGGAAGAAAAAGAGGTTGTAATGGACACACAGTTCCATGTGGCTGGGGAGGCTTCACAATTAGAAGGCGAGGAGGAGCAAGTCACATCTTACATGGATGGCAGCAGGCAAAGAGAGAGCTTGTTCAGGGGGACTCTTCTTTATAAAACCGTGAGATCTCATGAGACTTATTCACCATCAATGAGAACAGCATGCAAAAGATCCACCCCATGATTAAATTATTTTGCACTGGGTTCATCCCATGACATATGGGAATTGAAGATGAGATTTTGGTGGGGACACAGCCAAACCATATCAGAAACCTTATTTTTTAACAGAGATGCCCACAGACTATGCAATTAGATTCCACTGAAGCCTGAAGTATTAACAAATGGTTTTAAATTTGCATCCTTAGTTACATTTTTACCATGAGACATTTTCTTGACAGTGACCTGGAGTTAAACTATGACACATGGCTATTACTTCTCCATGATTCTTCTCTTAAAGTAGTAAGGAGTGAGAGACAGTTTTATTTGCAAACTCAGCAAATGTAGGCTCATTTATACTTATACTAAAATTTTTTCTCTCATTTTATACCTGGCAGTTAGAAAATGATGAGCTGCACACTCAAAACTTTGTGTGGACATTTCCTTAGCTAGATCATCAAGTTAATTAATATGTTATCTATTTTCTATATTACTGTCGTTGTCAATTTGATACTGTCTCTGCATATAAAATATGTCCTTTTCTCTATCAGTAACATTTTCTTCACTTTCCTTTAAGTCCCACCTACAAACTCCTCTAGTCCCTCAAGCTTTTGCTAACACCCTCTTTGACACCCTTTTGGCTTTAACTAATGGTCTCCTCAATATCCTTACAGCTTCTGCCACCAACCAGTACCACACCATTGTAATGTATTTTTGATTGTGTAAAGGCAGCACTTCATTCCTGGTACCATGATATATCTATTTTGGCTATTTATGTGTAACACATTAGCTCAAAAGTTATGGTCCTAAAATGACCCTTCAATAGAATGCTCACGGAGCCCATAAAACACCAATTCAGAATGGGCACAGTTCTTTCTGCTCTTTATTCTGTAATAACGGACTGGCAGTGACTGGTTTCCTGGGGCAAAACTCATGCAGAGACTCCCTTATTTGCATGCCTAAAAGTTGATAATGGCTGTCACTGGGAATCTCACTCAGCTGGAACGGTCAACCAGCTGGTAATCTATCATCTACGATGGCCTTTGTATGTGGCCTGAGCACCCTAACAGGATGACAGCATTGGATATCTCACATGGCACTCAGGGCTCCAAAGGCAAGTGTTCCAAGTGAATCAGGTGGAAACTCGGTACCATCTGTGTCCTAATGGTATTACATAAAAGAAAACAGTCATTCATTTTGTTGAGAAATATGAATTTGGACTCTGTTAGGCTGTTTTGTCTCTTTCCATATGGGTTTGTCTGAGGTAGCTTCACAGGGGATAAGATTATACACTTTCAAGATGCTTCACTCACACAGCTCAAAAATTGCTACTGCCTACAGCCTGGAAGTTCAGCCACGGCCTGTGTGTGTGTGAGGGGGAGTGTATCTTAAGGGGAGCAGGTGGGGAGATGGGGAGGTTTCATTTTATCTCCATGTGAACCTTTCCACAGTCTACTTGGACTTCCACAGGGCACAGTGATTCAGTTCCAAGAAAAGGTATCTCAATGGAATCAAATGGAAACTATTACATCTTTAATGGTTCAGCTTTGGAAGTTACATAGTTTCATTTTGCCATATTCATAAACAGACCTGCATCCAAGAGGAGGAAATACACTTCACCTCACAATGAGAAGAATATCTAAATTGCACTGAATGAAGAGAATTTATAATGAAAGATACTGTTTTAGCCAACTTTAAAAGTGTAATCTGCCAAACCACTCTACTGTTCTACCCTTGTAGAAAGAAAAAGCAAGCCATGTATATTAAATATGACATAGGCAAACATATACATATGTAGATACATATATAAATAATCAATTGTGAAATTGAAATTTTTTACCTTCAATAATTGTTATCTGAATTTTTGGTATTTTCTTAATTACCAGAAAGCCTGAATATGTGTTTTGTGACCAGTTTGAGCTTATTGTATCAAACAGGTAAAATTAGGGAAAGACCTTAAGCACGAAGCCTTGGAGTTTGTTTTATTATTGCTGTTGTTTCTTCAGACTATGGTAGCAATTAAATTTTTTTTTTTGAGATAACCAGTAGATTTCACACTCCCACGAAATTTCTTGTACTAATAAGTGAAAATTATCTTAATTATTAGACCTAAGTGGAAATAAATATGCCAATTAACTGACCTCTCTGATTATAAAAGGCTGTTAGTAATGTGTAATATTGAGAGATACTCAATTTCATTTCATGCCTTGATTTTAAAACAAAGTCTATCATAAAAAGTTAAGCTTAGTAATTCACTTAAAATGATAAAAAAATAAAAAATTCCAGAATGGGAACGAAAGATGGCACAGCTGGATTTTTTTTTCACCCAAAATTACATTTCATGCCAGCAGTCTGTAGAAGAAAATAATTATCAGATTATATTCTGTATGTTCTACTGTCAAATAATACAGTATCTATATTAAAAACACATGTAATTTTTCTCAATTTGGCCACATAAATATAAATGTTTCTTTTGCATGTTTGGTATTAGAAAACATAAGCATGGAATTTAATGCCACACTTAAAGTGGCACTAAACACTAAGTAAATTCTAAATATATTCCAACCCATCATGTAATTTTGAACAGGTATTTACTTTCATAAAGTTAAATTGCTCAATACATCTACATTATATTATATAAGACTCCTAACACGTTGGCAGATAAATTCGTGTATATACATATATACATACACACACACACACACACACACACATATAAAATATTGAAATCCTCATACGGGAAAAGGCTCTTTATATTTAGCTTACTGATGTAAGATGACTAACAGACAAACTATAACTCAAAGACAAATTAAATATCTACCACATTTCACAGCTCTATTTGCTTTTAAATATTTGCTGAAGGGTTATGCGCAGTAGCTCACACCTGTAATGCCTGCACTTTGGAAGGCTGATGTGAGACAATCGCTTGAGCCCAGGAATTCAAGAACAGCCTAGGCAACACAGTGAGATCTTGTCTCTACCAAAAAAAAAAAAAAAAAAAAAAAAGAAAAAAGAAAAAATTGTGGGCTGGCTGAGGTGGCTTATGCCTCTAATCCCAGCACTTTGGGAGGGTGAGGCGGGAGGGATCACATGTGGTCAGGAGTTCGAGACCAGTCTGGCCACCATGGTGAAACCCCATCTGTACCAAAAATACAAAAAAATTAGCTGGGCATAGTGGTGCATGTCTGTAGTCCCAGCTACTCAGGAGGTTGAATTAGGAAAATCACTTGAACCCAGTAGGCAGAGTTTGTGGTGATCTGAGGACCATACCACTTCACTGCAGCCTGGGTGACAGAGTGAAACTCTGTCTCAAATAAAAGAAAAAGAAAAAAATAGCTATCTGTGGTGTCACACACATAGCTACTCAGGAGGCTGAGGCAAGAGGATCTCTTGAGACCAGGAAGTCAAGGCTGTAGTAAGTCATGATCACGCTACTGCACTCCAGCCTGGGTGACAGAGTCTCAAAAAAAAAAAAAAAAAAAAAAAAAAAGTATGTGTGTGTATATATATGTGTGTGTGTGTGTGTGTGTGTGTGTGTATATGTGTGTGTGTGTGTGTGTATATGTGTGTGTGTATATATATGTATTTGCTGAACAACTCAAACAGCAACTTTATGAAACATATAATAAGTTGATTGTATTGATTGTATTTTAACTAAGTTCTAGAGAAAGGGATCTAGCAGAGGTGGCTCTATACTGTCAACTTATCTATGCCTGAACTACATTCTCCAGTATTCTCTTCCCTCTGTGATTCAGGTTAGGCACTGCCACAACAGAAATGTTTGAAAATTCAAGGATGCAAGAAGTGCATGAACCACTTCCTTTTGAAGGTCTTCATAATGCTCTGAGCTCCACTAGAGCTTACACAGGTGGCCAACATATTCGATCATCCTTTGAGTATGCAGCTACTTTAGCTGCCCTCAATCCTCCTGCTTCAGCTTCTCCAGGTCCTGTACACATGTGGTTAGGCACATGTGCAGCCCCATGGGAATAGGTGCTAGCAACGTCTACCAGAAACTAGCATTTTTGAGGTTGAAGTCAGTCAAAATCTTACTCCTACATCTTAACTGCTTCCAATACACATCACTGAGCCATTTATTTTACATGAGTTCAGGGTTTCAGTTTGTTTCTCTCTGTTCAACTTTTCCTTTGCTTTCCTCCATCATCAGATCAAATATTTTCTGCCTGCCAGTTGTCCTGACCTACAGCAATTTTATATTCACCAGGAGACAGAGTAGTGTAAGTCTTTCCTTGCATTCTTCAACAGCGCCCATATTTTTGTAATTTTATTCCTATAGTAAATACACTGTTTCATATTACTCTACTAATATACTTCTTTGGTCAGACCCTAATCAATACATCAGTCAAGCTAGTTAAGTTAGGTTTTAGGACACTTATTTCACACATGTTCAGGGCCTGGTTATTGTGTTTTGACAGTCTATGCATAGGACATTTTCCATGTTTCTCTCCCAGCACATCTTTCTTCAATCTTAAATACATCCAGCAGAAATTTAAGAAATAGTTGCTAGATGAGTACATAAATATGTGGGAGAGTGAATGAAATATGAATATCTCATCTCTCAAGCATCTTGAAGTATGAATTATCAAAAAATCAAGTACTATTCTTCAGTTTTATTGGGGCATATGAATTACCTGGGTTTATCTAGAGTGAGGCTTACAGAAACTGATACATTATAAAAAATTATAAAACTGTGTTATCATTATAAAAAAACTAGTAATTCCATTCATTGATCATATACCTTCTATGAATTAGCAGTAAGATTTAGGGTAACTGTACAGCTAAATAAATGATGCCCTGAAATCTCCACATAAACTTACCATGAACTAACATTACTGACGGTGATATGAAAGTCACTTCCCTGAAAACTCAAAGAGCATCAATAATAAATTTCTCAGAAAAGCTGACATTTGAACTAGGTCTTGAATAACAGGAGATACATTTTAGGGCACAAAGCACATATAGATAGCAGTAGCAATATAAAATATTGGAGACACAAAATAGAACACAACGTTCAAGAAATTCACCAGTGTGGTATTACTAAGGATACTCTATTTGTGCTTTGATAGGTAATTCTGAATCCAATGGAGATAAAAATTGGAAGTAAGAATTTGAGAATGGGTCACTGATTTGAAAGCTTAGTCTTTAATACTACAGAAAGGAGGTGTTTTGTATAATGAGCTAAAGATTCCTGTAGTTCATTGAAACCAATATATCTTGTAAAGTGATGTACATCTGGGTTTGAAGATCAATTAAGAGGCAAACATCATTAATTAAAACTGGTCCATCACTAGCAAATTGAGAATAACAAGTTAGGTTGAGAAATATGAATAGCTTGTCTGAATAGATTTAAGGCAGAGGTCATATTTATTTCAAAGCTTGAAGTGAATTATAAAAATATTTAAATATATCTTCACATAAAGTTAATATATAAAAATAAAAAGTTATCTGAACTAGCTTCTTTAACAGAGAAAGCATAATGTTTTCCTTGAGATTCTATCTTTAGATAACCCTTAGGTCCCAGATTGCTTTTAGTTTTCTAAGATTAAGTTCCTAATGTTTCATAGATTTCTACTGAGATTATTACTATTCTACTCTCCAGGCTAGTGAAAGAAAAATATACTCAAATTCTTTGGGGAGGTGATCTAATCACGGCTGAAACATAGCATTTGAGAAACCATTTCTCATAGACCAATATTAGCTCAATGCACACAAGTTATTTCACTGGAAAGATTCTTTCATGGGAGAATCAAGGATAGTTTTAATTTTAGCACAAGTGCTATAACCTTCTTGAAACATACTTCCAAATATTACTTGAATTACTAACTTAAAGCACTGATAGAAAAGGTATTTAACTTGAAGTTTTGATTATATTGGTACAAAGAAATATTTTAGGGAAATAACTCCTTATCAGAATAAAGCAAAATTATTTTTACATCAACCCTAATTCAATAGTGGAAATAATTTAACCATGTATACTGATATTATTAAATAAAATTGACATTTGAGATATTTATTAAAGATCTAAGGGAAAATTTCCAGACACTGTTGTGTCCAGAATTGGTTCCTTCTAGTGGATTCTTGGTCTCGCCGACTTCAAGAATGAAGCTGTGGATCCTCACGGTGAGTGTTACAATTCTTAAAGATGGTGTGTCCGGAGTTTGTTCCTTCAGATGTTCAGATGTGTCTGGAGTTTCTTTCTTCCAGTGGGTTCGCCGTCTTGCTTGACTTCAGGAGTGAAGCCACAGACCTTCACAGTGAGTGTTACAGCTCTTAAAGGTGGCATGTCCGGAGTTGTTTGTTCCTCCTGGTGGGTTTGTGGTCTCGCTGACTTCAGGAGTGAAGCCGCAAACCTTCGCAGTGAGTGTTACAGCTCACGAAGGTAGTGCGGACCCAAAGAGTGAGTAGCAGCAAGATTTATTGTGAAGAGCGAAAGAACAAAGCTTCCACAGCGTGGAAGGGGACCCGAGCAGTTTGTCTCTACTGGCTCAGGGTGGCCAGCTTTTATTCCCTTATTTCGCCCCACCCACATCCTGCTGATGGGTCCATTTTTACAGAGTGCTGATTGGTGCCTTTACAAACCTTTAGCTAAACACAGGGCACTAATTGGTGTGTTTACAATCCTTTAGCTAGACAGAAAAGTTCTCCAAGTCCCCACCTGACCCAGAAGCCCAGCGGCTTCACCTCTCACTATGAAGTTGCCAAGCATGAAATCTTAAGAAAAACTGTGGAAACTATAGAATAATAAAGAAATTGATTAATTTGTATATTATTTATATGTTCCTAGCTATAAACAAACATTTGGGAAAAGAATACTATGCAGAACAGAACCAATAAATCAAGTAATCCATCTAGATAAATTATATACTTAAAGGCAGTCTCATGACAAAACAATAAAGTTTTTGTACAATATCATAGAAAAGTAAAGATATTTAGTCATGCCACAATATTATAAATATAAGTTCAAAGGAAAAATAAACATTTAGATAATTTGAGGGAAGAACTATTGAAGCAAAGATTTTATAGTCTGAATGAAGCAATTTTGAAATTCTACTTAGAGGGTAACCCGAAACTCTATTATTAGTGTCATATATCTTCTTTTTTTTTTTTTTTTTTTGCATGTAATTGTGCATACAAAAAGACTAAGACTTGTGAACCATTAGTTATTTGCTAATTCAATATTATTTAGTATCTGTAAGCACCATATATTCTTTTACCCAGGACATCTATAAGTAAAAATACATTGTCATGCTCTTCAAAATATTTTCTGTGTATTGATTAAAAACCTTGTTTTGGAGTTACTTCTTGTAATTGTTGTATAAAGAAAGATGCCTGAAGAATTCTACTCTGCAGAAAACAGATACAAATTTGACTAAACTTTCCAAAAGAGACTTCTTATTTAACTGAAAAAAAAAAATTAGAAGTGTTTACTGTGGAAGAGCTGTTACTTCTTTAGGTAAGAATGGTTTTAAGCTTGCAGCCTTCTTTTGCTATTTGAGTCCAGGAAAACAAAAAAATCAAAAACTTTAAAGAAAAGAAAAGGAAGAAAGAGTTGGTACAAAGTATAATCTATAAGACATAGTTTTTAACTAAGAATTATTAGAAAAGGAAAAGAAGAAAATAAGAAAGTATTGCCCATATTCAACTTGGTTTTTAAAAAGCAGTTGCTAGAAACTGACTCAGTGTGGGCACACGGATTGGACTGAGGAAATACCTCAAAGCAACTATTTTAAAATAAAGACAAAATGTTTATAAAACTAGTGAAAATATACTAAGAATTATGAAACACTATTCTAGAGGTGAAAAATGCAGTAACATAAATTTCACTAAATATGTTAAACAGAAATTTGGGATGGCAGAAGAAAGAATTGTATTTGAGAATACATCAACAGTAATTACTCTAAAATCAGAGGGAAACAAAAATTGGAAGAAACATAAATGGAACTATAGAAAACAACGGAACAATATCATGAATCCCCACATATGAGTAAATGAGTAATTTTTTCCAGAAAGAAAAAGAAAGAAAAAAGAAGTCGGAAAACAAACAAACAAACAAACAAACAAACAAAAAAACTATTGGGAAAACATAATGGCTAAAAAGTTTCAAAATTTGGGTTAAAACTTTAAAAATTCAATAAGCTCAATAAAACTCATAAAAGGGCAAAACAAAGAAGATTAACAAGAAATTTCTTAATGGTTGATTTCTCATCAGAAACAATAGAAAACAAGATACTTTTCAGAAGAATGACAAAGTGAAGGTGAAACACACCACAAATTGTCAAGTAAGAATATGCATTCAGGCCGGGCGCGGTGGCTCAAGGCTGTAATCCCAGCACTTTGGGAGGCCGAGACGGGCGGATCACGAGGTCAGGAGATCGAGACCATCCTGGCTAACATGGTGAAACCCCGTCTCTACTAAAAAAAAAAAAAAAAATACAAAAAACTATAGCCGGGCGCAGTGGCGGGCGCCTGTAGTCCCAGCTACTCAGGAGGCTGAGGCAGGAGAATGGCGTAAACCCAGGAGGCGGAGCTTGCAGTGAGCTGAGATCCGGCCACTGCACTCCAGCCTGGGCAACAGAGCAAGACTCCTCCTCAAAAAAAAAAAAAAAAAAAAAAAGAATATGCATTCAACAAAATTAACTTTAATAAAGAAAGATAAAACAAAGACAGTTTTAGATTTTAAAATAATGATAAAAAGAAAAAACAGAGAATGTTATGTCTAAGAGAGCTGTCCTACAAGAAATACGAAAGAAAGCTCTCCAAGCTGAAAAAAAATGGTGCTAGACTGTAACTCATCTGGACAGGAGGAAATGAAGAAAATTAGAAATAGTAAATACCAGGGTAATTATAAAATATTGACATGTTTTCTTTCTCTGTTGATTAATTAAAAACCATATGACTATTTAAAGCAAAAACTACACATACACACACACACACACACACACACACACACACACATACACAGAGGGAGGGAGAGAGAGAGAGAGAGAGAGACTAGCAGGAAAAAAGGACAAGGAAATGGAGCTGTGTTGATTAGAATTGCTATATTTTAGCCAATGTAAATCAATACTAACTGAAATAGATTATGATAAATTAAATATATATATTGTAAACTTTGGGGCAACTACTAAAAAGCTCAGATTTGGGACGAGGCAAGGAAATTTACCCTCACACTGCTATTCACCATTGGAATGGAGGCTGTGCTCCCCTCTAAAAATAATAATCTAAGAGAAGAAATAAAAATCATGCAGTTGGAAAAGAGAAGGCAAAACTGTCTTTATTCACAGAGAATATCATGGTGTATGTGGAAAACTCTAATTAGTCTATAAAAGCGCCACTGAAATTAGTAAATTTAGTAAAGGCAAGGAATGCAAATTAATATGCAAACAATTATGTCTGTATATACTATTATCAAACAATTCAAAAAGGAAATTTTATAAATATTCTATTTACAAAGAAAAAAGTTAGTGAAAGATGTGCTGTGCATGTACTGTATATTAAAAGCTACAAAACATTGCTAAGAGAAAGTAAGAAACATCTAAACAAATAGACATGTCCTTTTCATGTACTGGAATACTTAATGTTGTTAAGAAGGCAGTTCTCCCTGAATTGATGTATAAATTTTAAATATTTAATATTAAAATCCTGGATTTTATCTAGACATTGAAAAACAAATTTTATTATTTTATATGTATGTTATTTATATCTATCTATATACAGTAGCTAAACAATTTTGAAACAGTGGGATGCAGACTTATACTACATGATTTTAAAACATAATATGATACTTTGGGACTCTGTGGCAAACAAGGCTGCAGTATTAGCATAAGGAGAACCATATAGATAAATAAAACCTAGTAAAGGTTCAGATGTTTACCAAAACACATATGGACAATTGATTTTCCAAAAAGATGCCAAGAAAATGTAATAGAAAAAGTATGACATTTTTAACAACTATGGTGGAACAGTTGGTTATACAAATGCAAAAAACAAACAAATAGACTGTTACAACACTATACATGGTAAAGTATGCTCCTGGCTGACAGACAAAATGGATTCCCCACGACAAACTGAGCTGCTGGAAGTTAAACCAGAAACAAATGGTCATGGCTGGGTGAAGGAGCAGTCACTGGACTCTGTGTTTTCAGAAAGGTGTAAAACTATCACAAGACCTCCCTTTCCACAATCAAGCCAAATCGATTGCTGTTTTAGGTGCCAAAATAAACTTCCAGAAATACCCTCTATCATTCCCCAGTTCGAAACATGTGATGGAGACTTCTGATTCCAGCATGGAAAACAACCAATAAGAGGTCACCTGGTCCAGTCATCAAGGCTCAGCTATAACAACCAATCAGAACTCAGCTGTGCCAACCAATCAAAAGTAAGTGTTTCAAGCTTTTATTTGCATAAACAGACCTGATTGAGAACTTGAAAAGGAACTTCTCCTGTAAACTCCTAACCCTCTTTTTGTTCTCTGGAATGAACCTTTGTTTTACACTGAAGACTGCATCTTCCCGATTTGAAAACTGTTTACAGGAATAAAGTCTCTTTCCTTCAGATTTTTTTCAGAGACTTTTGTTCACTTATTTAATAATTCACATTCACTTATAATAAATAATAGCCCTAAATATAATAATGAAAAACAATAGCCCTAAATATAGGGTTATTGTTAATATATCTTTAAATATAACAAATATCTTTATTACAGGGCTATTGTTTATATATCTTTAAATATAGTAAATATCTTTATAATATTTAAAGATATAAAACTTCTAGAACAAAACATAGAAAAATTTTGCTTAAAGCAAAGCTTTCTTAAGCACAAAAGTTGGAAACAGAAAAGGAAGATTTTGATAAATTGTACTTTGTCAAAATTAAAAATGCGTGAACTTCATAGGAGACCATTAAGAAAATGAATATTCACATCCTGAATGAAAAATGTTTTCAAAATATAAATATCATATAGTACTTGTATTGAAAAAAATAAAAATAATTCTTACAAAATAATGATAATACAAACAAGTAAATAGCAGAGAAATAGACACATAACCAAAGAAGATGCATAAAGGCCACATAAGCACATTAAAAGATGCTCAAAAACATTAGTGATTGAGGAAATGGAAATTAAAACCATTGAATGACCACTAAAATAATGAAAATAAAGAGCACTAATTTTACGAGGTATCAGAGAGGATACAGAAAAATTGGACTTCGAAGCATTCCTATTGGAAATGTAAATTGGTCCTGAAACTTTAGAAAATATACTGGCATTTATAAAGTAGTTTGGCAGTGTGCATATGTGTGTTTCTGCTTGTTTAAAGCAAAGCATACATTTACCATAGGATCCAATAATTTGTTTCCAAAGAATATATCAAAAAAATTAAAACATATGTCTACAAAAAGACATATATGTGAATGATCATAGCAACAGTATTCATAATAGCCTTAACTAGTAATAAACAATATGTTTTAACTAGTGAATAGTAACATAGGATATATGCATGTACTCACAAGTTATTCATTTATTTATTTATTTCAGACAGGGTCTCATTCTTTTGCCCAGGTTGTAGTGCAGTGGCAATATTTCTGCTCACTGCAACTTCCTCCTCCCAGCTCAAGGAATCCTCCTGTCTCAACCTCCCGAGTAGCTGGAACTACAGGCATTCACCAGACTGGTTTCACCATATTACCCAGGCTGGACTCAAACTCCTGGATTCAAGCAATCTTCCTGCCTTAGTCTCCCAAAATGCTGGGATTACAGGTGTGAGCTATTGCACCTAGCCCTCACAGGTAATTTTAAACTAAGTATCAATACACACAAAAACAGGGATGACTCTCTAAAAACATAATGTTCAGAAAAATAAGCCAGACACAAAAGATTACATGCTGTATGAATCCATTTATGTAACTTTTCTAGAAAAGGAACAATGTAGCATGCAGACACATATACACTCACAAACACACACACACAAGACTACAAGTCCGTGGGGATAGGTCTGAGAGCAGCAATTGACTGCCAATAGGCATGGATAAATTTGGGGGTGATATTATTATAAAACTGTTTTTTGGTGATGAATTCCTGACTGTATACATTTATTAAAACCATTGATGTTCACACTTTACATGGTTAAATTTTATGGCACATAAATTATACTCAACATAGGTGTTAAAAAGAAAGAACACATTTATCAAAGGAATAATGTAAAATAATGTGAAATTTGATAGATATTGAAAGTATATATTAAAATGATATTACGTGCAGGGTTCTTGAAGCAACAATTAAATTTGTTTAGGGGACATACTTCAAGTGCCCACACTTCAAAACATAAAATATCATTTAAAATGATATTTTCTGGCTTATTTAGTTAGTATGACACCCTGATTATTAGTGGAACTTCTCAAAGCCAACATAAGTTTGTAGCCTAAGAACTAGGGGATAATAGTAAATACAAATCACCTACTTTACCTTCTGGCTACTTGCATTATTGACATACATTTATAAGAGTTACCTCTTTTCTGGAATACCAAGTAAAGAAGAAAGGAGACAGAATATTTTACAAATTCAGGAGATAAAATAAATACATCTGCCACTCCTAGCATTGTTGAAAAATGACGTATTTCACACATGAAAATTTAATAGGTAAGGAAGCATACTTCATCTTATGCAAATATTTTAAAGTATTTTTCACAGATATATTTTACAACTTCTTAGACATGTTTCTGTATTTAGAAATACAGAATTTAGAATAGCATGGTGACCTTCAATACGGCTTGATATACATTATTTGTTAAATTAAAGAGTTCATTAGTGAAACTATCTGTAGCTCTAGAAATATATAGGACTCTTTACAACACCCTCCACCTCCCAACCAACGAGGTCAAATTCTTATGACCAACCATATCAGATTCCACTCCTCAGGGATGTTATGTGTCTGCAAATAACAGACACCTCTTTTAAGACCTTTACTATATATCCTTGTTAGAATTTATACTCCTTCTGAACTCCTGAGTACACTAACACTTGTCATTGAAATTTATTAAATAACTTCTTCATTAATAGCATGTAACTTGTAATTGATTACTTGTAAGACTCTTCTATGAAAAAAAGCAGATTATTAGTATATGGAGTTTATGACATTTAATTTGCTGATTAGGGGACTTATTTTTGTCATTTTGCTTTATCGATAAAAAATAATAGACATAAATATTCATAAATAATAATATTTGTTAAG